>NC_090274.1:2265000-2620000 GCF_040414725.1 Anabrus simplex
TTTCAACGGAATTATAACATCAACTTGACTGTCTTTTAAATCCAATCGACTACCAACATAATTACTGACATCCGCTAGCTTTGACATACGTTTTATCATTAGCAACCCCTCTACAAGAAGTTCCATTTTCTTTTCTACTTTCAGATATACCAACCGTATACATTTTAACATGTTTATTACGTTCACACTTCCGTTTTAAATAACTGACAGTGATTTTACCATCTTGGATTCAAACTATGGGAATTGAAGAAACATCCCCCTTTGATGATTGTGTTTACATTCAAGGCCATCACAGTCTTAATGATATTATAAAAAAAGGATCCATTTTAGTTTTAAACTCTCAAAATTCATGTTTAACCACGTTTTAATCTTCAAAAACAGTTAATTTACTCTTTTTTTTTTTTTTAAACACACTTTGGTGCATTATCGTTGTTTTAGATGTTATTGTATAATGTTTTACGAAATCATTTTTCAACATTTTAACCTATAATTTATAAGATTAGAATGACTCCATATGTATTATTTTTAAGATTGATATAGGCTGATGATGCCCGTAAGGAGGGTGAAACATGTACCATTGACTTTAAATGTATTATGTATAAAATTTTGACCATATGAAATAGTGGACCATATTGTATTGTATTGAACAGGTAGACTTATAATATTGTAATAATATTTGAGTCATACCACTTAGTCGAGCAGCTCGTCTCCTTTCTCCCGAGTCTTTCCAGCCCAAACTTTGCAACATTTTTGTAACACTACTCTTTTGTCGGAAATCACCCAGAACAAATCGAGCTGCTTTTCTTTGGATTTTTTCCAGTTCTTGTATCTACACTGGAACCATACTCTAGTTGGGTTCTCATCAGAGACAAATATGCTCTCTCCTTTACATCCTTACTACAACCCCTAAATACCCTCATAACCATGTGCAGAGATCTGTACCCTTTATTTACAATTCCATTTATGTGATTACCCCAATGAAGATCTAAGTACTCCCCAGCAAGGAACTTTCACCCGTCAACAGAGTGATTAAAACTGAGAGGATTTTCCTATTTGTGAAACTCACAACCTGACTTTTAACCCTGTTTATCATGATACCATTGCGTATTGTCCATCTCCCAACATTATTGAGGTTAATTTGTAGTTGCTCACAATCTTGTAACTTATTTATTACTCTGTACAGAATAACATCATCTGCAAAAAGCATTATCTCTGATTCCACTTCTTTACTCATATTATTTATATACGAAGGTAATGCCTTTTGCATTCAAAAACCAAATAACTGCACGCACTTGGCGGTAACATCCAACGGGAGCTCCATTCTCAAAGGCTGCCAAGCCAAGACCGAGTGCCTCAGCGTGGTGTGCGCATGTTTATATGCGAGCGCAGGAAACTCTCTTCACAATATTGTGATCAACAGCCGCAAGAACAGAGTTCTGTATTTATAAAAAAAATAGAAGACCTTATTTTTTGGATTACCCTGTTATATAAGAAACCATAAAGGTCCAATAATACCGCCTTCAGGAATTCTCTTCTTAATTATTACAGGGTCAAATAAAGCTTCGCCTACTCTAATTTTCCAAGATCTATTTTCTAGAAATATCGCCGCCCATTCAGTCACTCTTTTGTCTAGTCCAATTGCACTGCATACGACACTGCACTCATCACCATACATGAGAAGGAGTTGGGAGGGCTGCTCACCCAAGTCGAAAATGTGAGTACCAACGTGGGATTGCGAATTAATATTGCAAAGATAATGGTAACTGACACGGCAGATCTTTTAACCAGAATGGTTCAGTCATCTCTAGCAAGGGAAACTGCAATACTGAAATCAGGCAAAGAATTGCCATAGCTAAGAACATTATGACGGAATTAGAATAGCTCTAGCAGTCATCGTCATCCACTTCTCGCCAGCTTGTAATGTTTACGGCACCTTTCCATCTTTCCTCTCTATCCAACCACCATTGTTCCTCCTTAACTGAGTTCCAATCCAGATTTCTTATAATTATAGTACTGTTGATAGTAGTCTGCATTTCCCTCTTCCCTCCCTCCTGTCTGGGTCTCCATCATCCGCTTCGTCATTCTTTCCTCGTCCATCCTCTTATCATGTCCAAGCCATCTCCATTATGCCGAAAAGCTTTTCCACTCAATTTCCTTCCTGACATCGTCTTTTCTTACTCTGTCTTTCCTACTATTTTTCTTAAAAATTTCATTTAACAGAGATGGATTTTATTTCCTGTCTTGTCAGTGTCCAGGTCTCTTTACACTTCCTTCCTCACACTCTGGTAGCCTGCATTTCTCTGTTGAATCCTTGCTCTGATCTTAGTGTCCTGCCCTGCATCCTTTATCAGTGTGCTATATCACTATAAACTGAGGATAGCTAGATAGGGACGTGTTCATGTATGGAACAGAAATGTGGACTCTTCATGCTGCACATTTGAAGAGAATCGACTCGTTTGAAATGTCGCATTCCGGGACTAATTCTGTTCTGGAGGAGCTTAACGTCAAAACCTGGCTGACTGTAATATGTAATCTCCAGTTCTTTGGCCATATAGTCCAATGGGAACAGCAGACATGTTCCTTTAGGCTTTGTGTATAAGAGAGAGGGGGTACAGAAAATTATTTCAGTACGTTTTTATTATAACGTTCAATAGAATGCTATAAAATAAATAATTGTTGCACCTTCAGACGGTGTCGTTGGCGAAATACTGACTCGCCTCACATATAACGTTAAGAATGAGAATTCTTTGGTTTAACTCGCACAGTATTGAACCTTAGATCTTTAGAAGACAAAATGCTAAGATAAAATATTTCGCACAGCAGTTTACACAGGCGCAACGGTGAATTGTTTTAAGTGACACAGAAAATCCAAAATTTCGATGTTCACAATTGAGGTGCTGACATGGGGAAGACTTAAGTCACAAGCAACCAAATATTTTACAGTGTAGAAAATGACTATTTATTAATGAAAGCTCATCCACATTGAGTATAGAAATAAACTATGTTGTATAAACCAAAGATGTCCATTTTTTAAAAGTAATATTGTGACTACCCATAAACATTTAAGTTGTAAGAAAACATATTTCACAGTAAAATCCATGGTACTTCTTGTCTTGGTGTCCTTGGTGACTGGATTCTTTCTGAGAGGTTGGATGGACAGTACGTTTCTAATTACATTGTGAAATCATCCTTTTTTTGATTCCACACCTCCATTTCATTGAACGATTGCCTTGTTACGATCAGTGGTATAATCTTTATCCATGCCGGAGGTGCAGTGTTTAAAAATGTGTCCTCCTTGGTCATCGAGATAACTTGAAATGGTAAATAATGCCTGGTGTTTTGGACCATTGTTGGCCAAATTTTCTTCCTCTCTTTGATTACGCCAAAGTTAGGATTACACGTCATATAGGACTGTCCAGATGGTAAAAATTTAAGGTTGAAGCTATAGCAACACCATGCGATTCTTGTTTGGTCCAGTGCAGTTGTCACACCGTATAGTCAGACTCCTCTCATACTGATACTTTCAAAACACAAGAAGCGATCTTGGTTACGTACTTCATTGACAGAACAGAACGACAATGAGGTCCCCACAGAGGGTAAGGCGTGAGTGAGATTATTCTCCAGCGCAAGTGTTGTTGCTATTCCGGTTACTGTCTTACTGTTCGTTCATTGCCATTGGCCTGACTGTTTACTGTTCTTTCTGTAAAAAACGAAAATGAAATATTTTGGACCGGGCGAATTGGCCGTGTGGTTAGGGGCGTGTGCAGGTGTAACTTGCGTTGGAACCCCACTGTCGGCAGCCCTGAAGATGGTTTTCCGTGGTTTCCCATTTTCACACCAAGCAAATTAATTAAGGCCACAGCCGCTTCCTTCCCCCTCTAGGCCTTTCCTATCCCATTATTATTTGTGTCTGTGAGACAATTATAAACGTACATTTAAAAAATGATATGTTGTTACTTACTGTCAGCAGTTTTATTATAATTTTAATAGGTTGATATTTTATATAACATTTGATATTACAACTATACAGTCAGTAGCAGCAACTTCATACTTCATGGTTCTGTAGGTTATAAAGTCAGTACTACTTGTTGCACTGGGACTGCTGCCCTATTCTCGTACCACACAAGTTTGTGGATTCAATAACAAACAGTTAAGGGATCACAGACCTCGTGCAAAGCTTTTATGTAAAATATATATATTCTTAACAGACTGTTTGTCCATCAGATCAGCGCTGACTCACACAGATACTGCAATTTGGAGATGCTACCTGTCACATACATAAAGTCTTGTTCAAAACTATCCACGAACAACTTGACCGATATGTTTGATGTCCACAGAGGCCGATGCTATTGAGTACAAGAAAAGCTTGGAACGAGCCCTGTCTTCGCCTGCCCAAGGATTTGATGAAGAATTGGACAAGAAAATCCTCACCAAGGGTGAGTTTGATAATTCTCTACATTTGCCACACTGGGATATTTTAGAACAAGTCCATGTTTTCTGTAAATAATTCAAACTGAGGAGAAGAGTATGAATACTCCGTGGTCCCGCCGTGTTAGCAAGTAGGGATTGCTAACCTGCTAAAGGAGAAGTGAATTCTCAGTTTTCAAAAATATGTACTCCCTGTGGAGATACAATTTCAAAAAATTGCTTTCACAGCAACAGATCTTAAAATCATGGGAACCATTTTTTGAAATAGTATCATGTATATATCTCGATTCCATATCAGAAATTGGGTGCATGATATATGAATGTAAACAGGGTGTATCTGTTGCCTAGAGCTCTGAAAGCATCTGTCTAAAAATAGAAGATTAGTTGTTTATTTGTTGGCTGAAGTTTGGTTCAGCCGTGAAATCAGACTGCTCAATGGTACGGTAGGGTAGCTATCCATTGTCCACAAAATTAGATCTCTAGTGCTGTCTTTCATGTGGTCCAGCATATATAAAAACAAATGCTAATTATTCAGATCAAAAGCTGTCAATAACTACTGTAGAACAATTGTTTCAGTATACCTTTTCCAGATGATACTACTTACTACTTACTCCTTGACGCTACGGTCCTTGCAGAACCTTGGTCTCCGCAACAATCTTCTTCCAAAGCTCTCTGTCGATTGCCTTGGTCCTCCATCTCCGGACTCCCATGGTACGTAGATCAGCCTCCACCTCTTCTATCCATCGCTTTCTTGGTCTACCTCTACATCGTCTTCCACCTGGATGCCCCTCCAGCACTTTCTTAGGTTCTCTTGTAGTCTCCATTCGATGGACATGTCCTAGCCAACGCACTCTAGCAGTCTTCATCAAAGATACTATATCCTGCTCTTGGTACAGGTCTCTAAGCTCCTGATTAGATCTAATACACCATCCCAGTTCAGTTTTAACTGGCCCAAAAATCTTCCTCAATACCTTTCTTTCCCATGTCATTAACCTATATTCTTCTGTTTTATTTAATACCCAGGTCTCAGCTCCATATGTAACCACGGGTCTAATGACAGTCTTATAAATGGTCAACTTAGCTTTCCTGGATATTTGTTTATTTCTTAATGTTGGAATTAAGGCAGCATAGCATCGATTTCGTGCAGCCAGTCTAGAATTTATTTCCTTTTTTGTTTCATTTTGTGAAGTAATCAGAGAGCCTAGATATCTAAATTCCTGTACCCTTTCAAAACACTTTTCTCCACACCTAAGTGCATTTGGAGGTTGACTAGATCTGGAACTCACTAGGAACTTAGTTTTGTTGTTATTCACTACCAGGCCAATTTGCTGTGCTCCCCTCTCCAATTCTTCATAGGTTTCGAGAAGTGCATTCTTTGTACGAGAAATAATGGCCACATCATCTGCATATGCCAATATTTGAATTAGTCTATGATATATATTCCTTTCACGATTTGCACTGATGTTACGCACAGCTGTTTCTAAAGCAATATTGAAGAGGACAGCAGACATTGGATCTCCTTGCCTCAAACCCACTTTTACGTCGAAGGTTCGCAATACTTTCCCTTGTACGCATACCTTAGATTTACTTCCACTCAAAGCTGTTTTTACCAACCTAATCAGCTTCCCAGGATAACCAAGGGCTTTCATTTCGATGAGTAGTTTTCCTCTTTGCACTGAATCGTACGCTTGTTTAAAATCAACGTACAGTTGATACAGTGGTATATTATATTCATAGCACCTCTCCAGGATGATCCTCATTGTAAAGATATGATCTATTGTTGAACGGTTTGCACGAAATCCACACTGATATTCTCCAAGATCCTGCTTTGCTTTGTTTGTTAGACGCTTAGCTATTATTATGGTAAAGATCTTGTAGCCTATGCAAAGCAGAGATATCCCTCTGTAATTTTCACATTTCAATTTATTTCCCTTAAGAATTGGCTACACCAAAGCTGTTTCCCATTCTTCTGGTAATTTCTCTGTTCGCCAGATTTCCAGTATCAACTTATACAATGCTTGTATCAATACCGTACCACCATATTTTAACAACTCAGCTGTTATTCCATCTTCTCCTGGTGACTTATTATTCTTCATCGATAAGAGGACACCTTTTACTTCCTCCAAAGTGGGTGGTTCACTATTGCATTCCTCAGATTCATCTTCATTAGATTCACTATTTGGCAATTCTAATTCATATTCTTCATTTTGTATTTTAACTGGATTCAAAACCTCCTCAAAATATTCCGCCCATCTATCTAATATTTCCTGGGTATTTCCAAGTAGTTGCCCATCCTCATTTTGTATGCAGCTTACTCTTGGTTGAAATCCACTTTTTCTCTGCTTTACGTTTCTATAAAACTTTCTACTTCTCTTATGCTCATAATCTTGTTGCATCTCTTTTATCAGATCTTTTTCCATTTCTCTTTTCTTTTTTCTACAAAGATTCTTGACTTCCCTTCTACATTCCACATACGTTTGGTGAGTAGCTCTTGTTGCCCGTTGCATATATATCATCCTTGCTCTATTTCTTTTCTCCAAGGCTATCTTTACTTCCTCATCATACCAATCCTTCTTTGGCTGTTTCTTTCTTTCTCCTAGTACCTCCTGGGCTGCATTTGTGATGGCTTCTTTAATCATCCGCCATGATTCATCCACTGTTACTGCATTTTTATGGTTTTTCAAACCTTCTTCAACCTGTCTTTCATACTCCTTTCTCCTTGCATCATCATTAAGTTGTTCTTGGTTAAATCCTTTCCTCCTTTCTGCTTTACCTCTGACTCTTACCACAAGCTTTTGTTTCAATTTAGCTTTCACCAAATAGTGGTCTGAATCTATATCTGCACCTCTATAAGTACGCACATCTTGTACATCAGACGCATGTCTTTTATCAATCAGTATGTGGTCGATTTGATTCTTGGTGTTCCCATCTGGTGCCTCCCAAGTTTCTTTATGAATTCTCTTGTGCTCAAATGTAGTGCTACTGATTACCATATCCTTTGCTGTAGCGAAGTCAATAAGCCGTAACCCATTGTTGTTACTTTCCAGATGTAAACTCTGTGCTCCTATTGTGGGTCTAAATTCTTCCTCTTGTCCCACTTTCGCATTGAAGTCCCCAATTACTATTTTAATGTCATGTCTAGGTGCCTCATCGTACTGTTTCTCTAGTTCTTCATAAAACTTATCCTTTAGTTCATCCTCCTTTTCTTCCGTAGGTGCGTGTACGCTTATAAGTGTATAATTGAAGAAGCGGCCCCTGATTCTCATGATACAGATTCTTTCATTTACTGCCTTGTAAGACATTAAGGTATGCTTCAGTTGTTTAGATATCATAAAGCCTGTTCCACAGATGTTATCGCCATTCCCACTGTTGATTAAAGTATAATCCTGTAAATCGAACATCTCAATTTCCCGCCATCTAATTTCTTGTAGAGCAGCGATTTCAACATTATACTTTCTTAGTTCCTCTTCTAGTTTTCTGCTTTTCCCAGGCTGGAGTAGGCTTCTCACATTCCAAGTCGCTAATACCAATCCATAACCATTTCCTCGCCTAGGTCGTTTGTCAATTTTATCCGTCCGGTTTGTTCTTACTCTTTGCGGCTTCTCAACAGTTTATTTTTTTTAATGGGATAGAGTTGTCAACCCTATGCCCAACCCCCAACCTGGAGGACTAGGGTATCCCTTTTAGTCTGGATCATCACCTTCGACCTGTCCGGCAAGGGAGGCCCTACCAGTAGCTAAGCTACCGCCGGCATAGCTCTCAGGATCTTTTGACCACACAAGCCCCACCACCACGACAAGGTAAAGATACCATCGATGGGGTTTCCAGATGATAATGACCATATATAAAAATGTAGTCAATAAGTTGGGTTTCTCCCCCCCCCCCAAATTTGCTACACGTTGCACCGAAGAGATAGAATGGCCGTGGCCGTAATTAAGGTACAGCCCTAGCATTTGAGTGGTGTGAAAATGGGGAGAGAATGGAAACCCCTCTTGAGGGCTACCGACAGCAAGGTTTGAACCCGCTATCTACCGAATGCAAGCTGACAGCTGCGCGTCCCGAACCACACGGCCGATTTGCTCGGCAGTTAATAAGTAGCTACTAATGCCATTGCAGTAAGCCTGAAACACTATATCAAGTTCAACAGCATGAATGGCTAAGAAAGCAATGCAGATGCTTCTTATATCCCAGGTTGTAATATAATGTGTATATTTTGCCAGATGTTTTATTCTAAATCCATTAATACAATGTTAATAATTTTCATTTAATTTAGGCTCTTGCTCGGGTACTTCACCATTCTTGTTGCATACACAAGAAGTTTTTCCCTTCCTCACGATATACCTTCATCATAATATCCCTTTCCCTGCTGCAAATCACAACATAGCTTTTCGTACACGAAGCTGCTGCAATTCACTCCTG
Source organism: Anabrus simplex (assembly GCF_040414725.1). Classification (NCBI taxonomy): domain Eukaryota; kingdom Metazoa; phylum Arthropoda; class Insecta; order Orthoptera; family Tettigoniidae; genus Anabrus; species Anabrus simplex. The sequence continues at coordinate 2,273,848 of NC_090274.1, forward strand.
GGGCCTATTCCACAAGGAGTACATTACAAGTTACTAGTGTGGGTTCTTGTAATGTATGGAGTTGTACATTTCTGTTCCACAAAAGATTGAAAGTCTCTTGTATATTAGCAGTGAATTGTTACAAGTTTTACAAGTGACGACATATCAATAAACATACTACGTCATAGCATGAATCAGCCGTTTATCTTCGTATTCCATTCCTTGAATTAGGTTATGCTTGCCTCGTTTATTGTTAATATCGTATTTTAAGGTAACTTACGCAGCAAAAATTCGAAGAACTAATATTCCTGTGAATGTCTTAATGCTACAATGTTATTTTTCAGTTTATTTCTTTGACGATAGAAAGTTACTCCGTTATTATCACCCATTCTGTTCCTCCGCGATCCTCGCATATGTTCCACAATAGTCTGACATACCTTGGTGTGTCATCAGAAATCAGATGGCACTAATAATGATATTCGGCCGCCAAACTTAATTGTTTGAAATAATAAATTAACTCATTGATATTATTTCAATCAAATATCAACAATATGGATCAAACATGATATTTATCACATGTAAAACTTAATTGTTACAAAATTGCAAACTCTGCATGAATTGTTAAAATGGTGCCAAGCGAAATGAAGTTATACATTTTGAAGGAAATAGAAAGAAGGAAAGATATTATTATCGGTGCATTCAGTGAGAGTCTGAAAAAATCATCATCATCATCATCCTAAACCATCTCCAGTTTCCCGGGTGTGGTATATGAGCCTCCTCCATCTCATCCTATCCTTGTACCATTCTTCCTCCACCAACTTGTCCCAATCATGACCTCTCAGCAGTACATCGCTCGTAACTAAATCTATCCATTTCCTTCGTGGCCTTCCCACGGGTCGTCTTCCTTCTACCTTTCTGTCAAATTCCTTCCTTGCAGTTCTGTTTACTGGCATCCTCTTCATATGACCAAACCACTTCAGTCTTGATATCTGAATCTTTTTGAGGAGAGAATCATCTATTCCTACTTCTTCTCTAATTTTATCATTCCTAAAAAAAAAATAAGACAAAATAAATGGTTGGATGGAAATATTTGACTTGGGAACTGAGGGGAAAAGTTGGACGTATGTAAGAGATATTCTGCTCATTAATGATTCCAGGAATGTCCTTCTTGGAACATGTTTGTTCAGTATTTTCAGGTCAACGAACAATAATTTGAGGACGTTTTATATCATTTATTGCAGCTACCACAGAATGTATTGACCTACAGACCGAAGACTTTGCCATCCCGTGCATATCTGCAATAGCATGGTACTGACCACCATTTCTTAGCCGATGAAGTGTTGTTAATAACTGTTGTTTAGCAGAGAGAGATTTATTTCTGTTCGTATAATATTTTAACCTATGCCCAACATTTATCAAAAGTTCTTCCACTTGTGTTTAACCTAAAACGCTCATTGTATTCAAATACAGTGTTAAACTGGAAGTTTATTCTTTCCCTATACAGACGGTAGTTTTCATTTTCATCACCGTCACTATCACCATTGCCAGACCACATATTTATCAAAATGTAACTGAAATAAGTATATTTAAATAGCACTAGTACATTTATATATTATTGTCCTTTCACTGGTAGAGAATACTTCCCAATTCACTAGTAAGTTACAAGTACTAGTACTTTCGTGGAACACACCAATAAAAACTCACTGGTAATTTGTAAGTATGGAGTAGTAAAGTACAACTGTAGAAAATTCTTTTGTGGAACAGAAACTCTGGTATTTGTACTAGTTATTTGTAATGTAGAAGACCATACTTTTGTGGAATAGGCCCCAGCACATCATTGTTTATGCTGGGTCAGGAGCGAATGATCTGTATTCTACTGGAACCTTTCAGTCACGTGAAGCATGCGCACAGCTTCTCTCCTGTCACTCGTACTTGGAACGCAGATTTGTAACATAAATTATTTTGGACATAGTATATTTGCATCGGCGCTGTTAGAAAAATAGGATGTTTCCAAAGCAATGGTGATAATATATCACCAGTTCTTTTAAAAAGGATGATGAGAGCAAGATTGTACGTGAACAAAACAGCAACAAGCAGAGTGATAGGAAGCAACACGGGGGGGGGGGGGGGGGGGGTGTAGGTACCAGAAATAAGAAAAGGACCATCATTCGACAATTCAGATAATGAACTATATTAGACAATTGACTTTGTATTACACACACAGATTAACACGGGATTTGGAAAAAAGTCCAAGAGATAACATAGATGAAGACCACTAATGCATTTTTCCTTCTTTCATTAAAGACCACAAAGTTCGAACAAGCAAAAAAAAAGAAAGAAAGAACTGCTGCCCAAAATTTTCTGACAAATATTAGAACGATTTACACATGCCGTTAATGCATAACATTCCTTTTTAGGATAACAAGGATAAACTTTTCACAAAGCAATATTTTAGCATGACAACCATAATTATTGGCCACAATTTTAAAACCTAACACCTTCAGGGTGTTTTACAAAACTCTAATAATCCAAGTAAAAGAGGGGCGGGAGGGAAAGGAGGAAGATGAAAAATAACAAGGATAAGAGAGGGAAGAAAAAATAGGAATCTGACTGTGCAATGCTTAGAGAGAGTTCATCACCGGCTACTGTCCTTATTAAAAGTTTGAACATAACATGTCGACGGTGGTCACTCTTAGTCCAAATTAAAGATTTTAATCTTCATTTTATGACGTGAAAATTTTAAGTCCGGAGAAAATCGAAACAGATAAGGCACTAAATAAGGCCTTCAATAAGTAGAATGAATAAACAGGCAGGCCGCCTTAAAGGGCAAATTTTGTTTTTGCAAAAAGAGAAGTGAAGTGTTAGCTCACCCAGTGTCCGACGATACAATGTTTCCAGTTGGACGGAAAAGACTTGCGCTTTGTACGGCAAGCCGCACAAGGTCAGTGGCCCCTCCACTCTCACACACTGTATACAATTCGATGCCAGGCTGGTGAGACGAGCAAGGCAGTGCCAGGAAGCGAAGCCTAGTAACTTCAAGAAGTGTTAGGTGACGTAGCAGATGACGTAGGCCATAGAATGTAAACACAGAGTGGCAGTCAGTATGCAGTGAGGCACGGGAGGGAAGAGACGGGTGAGCAGAAAATATGATTAAACCATAAATATATAGAAACGTAGATGACAAAAGCAGGTATTAATAATTAAAGTAGAAAACAGATGATGCAGTAGAAGCGTAGATATTGCCGGAGTATATAGAGACGTAGATGCGAAGATTATTCCAGAATGTGGTGGAAACGTAGATACAGAGGTTGTGGCAGGAACACGTTACATACTTACAGATATGATATAGGCTTTTGAGCTTATGCCGTATCGAGAAAATAAGGTGAAATTCTGTAAGTTTCTGTAAGTACTTTGCTCTGTATCTTCAGAAGAAAAGCTCGACTGTCCACAAGAAAGGCGTGACAACTTATTACAGCTGTTCTCTTATGTCTCTTACTGAAAGGCTTCTCATGGACAGTCAGATTTTCTTCTGAAGACTCAGCAAAGTTCTCTGTGAAACATAAAGAATTTCACCTTATTTTCTTGACATGGGATAAGCCCAAACGCCTATATCATGTCTTGTTTCTAGTTGCTTGGCACGAGATGTACTCGCTTGTAATGGGTGTGAATTCCTGCTGAACACCGTAAGTCGGATATTTCAACTTTCATTGGTTATTCCTCTGGCTCGGGGCTGGGTGTTTGTACCATCTCACAGGTGGACTCGGAGACCACTTCCTGCGTGACACTTATTACAGCTGTTCTCTCATGTCTCTTACTGATCTGTCAGGATAATGTTGCTCTTGTATTTTCTAGACGATATGCTGAGGTTGGACCAAGGACTTGAGCCCCAACGGTACCACGCATACCTCCTGTACGCTGATGAGGACGAGGAGTTTGCCCTGAAGATCGTCTCTGAGATGGAAACGAAATATAAGTTAAAGGTACAATATACAGGAGCACGTAACTTGGTAAGAGAACAGCTGAGGACGAGCAACTTTCTGTTGATAACACATTGTTCCATCTATCCAGTAGGTAGGTTAAGCAAATGAAGGCCTTTTACCAGTTTCTGTCCTTGTTCTTCTTCGTTGGTGCTCCTCTTCGTTGTTTGTTGTCTTGCAACTTACCATATTTACTCGTATATCAGCCGCACTTTTTATGCCAATTTTAAGGTGCCATACTATGCAGACAATTTTCAGACAAATATTTTTTGAAGACCTGGGGACATGTTGTAGCCGTTGAAACTATTACGAGCGAGGTATTTATATAATAAGATAACAAAGAGATGCCGTGCAGATGCCTGTATTGCTTTTGACTATTACAAGAACGGTGGTAAATATTGCACGAAAACATAGGTAAAATGAGCAATACAACTTCACTGAATGGAATTTAATAGTCTTTCGTTACGTATGACTAGGTCAGACTGGGAGCAGACAGTTATGATGTCTCTTTTTACATCACGTGCTGTAGAAATATTAATTGCAATTTAATAATATCCGGCCCAGTTACTTGAAACTATTTACCATATGCCCTTAAAACAATAACTGTATTGTATACCGAGGTAATAGTCGAAACTTAAAACATTACTCAGGGAAAGGATGACTTGTTTTGACCAGCTTACTTGCACATCATCATGACAAAAGGAGAGTGTAATAACTTAGATTCATTTTTCTAAACTGCAGATCTGACGTCAGATTTGTAGTCGGCCTGATTAACTAGACGAGATGTGTCTGCTGTGGCTGATCTGAGATTCACTCTTCCCTTTCATGCACGTTGTCGTAAAGGCCACTGTGTGATGTTAACTGTTACGGCGTTGTCAGTAAAACACACACAATGCACACTGTATGAAATAAGTTATGTTGCCTGTGTTGTTGAAATTATCTCACAAAATATTTAACCAGATACACTCATATTTTATCTTATTTACAAACTTGCAAAAAACAAAGGAGGATTGAAACTGTATACGGAGGCTATTAATTAGTTTATATTCCATTCCTATTTTACCAATGCTATAGGTCTTTCACTTGCAGAGGGGCTAGAGTGTTTACGTTTAAAAATCTTTGAGAAAAAATTCATTATAATCGTACAGCACCATGTCATTTAAAAAATACTCCTTATTAGAATCACAAGCAGAGTGGCTAGTTTCACCTTCATCTCGTGGGGAATGTGGCGTTATTTGCAAATGTTTTGCTTTTAAATATATCGTACGGAGGCAGTTTATGGCTATCACCATACAACGTAACTTTTCGTTCCCAGTACTTTTAACTCTCTTAAACAGTACCAGGTGTATGCATAATTTTTTGCCGTAAAGACGTAATTTTCAAGGGAAATTCATTTTTTGTTTATTCAAAATATTGGCCATCGGCTTCTACACACTTCGCCCATCTTTCAGGTAAGTTATGAATGCCATGCCAGAACCGTTCCTCGAGCCATTTTCAAACTTTGTTGAAACTGCTGAAGTGCTGCTCTGCGAGCACGTGATAGATGGCGCCAGGTCGGGGGAGTACGGCGGGTGAGGAAGGATGTCCCATCCAAGTGATTTCAAGGTGTCTGCTGTGTGAGACGGCGCATTGTCGTGTAAGAAAATCACTTTGCCATGTCTTCTGGCCCATTCCGGTCGTCTTTCGATCAGTGCCTGATTTAAATGAATCATTTGTTGGTGATAGCGTTGTGCATTAACAGTTTCACCAGGCTGCAGGAGTTCATAATACACAATACTGCTTTGGTCCCACCAGGCACAAAGCATGGTCTTCTTGCCGAAGCGATTTGGCCTTGGTGTTGGAAGACCGGCTTCGCCAGGGGACGGCCACGATTTTTTGTCACCCATCACAATTCGGTACAGAAATGGTTTTCTTTCGTGTCGTTGAAGTAGCATTTCGCAAGTGACTTACCGTTTTTCCATTTGCAGTCCATTCAAATCGTGTGGGACCCAGTTACCGAGTTTACTGAACTTCCGCATTGCTCATAAATGTCTGCTGATTGTTTCTTGTGACACATTTAATGCTTGTGCCAATTGTTGTTTAGTTTGAGTTGTGTCGTCATCCAGTAACGCCTGCAATTTCTCGTCTTCATACTGTTGTGGTCTGCCAGAGCGCGCACTGTCCTTCACATTGAAATCACGATGTTTAAATTGTCGAAACCATGTCTCACATGTTCTAATGGATGGAGCGTGTTCACCACATGTTTCTACCAGCAAACGATGACTTTCCACAGCTTTTTTCTTTTGATTAAGTAAGAAAAGCAATGCGTGCCACTAATGTTCTTTTTCAGGCACAAATGACGGCATGATCGCTGAAGGATACAACACAGACGCTAGTGTTTGGCGGACTCAGCTTGTGTGTTGGTAGGTTAACGTCAGACTAATAAACTGATGTATGTGTCAGATTCATACGCTGCGTACTGTTCGCAGTGAAACTGGAAAAGACTTTTGTGTGCACCTGGTAGTGTTCCTTGGCATGACAAAATACACAGGGGTTCGGTCAGCATTGCCAATCTCTGAGGGGAGATAAGAGTTCTGCTGCCTTAACCTGATCACATGCCCGTGGTAACTTCATCGGTGCAGGCATTATTTGGCACAAAGATGTTTTCCGCCACGACGACAGCCGAATAACCCACCCGTGACTTGCCTTGAATAAGTTTCCGAGAATAGAGTGGGATTGCGCAGTTTCCTGTGTTTTTAAGTTGTAATGTTTCATGAGAAATCGCTGTTCCGCCTCTCTTTCACCCATTCCAGTAACGCTTCCTCAACACCCGGGAACTTGCTTTGTTTTGGGCCAGTTGTTGCTTTCTCCGATATCTCGGTTGTTTTTTGTGAACAGAAAACTCGCCACCTGCTGCGAATTTCAGCCATTTTAGCTTGAACAAAGCTGTGTAACTGTTTACAAACACCACAGATTGCACGTCTGTTTGTTACTGCAGATAAGCCACAAATATTTATGCAAATGTTCACGTGTGGCTGATATGCAAGTTCTAGGTCACCCTCTTGGTCTTCTCTCTTCTATTTAAATTCTTTGTAATACTTTTTCTGCTAAGGTAGTCCACAAGTGTACAGGCACTATTCGTTCATTATCAGTATATTTTTGTTTTATGTACAGCCACTGTCAAAGTCTAGTTGTTACAGGAAATCCAATAAATCTGTTTATTACTGGAAGCTTGGGAACTAAATATTCTGCCCAAATCTGTATGCTAAGCTCTTATATTGTGTCTGATTTTTTTAAGCCAAAGGTAAACCTAAACTAATATTGTGTCACTTTTCTGTGTGTTTCTAGTTGTGCCTCAGAGACAGAGACTTGGTCGGCGGCCATATGTTTGAACACGAAGCTATTATGAAGCTGATCTCAGAGCGCTGTGACAGGCTGATCGTAATCATAACTCCTAACTTTCTAAAGAGCGAGGCAAATAGATTCCTCGTTACCTTTGCCCATGCTTTGGCAATAGGTAAAGTATATCAATCTTGTGAGCATCAGTAATTGTAAAGAATAGTGTAGTATTGTCTCTGTTTGTTGGCTGTGTGAAATACGGAAATGAAAAAGCGATTGTTGTGGGACAGTACTTCTTATTCTGAGTGCAGCAGAATACAAAAAGGAGAATTAAATATCTTAACAATAAGAAATGTGGAGTCATAGCAGCCCTCAGAAATTGTACTCTCACACTTGCCAGTGGCGAGTTAGTTTTTACCTCCAAAAAAGTGGAAGAGTAGCCAAGCAACTTGTAAGAAGTTGAGCAGAAGCACAGCGGAGTGCACCAAGTGTCTACCTAAAGATAACACCGCAACAGCATTTTATATTGGTGGTGATATAAGTGAGAATCAGAATGCCATCAACTAAAGGAGGACATAAAGGGATTAGGCGAGCTGTTAAAAACTCCACACAAGTCTGTGTTGTCTCTACTACTCTTATCTTAAATGTGATTTTCTATCTTATACGACCTGTACTCATCTTTCATGATTAATTGCACTTTTATCCTATTGACTTGATTTTAGTTTGTGTTGCGCATTTTAATGTGTTATTATAGAATAGAATATATTTATTTATCACCTACAGGATGTCCCAATTACAGATTACATAGGTAATAGAAAGTTAAATAATATACATACAAATATACATATATATATACAAGCAGATATAAATCTTTAACATCTAACGTAAATTATGTATATACATTTGTACTACCAGGCAATGCCTTATTCCTTTGTCTCCTATATTTTCTCTTATTTTATTCCAAAATAAGGCATTGCGAATTAGATCCACTGATTGTTTTAATCTCAGTCATTTTTCATCACCATTCTTTTTAACTCTAGTCAGTGGATATGTTTTAAAATTTTAACTGTCATATATCATGTCGTCCATCTCGTTCCATTAGGGGCCGATGACCTTTAAACAACAAGCAAGCATCATCTTTCATGATTCTGGAGATGTATTTAGGCTTATAAACAGCTACAGCAGTATGTTCAGTTTAAGACAGCCTGTTTCCAGTCAATGACTGAGTCAGTGATGGAATGAATGAAGCCCCATCTGTCGCACTCCTCAGGGGCAATGATTAATGAATGACTGATGAAATAAAATGATATTGGAGTGTGTTGCTGGAATGAAATATGACAGGGAAAACCGGAGTACCCGGAGAAAAACGTGTCCCGCCTCCGCTTTGTGCAGCACAAATCTCACATGGAATGATTGGGATTTGAACCATGGAACCCAGTGGTGAGAGGCCGGCACGCTAATTATTTGAGATTTTAACATTTCCTTAACGCTGGATGCGGGTTTTGCCCTGTTGTAAAGTACGTTAAATCGAGTATAAAATTGCATTGCACTTATGGAATAATTTTTGGGACTGGAAATGTCTTCAGATAAATCGAGGTCACACAGAATTGGGGTTATACTGGAATCACTAGTTTGCTGAGCTGAAGGAAGTGTCTTATGGAGTTGCACACATTGCAGTCATCATCATCCTCCTCATTCCAGCTGACACCGGGTGATTCCTCTCCACTTTGTTCTATCGTTCCACCCTCCTTCTTCCGACGTGATGTTCCAATGTTAAACCATTTCTATGATGTTGTTTGGCGGTAGCTTGTCCGTGCCTGACCGAGTCATCAGTACACGTAGCGGCACTGCAACTTTTGACGTCAGCTGTTGGTTGCTTCGACGAGCTCTGTATTCCATATTCCGAGTGTGAGTGGAGAGTTTTCCAGGTAGAGTGCCTCACAATCTGCGTTCCCCCTTCTCCACCAGCATTTGTAACGTTGTCTAAATTAGCATCTGGCCGCATGAATAGAGCATGCAACACGTTCTTCCCATTACACTTGCAATCGCCATCATCTGTGCAATCCAAGGCTTTGTCATCTTCACTGGATTCCATCCTTGCGTGAACATTGGGATTGTCCCCGTATTCAAGCAGAAGTTCACACATTTCAAGTGTCTCTTGGCAGGGAACCATTAGTGCTAGTACATAAAGTGGACTTAGGCCTCCATGTAGGAAATTGGAACAATATCTGCTTAGTTCATATAGGCTATTGTTACGATGGGCTCGGCACACCCAAAGGCATTTTATACCTACTTCCTGGTTCAAAATTAGGCCGCCCCTGACATGGAGACAGATGACTTTCGTAGCCGTCCCTCTGGAGTACAGACGCTACGGATTTGCCCCTTCCGCCATCTTCATCGTACCGAAGTCCACCTTCTCTGTTGTAGATGCCGTTGAGGTCTTCACTCGTAAACCTGAGCTGGGACCCATACCAGATGTTACACACGGGGTCAGTGTGCTCTGGGACTCACATAGGCAGGGGTGCCACTCCCTGGGTAGGGCTGCCTTCGAAGAAGGTCCCTACCTGCTACCTAGGAACATTGCAGTATCACGAATATTTTGTGAATGAGGATTCAGCTTTGTTAAGAGGATAAAAGGGAAGCAGGGATTTCTCCTGGACATTACTACTTTAGGAGATGTACAGCTGGCAGTAAATGGACCACTCTGATGTAGCCATAGACAAGTGGTATTTCTCGTCAGGACATACCAAATGTTCGAAATCCAGCGAGGCAAGGCGCGAGTGAGAAGCCTGCAAAGTATTTCTGCATTTTTAAAATCAGCATTATTCAATCTTCAGCTTGATGCAAATCAGCCTAATAAATGATGGAGCAACACAATATGCTAAACGTTTCTTTCAACTTGCTCCTTGTGTTCTTGTGAGTGAGAAATACCAACAGGTTTTGAGGGCTGGTCATAGGATATTTAACTAAGGTGCCATAACTTTGGCTTCTTTAAGTTTACCTCTCTAGGTTGTTGGCTACCTAATACATATGCTGAAAATTATCTGTAAGACACCCAATTTTCCATCCTTACAAACGTTATATTGGTAGTAGAAAGTAGTTTCGATTGTGAATACTTACATAGGTTGCTAAGAAGAAGGAAACAGTGGAGGCACGGAGGGCAAGTGAAAGACTTCCTGATGGAGCTGGGGTGGGTACAACTGGTTTTGATGAGGAGGGCTGTTTGAACGTGCCCGCTTTTAAAGATGATTTTCGCAAGGCCCAGCCAAATCGCCATAAGAACAATGTTATTTAAACTCCGTTCTAACGAACTCCGACATAAGGAAAAGTCCGTTTTTAAGAAATATATTTTACATAAATTACCATCGCACATCTCGTTATATCGAAAATTTGCGATAAGGCACTTTTTTCTAAAACTACTTGAAATGTTAATTAACTTCCGTTTTCACGTAACCTCAGTCTGAATTTAATGTGTTATATTAAAGCTCTCCTTTAGCAACGTGTGAAGCCGCGATAAATTGACGCAGCCTTTGGAAATCACTGTTATCGGCAAACAGCAGTCCCTGTCATGTTAGATGCCGTTGATTAGTCGTGTCCACTGAACTGAAGGCAGTACCGGGGAGCGAAGTGCAGTTTACGGCGAGACTATCTGTATGCCCTAGAAGCATGACTGACGTGCGCGCATGTGCTGCAAGACGCAAGTAACTTCACGAAATACAAACATTTAGGTGGAAGATATCTTGCTGATTTACAGTGAAAGATATATTTCAGAAGATTAAAAGCAATGAGAAACTGAAAAGGCTACGGATATTGAACAAAATGTAAATGTATTCTAGAAAAAAATTACAGAATAAGTAGAAAGTTGTGCCTTCCATGGCTTACGCTGCCTGAACCGTCATCGATAGACCCCGAGTGTAAGCGTACGAAATGTAGAGCTGTTCAAGCTCTACAAAAAAGTCTGCGAGGGCATATACTTCTCTCCAACCATTTGACCTTTAGAGCGATTTTAGTTCACAGTCGGTTGTAAAAAAGCCTTTTCACATGAAAATGAGTGAATAAATAAATAGAGATTTTCCTGAAATTTTACATCCAAATAGTGTCCAACCTCCTCTAGGACTCATTAACGATTAAAATCGTCTTTAAAGTACATAATTTGTGTGAACGGTTCGTGAGTTAGGACAGCTTTAGTCAGGGTGGGTCACTAGTTAACATTAAAATATCCATAAAAATAATTAATTTCATATCGTACATCAAGCCCGCGACATTTCTACCGTCATATTTTTCAGTGTCCGCGATAATGGCAGTCGATAATAATAATAAATTTGATAATGTATGAATAATCCCATAATCCTATGTCCAGTCATTATCTGAAAAAGCTGAATCTTAACTAACGATAGTTAATGTCTCCAGTGAGGTCAACTGCCTTAACCTATAGCCGCAGCGCCGTTACACCAACCAGGCATTTCTGTTTCGCAGCACCAATCGCTGCTTAGGAGCGCAGACTGAATAATATCTGCAGCTTCATTCACTGTTTTTGTTCCTGTGTTGCAAGTTGTGCTACGAGTTACAGCCGACTATGTTCATTATGGCTGCTAAACTCTTCAACAAAAGATCGACATCATTAATGATGTTGAAAGTGATAGCCAAGTACCTTTTCCACAGATGGAAAAGGCTGGTTGACATCACGAAACAGAAGGAAGTAATTCTGACCGCGGAAGTGGAGTGCGGTTCTGGGGCAAAAATATGGAAGAATATTCATTCTTCGCCGTACAAGGAACTTGAAAACATTTTAATTAAATGGTTCGTGGGAAAAGGGAGCAAGAACATTCCAATTGATGTGAAAATACTTTGTAGCAGACGCAGCGTGCCTGGGAATGCTAATTTAAATTTTTTTATGGTGCAAGTTACAAACATACTGAAATATGATATTCAGGTTTCTTTAGGACATGGAATGGGACTCTGAAATAATGACATAATAACCAGGGAAACGCACTGGAGAGGGACGTAACCAGTTTCAATTGTATATTGCCACTATTTTGACTTTGAGGATCATTCTGTTTTCCAGAAATACTGATGGATGTTCCTCTCTTGTTGTCTGCAGATCAGAGAAGGCGCATGGTGATCCCTGTCATGTATGAGAGGTGCACCCTGCCGTTGGATCTCAATTACTACTTCCCCCTGGATTATTCTCGTTCGGGGAAAATGTGGAACTTCTGGGACAAGCTGTACGACTCTATCCAGGTCCCCAGGCCTGCAAGGTACAGCAGCTTGGTTCTAATTTGTACTGTTTTAACGCACAAAGCAATGTGTTTTTGTGGCTGTCTTCTTATCCTTCACTTCTCTCAGCAAGATTGAAGATGGCTCAGTGAGTATTGAAGCAGAGCTAAGCTCTTGCATGTTATGACGGCTATCACTTTACAATAGAAAAATCCTTGTTATCCTCCTTTTCTGGGGCAGTTTCCAACCACAGGCTGGGTCTGCTTGGAACATAAGCTTCTCTATCGACCACTGCCGTCCAGTTTCCTCCTCTTCAGCCGTCTGTCTCCTTCCCTTCAACTCCATTTCTAACATCTTTCTTGGTATCCTTTCTTCCTTTCTCTTAACATGTCCATACCACTGCACTTTTCCTGTATGGGTAGCTCATTTACCATTTCCCGGACTCTCATTTCTTCCTCTTTCCATTCTTGTTAAACCTACTCGACACCTTTGAAACTTTGTTTCCACTGCTTGTATTCTACATTTATCCCTCTCCTTCGTTATCCACGTTTCTGATCCACACACCAAAATCGGCACAAAATATCTCTTGTAGGTAATTCCTTTACATCTCTGTAGTACATACATATCAGTCCTCCCAAACTCTTAAAGAATCCATTTGCACATCTTCCTCTTTCATTGATTTCAATCCTGTTTCCCCCATTTTCTTCAATTACACTTCCCAGGTATTTAAAGCTTTCTGCTCCCTTCAACTGCTCCCCTCCTAACGTCATGCCATTCTACGCTCGTTCTTGTTTTGTGTCATTACCAGCACTTCACTCTTTTGTGCTGAGAATGAAGAACTGGGATTGATGACTGATGATTGTCCTCCTCTTTTGATTTCTCCCTCCTCCCAATGTATTTATTGTATTATGTGTTCCTTTTCACATTCCTATCTTTCTACACATGGCTTAAGAAACAGGATACAATGTCCATTAATATTGTAACTTTAAGTTATTTACATTAGAACCTCAATAATTCAAAATCCCATCTAATTCCAAGAAACTCTTGTTCCCGCAAACACGAGTGTTTGAATTGAGAAGAACAATCTCGATCCCATTCCCGAAATTCAGACTTTTAATTCAAAACTGCCTTTACATTTTTTAAATAATATTTTACAGAGCAATTTAAAGTAAAAAATGGATCCGCGTCATGATAGAATGCCTAATCAGTACTTTATTATGCCTTGTTACTATGCAATACAGGTTTCGACCTTCACAGAGGTCATCCTCAGCTGGTCATGAGATCCAAAGTTACTTTAACATATACGAGGACGGTTTGAAAAGTTCTCGGAATCACCTCTAGATGTCAATGCTAGAGCAACGAGGTTCCCGCTCAACAATTGCACATCCTTTGTGAGTGAACACGTGGCACGTCAGTGCTCTACCTGCAGGAGTGTGGTAGTGACAACTCTTTGTTGTTGTTCCCGCGTAGTGATTTGTGACAGTGGAAAAAAACTGAGATTCGAGCAGTGATTAAATACTTTGTAAAGAAAGGTATGAAAGTAAAGGAAATTCATGCCGACTTTCAGAACACACAGGGGGACTCTGCTCCTTCATATTTAACTGTTGCCAAGTGGACCAGCGAGTTTAAATTTGGTCGGGAGAGTTTGGATGATGATCCGCGTAGTGGACGGCCAAAAAGTGTTACGACCCCAGAATTTATCGCAGAAGTGCATAAAATGGTCATGGAGGATCGTCGACTGAAAGTGCGGGAGATTGCTGAAGCTGTAGGGGTGTCTTCTGAACGGGTGTATTATATTTTAACCGAAGAATTGGGTATGAAAAAATTATCCACAAAATGGGTGCTGCGGCTCTTGACATTGGACAATAAACGCACCAGATTGGAAATGTCCGAACAAAGTCTGGCCCGTTTTCAGTGCAACCAACAAGATTTTTTGCGCCGGTTTGTGACTACAGATGAAACTTGGGTCCACTACTGTACCCCAGAGACATAGAAGTGGAAACATGCTGATTCACCACCACCACCAAAGAAAGCAAAGGCAGTGCGTTCGGCCGGAAAGGTCATAGCCTCTGTTTTCTGGGATGCAAAAGGCATTCTGCTGATAGATTATCTTCCTACTGGCCAAACAATTACGGGGCAATACTATGCAAACTTCCTAGACCAACTACAGGAAAAGATACGCGAAACAAGGCCTGGTTTGGCAAGGAGAAAGGTCATCTTTCATCAGGACAACGCTCCGCCGCACACAAGTGTTATTGCCATGACAGAACTTCATGAACTGGAGTACGAGTTGTTGCCACTTTCCACCTTATTCACCTGATTTGGCACCATCAGACTTTCATCTATTCCCCAAGCTGAAAATTTTCCTCGGTGGACGGAGATTTTCTACAAGGGAAGAACTGACAGCCGAATTGGAGAGGTATTTTGCAGGCCTGGAGGAATCTCATTTTCGAGATGGGATCAAGGCATTGGAACATCGCTGGACCATATGCATTAATCTACAGGGAGACTATGTTGAAAAAAAAAAAAAAAAGCAGTTCCACCAAGGTAAGATACTTAATTCTAGTACATTCCGAGAACTTTTGAAACCACCTACGTAATTTAAAAACATGACTAAATCTAATGAAGAATGTCACATAATTTGAGTAATAATATTAAAATATACAATGATATTATGTGTCCTCTGGTTTAAAAAACAAGCGTCGATATTTTATGACGTATATGTTACTTAAAATTCTGGTTTACTGTTCGTGAGTTAACAGATAATTTGTTAAAATACAATTTCTACACTTAAAATGGTTATAGCATTCTTGAGGTACACTTTGGAGTTTAATTCATGGTGGTAAATCGTTGCATACGTCCAAGCATTCTAGAATGTTCAATGATGTGAATTGTTAATCTTGTGCGTTCATACAGTTGAGAATGTTGGATGACTTGCATCGAAATATTGTGGTATTTCATTAGTTTCCTTGGTACTAATCTCCTTATAAGATATTGGATAGGTGCAGATGTAGTTGCGTTGTTGGACATGCTAGTAATCTGTGAGAACAGAGAAGAAAGTGAAGTATAAGAGTTTCGTCAATAGAATGGCTACTGAACGTGTGCAATAAGTGCTTACTTACATAGTACTGTTGACTAGTTGATGTACCGAGCTTGATAGCTGCAATCGCTTAAGTGCGGCCAGTATCCAGTAATCGGGAGATAGTGGGTTCGAACCCCACTGTCGGCAGCCGTGAAGGTAGTTTTCCGTGGTTTCACATTTTCACACCAGGCAAATGCCGGAGCTGTATCTTAATTAAGGCCACGGCCGCTTTCTTCCACTTTCTAGGCCTTTCCTATCCCATCGTCGCCATAAGACATATCTGTGTCGGTGTGACGTAAAGCAACTAGCAAAAACTAGTCGATGTGTACAGTTCGGGAGCTAGCTATATCGGATGTACTGGAATAAATTTCTTTATTCCATTACAATGAACACATTAACGCCTTAAAACATAATCACTTTTTGTCTATAGCTCAGTATAAAGAGGATTATAAGCATAATTTTACAAATATTGAAAACGACATGCAGATTCTAAGTATGATCCCCAAGACCCCTCTACTCAATATAACAGAAGAATTTTACATTACAGTAGAACCTCGATAATTCGAAATCGGTTAATTCGAAATTCGACGTAATTCGAAGAAGTTATCGTTCCCGGAAACATGAGATACAGTTTTGCATGTTATTTAAATTGTTTAATTCGAAATACGGATAATTTGTAATTCGAAGTACAATATCGGCCCCATTGCCGAAATTCAGACTTTTAATTCGAAACTGCCTTTACATTTTAAAACAATAGTATTATCCGCGCACTTTTTAGTGATAGATTTTTGTACTCGTTGGAGAAGTAAGAAGGGTTCCGTTAATACTGCCAACTGAATGGAAATGAAATCTGAACTGAATCGATAATATGATCGATCGATATGAATTTTATAAACCTTTATTATTTTAAGCAAACAACTGTGTCACACACACATTATTTAATACTATATAACATTTCCCGTTGCGAAACGTGTTCCTAGCATGAATTCTATAGTTTGGCTTTGCTGTGTAAACAACAACAGTACGAGTACTTAAAGTGTACGCCAGATGTCGCACAGCGATTCTTAGTTTGTGTTTCAAAGGTTGCCAATACGAATCTCGAAGATAACCAAAGTCGACCGCTTCAGCACTAGGGTGTAAATCTATCACTAAAAAGTGCGCGCAGATAATATGTTACAGAGTAATTTCAACTCAAAATTTATCCGCGTCATAATAGAAGGCGTGTTCCGGAACGTGGAGGGGTAGCTTTCCGCACTTACACTCACTTCGGTGGGTCTACAGTGCGCTTCATGATTGCAAAGTTGAATGAAATCGGAATTCTTTTGTATTCAACCTTTTAATGGAACGCCGTAATATCACGCAACATGCAGTGTGCGGGAAAACAGAATGCGCGAACACTGGTGATGCGGACAGTTGACGAAAAAGCGTGGCTCATGTAATAAACTCGTAGGCACCGAACAATACTGTAATTGTCGATGAAACTGCATTGTTTTATTTTAATGCGAGCCCAAACGGTCTTATGGTTTTGCAATTGCAATGCACATGGAAGCGAGGAACTTTATCCCCTCGTCATAGAAAAGTTCGATAAGCTACAATGTTTTAATGGCGTCGGGCACTTTCCATGTCAGTACAAAGCATCTAAAAATGCAAACAGTACAGATATCCAAAAAATAATGCATTTGCACAGGGGAACCAGCATAATTTATCGTCGTCTTTGAATTGCGTGATTTTTTTTCTTTCGTTGCGTGAGGTTATGTTCGTCAGTGATTTATCCAAGTGCATTATTTGAACATTGTAAATGCACCTTGCTGGATACATTTCGGAAATAGTTTTTCCATGGCATTGGAAACGTTTAAACTGTGAATCGAGGTGATTGCATTTATTAATGGGTCTTAGAATACTTTGTGACGCGGCAAGTATTTACATTTCTGAAGTACGAGAGAAGTGCCATGGCGGGAAATCGTACAAGGATAGAGTCATAGCAGAGTTTGATTTTAAGGGCATTGGGTACTTTCTGTGTAAATACAAGGCATCTAAAATGCATACAGTATAGTACTCCAATGAATGAAGCACTTGCACATGGGAGCCAGCATAGATTATCCTCGTCTTTGAATCGTGCTTTTTTTTTTTCTTTCTTTCGTTGCGTGAGGTTATATTTGCCTGTGAGATATGCAAGTGCATTATTTGAATACTGTAAATGCACCTTTTTGGATACATTTTGGAAAAAGTTCTTTTTTCATGGCATGTGAATGAAGGTTAAATGCATGCAGTATCGGGCCTTAGAATATTTCGTAACGTGGCAAGGGTTGGTACTTCTGAATTGCGAATTGGCGGTTAATTCGAAATCACGTAATTCGAAGTCCGATTTTTGAGTCCCAACGACTTCGAATTAACGAGGTTTTACTGTAGTATAAATCAGTATGCAAACCCAAATTTTAACTTAAATAGAATTACAGATAGATTTAATATCCTCCTTAATGCAGTTATCCTGATTTTTAAAAAACACCTACATAAAAATAGTTAAGAAACAAAATCCAGTACATCCCAAAGACACACCCAGCTCTACCTCACCTTCCCCAATCAGTACCCCTCATGCTCCTCCACTTCTCCTCTCCGAAACCACAAGTACCAGCCCTAGACGTACACGGAGCAGTGCACGACGTGCTCCCTAACTGTACACCTTGACTAGTCAACAGTACTATGTAAGTAAGCACTTATTGCACACGTTCAGTAGCCATTCTATTGACGAAACTCTTATACTTCACTTTCTTCTCTGTTCTTGCAGATTACTAGCACGTCCAACAACGCAACTACATCTGCACCTATTCAATATCTTATAAGGAGATTAGTACCAAGGAAACTAATGACACCACAATATTTCGATGCAAGTCATCCAACATTCTCAACTGTATGAACACACAAGATTAACAATTCACATCATTGAACATTCTAGAATGCTTGGACGTATGCAACGATTTACCAACATGATTTAAACTCCAAAGTGTACCTCAAGAATGCTATAAACATTTTAAGTGTAGAAATTGTATTTTAACAAATTATCTGTTAACTCACGAACAGTACACCAGAATTTTAAGTAACATATACATGTCATAAAATATCGACGCTTGTTTTTTAAACCAGAGGACACATATTATCATTGTATATTTTAATATTATTACTCATATTATGTGACATTCTTCATTAGATTTAGTCATGTTTTTAAATTATATGTTAAGTTAACTTTGGATCTCATGACCTCTGTGAAGGTCGAAACCGGTACTGCATAGTAACGAGGCATAATAGAGTATTGATTAGGTGGACGGTACTCATTCTTTGTAATTGTGAATATTAATACGGACATGAAACTGATAGATTGTAATGGAAGAATGAGTCTGGGGTAGCTTTCTGTGCTTTCACTCACTTGGGTGTGTCTACAGTGTGCTGCATAGTTGTTAAGTTCGAGTGCGTTTGTAATTCTTTTCTATTCAGTGTGTTTAAGGAACGCCACGATATCACGTAGTGGACAGTGTGCGGGGAAGCATAATCTGCGAACGCTGGCGATGCCGACAGTTGGTGAAAAAGCATGACTCATGACCGAACAATATTGTCAATGCCGATGAAACTGCATTGTTTTCTTTAATGCCGAATCCAAAGGGACTTACGGTTTTACAGGAGAGAATTGCCAGTCGGGAAATCGTACAAGGGTGGGAGTCATTGTACTGTGTCGAGAGACGTCCTCTCCTCATCACAGGAAAGTTGATAAGACCCGTTGTATTAAAGGTTCGGGCACTTTCTGTGCAGGTACAAGGCATTTAAAAATGCAAAGTAATTTAAAAAAATAAAGCATTTGCACAGGGGAACCAGCATAATTTGTCTTCGTCTTTTAATAGTGTGGGTGTGTTTTCCTTTCGGTGCGTGAGGTTATGTTTGCCAGCAAATTATCCAAGTGACCTTGTTGGGTACAGTTTGGAAATAGTTTTTTCCCTATGGCATTTGAAAGGTTTAAACTGTGAATCAAGGTTAATTGCTTGCAGTAAAAGGTCTTAGAATATTTTGTGATACGGCAAGGGTTGGCATTTCTGAATTATCAAGGTTTTACTGTAACCCATATTCATATCATATATAGTTGAGGAGTTCTCTTGTGAAATAAAAGTGTCCCTGGTAACAACTGCAGTAATATGCCCCCTCTTGCAGGAACGGATACCCATCTATTCATCAGTCTCTGAGTGAAAGTGACGTCGAGTCTGTGAAAGCCTCTGTCGAGAAGGAAATCGTGAGTGCTCCCATAGAGATCATGACCGGGAGCTGCAATAACATACCTGAGGGCATTCTGTCCCCAAACAGTGTGAGTGTACCTTCAAATTGTTCTTTGTTTGTTTATGTACAGGGTGAGTTAGAAATGTTTGATCGATTGCTTATGTTTAGAGATAAAACAATGACCATGTTAGCAAGTCAAGGCCTGACACTATCAACACACAAGAAAAAGCATGAACAATACCGAGTCACATAATTGCAGCAAACCATTAGCCGTTAACATCACAGCATAGCCGACAGTGCTTTGGAAAATCACTCGTTGCTTTCTCATACATGAACAATTGTATAGCACAAATTTCTTCCTCAATTACTGTTTTCAGCATGTCGATGTCTCGCGATTTTCCAGCGTTAACTTTTTCCTTCAAAAGTCCCCCACAGCCAATCAATCCATTATCAAAGGTAGTTAGTAAGTAGCCAAACTGAGGTACGTTATTCATAAAATACCGGCACACGAAACATCAGGTCAGAAGCCTGCACCAATAATGAGTGATACAAAAAGTAGTTGCTGAGAGGTAAATGTAGTTTATTCTTGTTTGTAGTCGACAAAACATCACGATCTTACAATTTTCAGCAATTATGCACAGTCCAGTTATCACTTTTCAGACTGACATGTTTGCAGAAAAAATTGATTTCACTTTTTATTTGTGGTCATCATGTCAAGATGGTAACTCCACTCACCATTTTTTAATCATTTTACACCGAGCGAGTTGGCCGTGCGGTTAGGGATACGCAGCTGTGAACTCGCATCCGACAGATAGTGGGTTCGAATCCCGCTGTCGGCAGCCCTGAAGATGGTTTTCCATGGTTTCCCATTTTCACACCAGGCAAATGCTGGGGCTGTACCTTAATTAAGGCCACGGCCGCTTCCTTCCCGCTCCTAGGCCTTTCCTGTCCCATCGTCGCCATAAGACCTATCTGTGTCGGTGCGACGTAGAGCAAATAGCAGTAATAAAAAATAAAAAAATCATTTTACATTTTAAAATGAAGTGAACACTCTGGTAGTGTCTCGTTTTGCTGACCTGCTGGTCACTGCCATCTTCACGCTTCCTCTCCTTGCTTTTCGTATCGGTTGTCCGATGTCTTCCTTTCAGGAACCATGTATTCATGCAATCCACAGGTTTGTGGAGGGCCAACCAATTTGCTGCTGTAGTGGAGTCATGATCAAGTTAATTTGTGAAAGGCCTCTTTTGCATTTGCTTGTGCAGCTCATAGTGTTAATAAGGGGCAGGAGTATTTCTTATCAGCAGTATTCATGGAGTTTAAAGTGTTTACACAAGTTTCTTATTTCTGCTTCTCCATAAGTTACATCAGGCCAAGTAGTAGTACGCTTGCCCGGGCACTCATAGAACTTCACGGCATCGATATGGTTCCCTTTATTTCTTGCTCCTGTTTCGAGATTCACGCCTTGCTTCTGCTTCATTGTAGTATGGGCCATGTTTTGTCCTGAAATTGCTGGCATATTTTCATATGGGCCGAATAAATTGTAATGTCACGAGCTTGCAAGTCCATCTGCCAACTCCTGAAGAGCATCACACATCAGTGCAAGGTCTAATATAAGCTTGACATTGTTGATGCATCTAAGGAGTCCTCCATACATGATTTGGCTCAGTTTTGTCTCTTTTGGGATCATCTTTGACACTAAAACTTCAAAATGTTTCCACACAGTTGAGATCAGATTGTGTAATAAGCTTCCAAATAAGATAAAAGGTGTTAGTCCCGTCAGTTCATTTACCACACCTTTAAAATGTCTCCTGCTGAGTAGCTGCTTCTATAGTACAGAAAAATACATGATGAAGTGCTGGTAATGATGCTATTACTTATTAACTTGTAAACGTTCTTAATTTCTAGTATATAGCCTTAAAAATATGTTAATGTCACATTGATTGTATGTATGTTCAGTCCGTCAGCGATGCCGCTGGTGGGATCCTCAACAGCTCCGCCATCAGCTGTCATAGATGGCCTAGGCATCACTGAAGGGGCGTACTAGGGAAATGAGGAGTGAGGTAGTTTCCCGTTGCTTTCCTCACCGAGCCAGAGTTGCTATTACATATCAGTCTGCCAAGTCCACTAAAATGCACGCACCAACCGACCGTATGAGCAACATTTTCACACCATTCATAGCAGGGACTGGCTGCATAAGGATTGGCATTACTAGCATCACTCATACCTCAGTCACTTTCATATTGTCAAAGCCAAGGATAAGACAGAGACAGATCTATGAAAGTAACAAAATTGCTCCAGCCTATACCAGAAGACGTAGTGCATTGTAAACACTAGGTCCTGCCAGCAAAGATGATCACATTGATTATATACGTATTATTAACACCACACTCATAGATTTTTATTTTGTCTTGTAAATATTGGTTATTAATACTATTTATTATTTTAAAAAATTAAGATGTGCAGTCTTAACATTGAGGTATTTGGTGTTTCTGTTTTTTTCTTTTTCAAAATGTTCATTATTGTGCATATATTATTGTTAGTATTAAGAAATCACTTGACAACTACACTGTTGGCATATTTCAAAATATGTAATTGTTCAGTCTATGGAAGCTAAATGAATAAATGAATGAGACTGCTCTAAAGCTAGAAGCAGCCCATCTTGTATCTAGAATCCTTCCAAATTTTAGGAGTAGAGTTTCAAGTTCCCCTGCGTGGCTTTCAATTCGCTGCCATTTTTTGGTGACTGGTGGTAAACTGTATACACTTTATCAAGAAAAGATTTGAAGTGGTTTACATGTGAGGGGAAATATTGACTCACATCACCTACGGAAAGCTCTAGCACAATGCCAACAAAACATTGGGAAACTGTTGCTTTATATAAATAATTACACCCTTCTTTCCCACCAGTACTGCAGCGCCATCAGTTGAGACTGCAACAAGGTTCTGCTTTAGAAACTCATTATTGAACCCTACTGCTTCCAAATAAGTCATCAATGCACGAAATGTACCTTCAGCAGTGACATCTCCTAATTCGATAATTCCCCCCAAAAAACATCCATATCTGGAAGTGTTGTCCTCAGGTGATGACAGCTCACTGAGTGTGGTACTTTCATCTATAAGGAGGGCAATTTTACTATTCCCATGCACTATAATGAGAAACAGACATGAGAAACAATATTTATACATGCATTAGTTGAATGATGAATGCAGCACATTTTAATGCCATTCAACTCCTGCAGGTCAGTTTCAGTTTCGAAATTGTGGATTTTTCTTAACTATTTTATATGTTGTACGAAATACATTGGCATTTATTTCCTTTTCGAAAGCCTTAGTTAAACTAATAATCTTTAAATTACTACAACAGTGATTTATTATTAAACAGTATTGTCCTTATTCAATACTTATGGTTAATGTGAATTTTAAAAACTTAAAATTTCACATTTGTTACATCTATACATGTTTTGATCCTAATGGAGTCGTCTTGAGTAGATTGCTTAAAATAGACATACCGTATTTTCTTACATATAACTCACCACCGCATATATCTCGCACCCCATTTTTAACATTTGAAATTGCAGGAAAAAAACCCAGCACATAACTCACATTAATTTCTGACGTCATAAAGACTACAGTACTTACACAAAATAAAGTTTGGGTATTCTGTGGACGTGCCTACATTGAAAATGAGGACTGTACCAATTGCTGTTACGGTACTTTGTACAGTACAAGAAGGTGCTGCATTTTTTTTTCTACCTGCAGAACGGTTGAGGCTAGCTGTTACAAAAGTACCTAATTTGCAAACTCCTGCCTCCAAGAGTGCATTCCTAGCCAGTCAGTCACACTTGGCCATCCCTCTCACTCTTCCGTCTTTGTCAATATCCTTATCGCTGCCCATCCGGCAGAGCTGATCACATGAACTGGGAGTGTTTCCCTGTCTAGGAAGTCAATTAGGTATCGTCCATTGTCGACAAGTACCAGTATTCTGCCTTCACGTTTCACTGTTGTTTTTCAGTTAAGTTTTCTTGTTGGTCGATCTTTAAGTAATGGAGAAACATGAGAGTTATACGGCTGGGTTTAACCTCAGAGTGATGAAATATGCTGAAGAACATAGGAACAGAGCTGCCGATCAAGAATTTACTACTGATGTAAACAGAAAGCTGCTCTAGGAACCACCAACCGAACACGTAAGGCATTGAGAGGGCCGAAAACTGGTATGAGCTGGAAGACGAGTTGCTTCATTATGTTACAGAGTTGCGAAATGGTGGCTTTAGTATCTCACACGAGATGCTATATTTCAAAGTGTGCGCACTAGTGATTAAAGGAGGAATCAGCTGTTCAGATTTGAAAGTGAGCCGGAGTTGGATCCGTAGATTCGTGACACAAAATGGATTGTGTCTGAGAAGGCTAAAATCTCTCTGTCAGAGAATCCCAAGTGATTATAGTGACAAAATCATGGATTTTCATTGCCATGTGATAGCAGTGCGGATGAAAAACAATTACCTCTTATCTAAAATTGGCAATGCAGATCAAACCCCACTAAACTTAGACATGCCGTACAACACCACCATCAACAAGAAGGGAGACGTACAGTTGGGTGTGAAAAACAGCGTTGCTCTGTCATGCTAGCAATAGCGGCGGACTTGCCACCGTGTATTACAGTGCCTAAAGCGGGTTCAATAGCAAGGATGGATACTGCTCTTGTCCAGCGTATGGTGTGGGGCTCTGCTTCGACGCCCAGCAGTGTTAGTGTGGGACAGTTTCCGCGGACACTTGTTGGAAGACACGAAGAGACGTCTTCAGGAACTGATCTTGTAATTGCTGGTGGACTCGCACATTTGTCTACAGCCCTTAGATGTTTCCGTCAACAAGCCCTTCAAGGACAACATATGTAAATTGTACCCGAATGGATGGCAGGATGGGAGCATGAGCTGACACCAGCAGGCAAAATAAAGAGGCGGTCAGTTGAACTTGTGTGTGGTTGGGTTATGCGGGCATGGGTTATGGTGTCGACAAAAGTTATTGTTAAGAGTTTCTTGAAGACAGACATCACACATGGTTGGACGGAAGTTGGGATGATGCAGTATGGGGTGGTGACCAGAATGATGCACGCGAGAATAGCTTGGAGACTGTAGGCAGTGACAGTTTTTATTCTTCTTCTTCATCATCATCTTATCCCGCTTCAAGCAGGGCCGATGTTTCTTTCAAGTCTTTTCCACTTTATCCTATCCCACACGGCATCTGTCCCTAAATTCTTCTCTTTCAGAGAAGGCAGTGACAATGAATAGGGTAAATATGCTAGTTGTCTTGTTTCAATAGCTTGATGCAAATTTTTACATGGTTTTTCTTGGAATTCTACCTTTTGCGCACAAATTCCCGCATATATCGTGCACCGAAAATGTTCACACTTACTTTTGGTCAATAAAGTGCAAGTTATATGCGAGCAAATATGGTATACACATTGTAGTTTAAAATATTTAAAGCCTTAGTGCATGCAGTTTCCAAAGTTTTCAGTTTTGCTGATGAGCTGAACTCTCGTTATGTTTAAATATTTTCCTGCAGAGACATTAGCTTTGTTCGTGCAGCAATACAAAACTATCCAAAACTGTCAGGCGCATGCGCACATGCACTTCGCTTTATTTGAAGCGTTCTTGCAGCGAGAATTTGGTATTCTGACTGCTAGTCTGCTGTTCGTGCAGTCGTGAATTCCAGTTTCGTACAGTCTGAGAACAGTCAGCAGAATTTGTGGATTGTTTTCGGGTTTCTAAATGAGGCATGCACATTAGCCCTTGTCACACATGGTTCACAATGCACATATCCTTATAAATATATTTTTTCCGTGTATTTCTTGAAAATAACATTCCTTGACGGCGGTATTTTGAAATAAATTCTTAATTAAATGTAGCAGTTGCACATTCTGTTTAATGGGTGTACATGAGCGGTTACTTTTCATCCAGTATATATCGTTAATTAAAACCAATATCATGATAAAATACATGTGAACTGTCAATGTAAGTAAGTCCAGGTACTGTGGACAAACGAGTATTCTTACTTGTTGGTAGTCACCAATCGCGAATATCACAGACTGTTGACGATATAAAATCTTGTATATTTTCAGATGTCAGACATTAGTTTTATGAGTGACTCCAGTGAATCTTCAACTGATGATGACAATCTAGATTTATTTGATGATATTGCCGGTAATCTGAATAGAGCACGGCCGAAGAATGAAAATTATTTTGAGGTTATTTTGCCAGGATATAATGATCAAGATTTCATGGAACAATTTAGAGTCAGTCGACACGTGGCAGAAAGTTTAGCTGAACGTTTTTCCAACAGCCAATATTTTAATTATCAAGCAGGGGGAAATGGGAAATTAAGTAGCTTCCGATGGACGCTCATATTTTTGTGGTTTGCTGGTCATCAGACAGCTTCATATCGTGATGTGATAGATTCAATATCACCTTAAGTACACTGCACAAAGTCATACAACGTATGGTGTACTTCATAAGTAATTTATCTGATCAAATAATAAAGTGGCCTACAGGAGATGAAATCACTACTGTTGAAAGACACTTTAGGCATAATCATTTCCCTGGAGTAATAGGAGTGATAGATGGTACACATATTTGCATTGATAAGCCAAAAAATGATCCTGATTCCTACCTTAACAGGAAATCTTTTTATCCATCCAGGTAAGATACAAAGTTTACTCTGCCCTTCATTTTATGCTTTATTAATTGGTAAAATGGTTTCACTTTATCAAAGGAATACGATAAGCCTAATCACGAAGCCGAAATTTTGTCTCAGTTACAGGTTGTGTGCGATAATACAAGGAGAATAAGGGACGTGTCTCTTGGATTCCCTGGATCAGTCCACGACAGCAGGGTAATTCACATATCACCATTACAGCAGAGCTTGCCAGAGAAATGCGGTGAATTTTATATCCTGGGTGATAGCGGCTACCCTTGTCTGTGCAACTTGTTCACACCTTTTAGGGACCGTGGTCAACTGAGGCATGCAGAGAAAGAGTACAACGTGAAACTAGCCAGAAACCGATATGTGATAGAACATTGTTTCGGCTTATTAAAACAAGAGTTTCGTCAATTATATCACCTAAAATTGAAGAAGATCCCCAATATTGTGCACTTCATTCGTCCTTGTTGTGTTTTACATAACCTTGCTCTTGACGACAACTTTGAATATCATGAAAATGAAGAAGCCGATTGTTCAAGAGGAGATAGAGGTCGTGGGAGTAGAGGATAGAGATGGGACAGCCAGGAGAAATCATGTTGCCTTTAACATACTTTGAACAGTTTTCACAATAGATGTTACATTTAATGGGTACGGTAACAGAAAAATAAATCTTAAATTGTACATACACACATTACATATCACTTGTAGAAGCTATATTTATATTCTTCTCTATCAACTGTTTCATATTCCTCTATTCAATCAGATCATTCCTTCTTTTCTTTTCTTGCCATTTCCTTTCGTCCAATTCCATTTTTCTTTCGAATTTTACTTTCTCAAAATCTAACCTATCATTCTGATACTTTAAAAACTCCTGCCTAAAATTCCCTAGCACATCAACTCTATATTTCTTTCTAACTGCCCTTAATGAGCTCCTGTTTTCGGGCGATAATTTATTAGGAGTTTGATTCCCTACGGTCGGGTTGGGATCATCAACTGCTACGGAGGCTGCTTCACTGCAAGAAGCAAGACTTCCTTCGGCTGTTTCACACTGTGTGGTTACCGGGAGATGGGCAGTTGTCGTGGTGGATAAGAGAAGTTCAGGGTAAATATTTTGTTTCTTCTGAAAAAACTCATCCATCTCGTTGGCATACTCAAAGGTCTTCCGACCCCTCCTTGTTTTGTTCATATTGTCTGTATTTCTTATAATTTCTCTCTATTACACGCCATCTATTTTCACAGTTGGCTGGGGAAACTTTCACACTAAACTCTTCATTCAGTTTCATTGCAATTAACTCCCACAGTCTCTTCATATTCCTAATCACTATTTGATGCTGATGTGCCTTGAAGAATCAAAAATTCTTGAAGTTTTTCTGTAAAAGAAAAATAACTGAAACTGAATGAACATGAACATTCCCATTGTGTTAATAATGGACACAATAATACTGTTCTGTAAAAATCCTTAGAATTTACATAATATAGACTTTAATAATAAGTTGTTTTATTCGTACCTTGCATGTTGCGTTCAATTTTCTTCCTCTTATTCCAAATGAGTAATGTATTTACGACAAAACAACTCGCAGTAAAACACAATCAATGAATCAATCATTCAAATCGAATAGAAATTAATTGGGAAATGTGCTGACATCTGGTAATATTTAGTACTATGTGACCATTCGCGCAGGTAAGAATCGGAAATTGTTTCCAACTGTTCCTAATCCGCGCATGCGCTCTCGTACAAAACACAAACTATCACAGATTTACTGCACGAACAAAGCTATTGCTGACATTTATTTTCAGTTCTATCAGTTGCTGTGAAACGTTCATCTCTCGTGATGTGCTTTCAGTTTGCAAGTCGCCAAGTTTCTTATTCTTTTACCACGAAGCATTCATACTTACTGCAAAATTCCAGATTTTTCTCCAGTTCCCAACATTCAGGAATGTCTTCCATCCCACTGTTATACTATCTGCGCACTTTTTAGCGATAGATTTACACCCTAGTGCTGAAGCAGTCGACCTCGGCAATCTTCGAGATTCGTACCGGCAATCTTTGAAACACAAACTATGAATCGCTGTGCGACATCTGGCGTACACTTTGCTTACTAGTACTGTTGTTATTTACACAGCAAAGCCAAACTATCGAATTCACTCTAGGAATAGGATTTGCATCGAGAAATGTTATATAATGTGTGTGTGACACGGTTGTTGGCTTAAAATAACAAAGGTTTAGAAAATTCATATCGATAGATCATATTATCGATTCAATTCAGATTTCATTTCCATTCAGTTGGCAGTGCTAACTGAACCAGAAGTCCTCCCTCCTTACTCCTCAAACCCGTACACAAATCTATCGCTAAAAAGTGCGCAGATAGTACGTGGCTGAAAGCTCTTTGTTGTCATCTTCTTTTGCATCAACACATGACATTGTTGGCGTTTCTCCATCATTGTTTCTGTTTATTGATGCCTGGGTGGATGTAAAATCGTTCGTTATTTTCTTCATCCTTCAAAACGAACCACACACACACACAAACTAAGAACCTAACTCACTACCAAACACTAGCTTACGCCGCAATAGTATAGTAAGGGTGTGCGCCATCTTGCTGAAATACGCAATGTTAATTCCGAACACTTTGCATCTCTGGCACCACAACTTCATTGAGAATTTCAGAAAACCGTTCTCGGTTAATTGTATCTCCCAAATATTCACATGCCTAGCAGTTCTTCCCAACCAATCATTGTCCAAACTGTTGCTGATCCACATTTCATAAGCTTCTCTTCAATAATTTTAGGATTTTCTACTGCATAATAATGACAGTTGTATCAGTTAACATGTCCGTTCACCTGAAACACAGCTTCATCTAAAAAATGCAATTTACTGAACCAAGATTTATCAATTTCACTGTCCCTTAACACAAATTCACACAGTTGCAATCACCTGTCAGAGGTCGTCTTCACTTAGTTCATGAACACGAATCGGCTTGAAATTTGTGTACTTCCCACACCTCAAAACATGAGACACACTAAACCGATGTAGGTCAAGTTCATGTGCACCTTGGCGTGTTTATTTATGCGAGCTCTTCCCAAATGCTTCCATGAACCTTTCTATTGTTGCTGCATCAATCCTGCTGCGAAGTCTTCCGGGAGGTTTTCCCTTTTGAATGTTTCCCTTCTCAGCAGTCGTCTCCACTTTGCCACAGTGTTATGTTAAGATCACATCTCATGCATCTCACAGCCTCACGATCATCCTGAAAAGCAATCGCCCATGCACCTACCGTAACTCGCTGCTACATATAGAGCGCCTTTTTGATTAACAATGTAACTGATTTACTTGTTGCATTGTTGTGTGTCGATAGTAAGGAGCCTTGACTCTCTGACGGTGCCATTCTTCTATTTGTATTTCTGACTCATCCTGTATGTGAACTAACCCTGTTTAATGTATATGGATAGTGGCTAACATCACCAGATCTAGTGTGCGTTTTGTACATACTAGCTTCAAAATGTTTGTGGAATTTGGTAATACACAAATATACTGTGCTATGGTAATGGAGTAAACCATACAGCCTCCACAGTCTCCACGCCGAGTGTTGGCGGCAATAAATAGCCAGACCCACTATAAGGACCAACGACTAAGGGCAGAGGAGTCCTTTTAGAAGGGAAATGGGCCCTCGTTCTCACATTCACTCATGCATTCCTACAACCTGGCTACCCACTTAGGAGGAAATCCTGGCAAGATCGTATGAAAGTGGCTGATGAATGGAGGAGGGATACTGTGCGGTTGCTTCATTTAAATTGTGCAAATAACCAGGTGAGGGTCGCGTGTGCTACACTTTAACGCAAAAAGAAAGCGGATGCTTTCTGCAATTTCTTTGTTTGTTCCTCGGTAGCATCACAGTAGTTTAGTAAGAGTAACATGAGTGTCTGAATACATCTTATAGTGTGTTCGGGAGATCATTTCAATTTTATTATGATTGTTTATTGTACTCTGAGTGTTAAAGTATGTTTGGTTTCTAGTTAATGCTGTTTTGAGTGTACCTTAATAAATTATAGTGTGTGCAAGAAGCAATGTTGAATTCGGAGGGGGTAAAGCGAAACGTATACTTTCCAGCAACTGTAAGTTATTTGTTCATTCCAGTCTAAAATTTCATTTATAATGATCCCAAGGCTTTTCACAGACTTTTGCAAAGGTATTACAACTCCGTTGATCATCTGTTTTTTCTTTTAGTAACATTACTCAACAAATTTGAACTTTTTCCCCATAACATTAATAGAGTAGGCTGATCTTAACTAATTTGCATGTGTTGAACACAAAAATGACTGTGAAAAGATCATAACATGTCATGTTTTTGTGTTATACAATTTACTTGATACATTGAATAAATCAGGATTGAAAATTACTTTGTTCTCATTTTTGTATGAAAATGTTCAAATGTAGCTTAGATATGATAGAACTGGTGTATTAATAACTGAACAGCTATTAAGACTTATAAAAACTGCTCCTCATGCAATAAAATAGAGAAAAACACCTTATTTTGTACTCTTATGTGAACTTGAATCTTCTCCTTGTAAAAACCAGCAATAATCGCCCATCATCAGAGGATCCCATCTTTCTTGATACCGCCGCTCCATTGTAGCAGTGTCTTGGTGAAATTGCTCTCCCTGCTCATCACTTACAACCCCCAAGTTCTCAGGAAAGGACTCCAAATGTGAATGTAATAGATAGATCTCCGGTGACAGACGGCAGACCATTTCTGTGTAGTTTCTTAGTAACAACTCTATTAATTGGTGATAATTTTTCTTCCTTTTGATTCGCAAAAGATTTCCATGCTCAAAATTCCTTAGGGTTAAGTTTTTTTTCTCAAAAATGCTGTCCTTCAAAAGTTTTTCTAATTTGTGGACCGACAAATATGCCTTCTTTTAATTTAGCATCACTGATTTTAGGGAACAGAGTCTTTAAGTATTGAAAGGCTCCTCCACTCTTGTCTAGAGCTTTCACAAAAATTTTTAATTAGCCCTAGGTTTTATATGCAGGGGCAGAATAAGTACTTTTTTACATTGCATCAGTGGAGGATATTTAGTATTACGTTCACCAGGAATATACCGTATAATCCCGAATACCACCCGCCACCGAATAAGACCCGCACCCTAAATTTGAGATGGCAAAATACAGAAAAAAATCAAATAACTTGCATACCTATTTAATTATCTTCAAATATACCACAAATATAAATTCAAACAGCTTACTGTAATAAAATCATCACAAAAATCATAAATAAAATCGATCCAATTCTCAGATCATTCACATTTCACCGTCGTCATCTGAAGTTTCACCATAGGAACTTTCGTCACTGGCATCTTTCCACAAATAGTCGTCCTCACTGCCGTCCACTGAATTTGAAATTTTACATTTCTTAACGCTTTTGTGTGTGCGTGCGCATGTGGGGGTGAAAAGAAGCAGCGTGTTACCGTGGTAGTTGCCAGTGGTATTCATTACTGTTAGGCCACGAATGCAAGACAACGTTTGATTTTTTGCACAAGATTCTGGTTCTGAGGGGAGAAAACATCGTTTTGGATTTGGAGAAATGCGGTATCACTCCAGAGTTTTCTTCTTCAAATGGCGTCACCTAACCGTAGGCCTATACGTGTCATTAAAACATATTTGAAAGGCATGTAGAGAAATTAGTTATCCTCGCTAAACATTTACATGTGAACAGCCTTTACGAAATTGAACTAGACGCTAGAAGATTTGAACTATCCTCTGAAATCAGTGATGTAGGCTGCTCTGCCATATCTCGAGGTGTATCACATTCTTATTTAATTTCAGTATATAGCATTAAAATTAGGAGATCATTTACTTCAGCTATTATTTTTAACGAGTTATCAACTGCTATCGGCCACGTTATTTACGCATTTATTACGAAAACTTGTTATCCTCTTTCATTTCAAATTTTCTTCCGAGAGCAGCAGCTGTTGTGTATTACTAATCGACTCCAACATCGCCTTCGAATGTCAACGAGAGAGCTCGCAAATGCACATAGTGAGATTACTATAATGTTCCAAAGATGTTCGATTGCATTTTGTGGCAAACGTTTCAGTTTCCTTATTCAACAGCGTCACCTATCCTAATGTCCGGCTCCATGGCTAAATGGTTGGCATGCTGGCCTTTGGTCACTGGGGTCCCGGGTTCGATTCCCGGCAGGGTCGGGAATTGCAACCTTAATTAGTTAATTTCTCTGGCATGGGGACTGTGTGTGTGGGTGTGTGTTTCGTCTTTATCATCATTTCATCCTCGTCACGACATTCAGGTCGCCTACGGGCGTCAAATCAAAAGATCTGCACCTGATGAGCCGAACATGTCCTCGGACACTCCCAGCACTAAAAGCCATACGCCATTTCATTTTTAATGAAGTTAGCACCTTCACCTGGGTTTTTCTTCTTTTTAACCCATTGGAATAAGATCTTTTTGTTTCTGGTTTTATCTTCTTGCAGAAATTGAGTGAATTTTTGCCGGCATTTCTTTTTCCCTTCTTGAACCACCTTGGAGCACTCCTTGCAGTGCCTGTATTCTGCTTTGCATTCTTTTGTTCTGTTTCTCAGCCATCTTTTCCAAGCTTGTTCCTTCCTTTTAACTATATTCTTTACCCTGTTTCATATTGCTTCCTATCTCCTTTCTTGAAAATTGGTATAATGACTCCTTTCGTCCACTCTTTTGGAACAGTTTTTTCTCTCCACATCACTCTTAAGAGTCTATACAATCAATGTAGACCAACTGCTCCTGCTGCTATTATCATTTCTATAGTGACCTCGTCAATTCTAACTACGTTGCCTTGTTTCATTCTTTTAGTGGCCCACCCAATCTCTGCCATGGACACCTTGTTTACCTTATCTTCCATCTGCACTAAATCTGGTTCTTCGATTTCTCCTTGTACCGAGGTGTATTGCACGTTGTAAAGCTTTTCAAAGTATTTTCCCCACCTCTGCAATATTTCCTGCTTCTGTGTCATCACTTCCTCCTGTTCATTTTTTTACCTATCCTAACTCACAGAAACCGTACTATATATATAATGGAAACAAACTTCAAGCGCCACTAGAGAAATGATAACCTACTAGCTATACATTTACATGATAATAACCCTCCCGTAATTTAACCAGACTCGAGAAAATATAAACTAACCTCTGAAATCTATTATGCACTCTACTATATCTCGAGGTGTATCCCATTTTTACTTAATTGCAGTATTTAGCATTAAAATTAAGTGATCGTTTAGTCAACCTTTATTTTTAATGAGTTAAGAACTGTTATCGGACACGTTATTTATGCATTTATTATGAAAATATGCTCTCTTTCATTTTGAATTTTCTTTACGGAACAGCAGTCGACGGATATTACTAATCGACACTGACATCGCTTTCGAATGTCGATGAGAGAATTCGCTAGTGGACAAAGTAAGGAAACGGTACAGAAGATAATCGATTGCATGCAACATAATCGCTGGGGTGCATATATATTGGTAACGGAAAAAATTGTGCACGTTTCATCCTTCGTAATAACGGATGCGTCAGTGATAGGTCTCTTGCTGTAATCGAAGGATAATACACAGTTGAATGTAGGAATTCTGAAGGGACAGCAAAACATTGTCGGTATAACGGGGTTCTCGTTATATTACAAGTAACTAATCTCATATCTGTTCCGTATTGAAGATAACAATAAGTAAAATTCATTCAAGAATAAAATTTACTGTGTCCACCTGTTCAATACAGTTCTACATAATCGATACAATTATTGTATTGAATCGGTGGACACAGTAAATTTTATTCTTGAAAGAATTTTACTTATTCTCATTACATGCCGTACTAGCTGTAGCGGACTTCTACTGTAGTTCTTCCTAAGGGTAGATTCATCTGGTATCCTTTAATTAGCACAATACTTTTCAAGACAGGAGCATAGATGTGGATTATTCAATTTATGCAGCGGAATGTAGCTGCACAGAAAAGCTTTACAAATATAAGCAGAAAATGTACAAACTTCACACCGTGTTGTCACATTTGTTAAAGGTAGCTGTATTCTAATAAGAATACTGTTCTTTCGATCTGAGATGTGAAATTTTTTTTTAATGCTGTTGAGTTTGAATTTTTTTTTTTTCACATTTTACACTTGACATTACACTACGCCACCGTCACTTGTATAGACACTATTGCCTGATATTGACTGTTTAATTAAAGAAGAACCTAGATCTCTTATCTTTAAGCATTTTTACAGTTTAACCTGGTAAAATACTGCAATAGGTGAACAGCTAGTTAACAAATGAATGCACTTGGTTAAGCAAACCATGTCAGAAACAAGGAAATAACTGTTGTGAAAAGGGTCATTATCTGTTTACCTGCTTGTATTGTGACACTGAAAGCACTTTCCTTGATCGGGGAAGGCTTCTTGTGTTGTCAAGGGATGAGCAACATTAGATTTTTCATTTCGTTCAGAAATTCTACATAATTGATCACACATAAGAGAAAAATATATCTGTATACACACTAACGTTCAAAATATGCATTTGCATATGCGCATATGCATTTACAAAAAATTGGGGCGCTAGTTATATTTCTCCAGCAGATTGTTTTTTAAAACATCGAGCAGGTTTGGTGTGCAGTTAGGGAAGATAGTGGGTTCGAACCCCACTGTCGGCAGCCCTGAATATGGTTTTCCGTGATTTCCCATTTTCACACCAGGCAAATGCTGGGGCTGTACCTTAAGACCACGGCCACTTCCTTCCTATTCCTAGGCCTTTGCTGTCACATCATCGCCATAAAACATATCTGTGTCGGTGCGAAAACAAATTGTAAAAATTGTGAAAAATATTGTTTGTTAAAAGCTGCTCTCCCCATTAGAATCATCATCGTGTCATAATCATGTTATAATTTGTAAGAGAAGAGTAGAATGTGGTTAAGTGTAGGAGAGAGCTTTAACTTACCTGAACAGGTAGGGAAATACATAACAAGTATGGTAGGAAATGTGAGGTTGGAATGGAAAACCCAAACAATAGAAGTAAACTGAGGAGAAGAACAGGTGACGGAGAGGAAGACCTAGAACAAGGTGATAAAGAGGAGTGCAAGAAACCTGGACTGGCATACGTCCATGGTATCCCGTGACTCCTAGATGAGTCTGCCATTGCCCCAATCCGCTTGTGTTTCCTTCTGACCGCGGCGGACTTGGGAATGCCCTTTCCTTTCTTTCGCCGATACCTTCACTCTTCCGTTCCTCTCCTTAACTCTGGACGAGTGGCCTAGAAACTTGCGCTAATAACAAAATTACTCATTTTTATATATGATGTGTTGATGTATTTGATTTATTAACTCCATAGTATGGTATTATCAAAAATAAATGTATTAGCTTCACAGCATATGAATGTTATAAAAGTAAAAACTTGTCATCCACAGGAATAATTCAACACGTTATCTTGCTGAATTCAGCTTACAGGCTCGGATTCTGCTAACTACGTAATGCTATTCCTGCAGTATGTCCCTGGGGGCCCTTCCAAAATAATTACACTACTGGAAATTATTATCCTCTTCATGACAATCCATAAAATTGTGATAAATTATTTGTTTGTGACCATAATTTCCTCTGACTCTTTCGGTTTCCAGGTTCGTACAGTTCACAATGCGTTCCAACGTATCATTCCTGAAGAAATGCTCAAAGTTTCTTCAGGCGATAATGCATTTCTTGCTACGAGTATCGCTCCCGGTAAATAACTGCAATGTTGTGAGTTTTTATGAGGAGGAATTTTTGTCCATTCCATCCTTTCCTGTTACGGTCGGAAACCATTCAGAAAAGTAAATCATCAACACTAATATTTACATTAGCACTCACTCTCACTAAAACTTCTTCCTCTTCCACAGACTGTACAGGAGATAACACCCTTGCCTTATACTCTTCATGACTCATTTCAGCGAGAAGGGATTGACTGAGTAGCTCACTGGCTACACTCAACATGGTTCCTGTTGTACTTCTGGTGGCGTGGGGTCTTTATTACACTGCTTGACAGTAGCAGGAATCAACACCTTTCACTACAATGCCACTGACCTCTCACAAAAGGCAAGGGATGTATGTGGCAGCTAAGGTCTCTAAGTTTAGAAATAAGTGCAATCTAACAAAATACATTTGCGCCAGGGTACAAGAGACCCCGCGCCACCACCCCTGGGTTAAGAGAGGATGGTTGCCCGGTTGTTCTTCTGAAAACAGTAACCACTATTCTGCGTTCTTGTTTTCTATATATGACTTGCTTCAATAAATGTTGTGTTTCTGTTTTCAGCGTAGCACTTCAAACCCATCACTGTCAAAAAAATCGGTCTCTGGAAGCGTAGACAGTTTTAGAAAGAAGATAGCAAAGTTCTGGAAAGATTTCCTCCCAGAGACGAGTAACAGAAGAGAGAGAAGAAAACTGGGAAGTGCTGTATCTGAATGTTGAAGGGATCCTGTTCTACATTCAACACATGATGTCCCTCTTCAGATGGGAAACACTTACTGTGCTCTATGCATTTATCTTCTCCTTGATTGAGGACTGAAGCGTATTTACGTAGTTTGTTTAGAACATTTTAAATCATGGAAAATATTTATTGATGTTCTATGGAAGCCCCGTTTTAGGGAGATACCTCAGAAAATGTTACTACAATGTGCCTTAACATCCCACTGAGCCATTCTGTGAAGAATGCTCTGTGTATCCTGTTTACCTGTGCAATTCCTATTCACTTTTTGCCCAAAATACAGAGAAAGAATTTGAGTGCGTAACTCATTGAAGGAATTCTGCCTTGGATCCTCCTGTGCTGTTGTGCACATTGGGTGATCAGCTGCCAGCTTCCTGCAACCATTCCTGCCTCGTTCTGAGATAATCCCACAAGCTTCAGGTTGTGATGAAAGTTTGCTGCCGGGTGTTCTGGGAGCAGCCTCTTGTCTGTCTTTCTTCTAGAGGGGTCCAGTGCGTAGCCGCTCGGGGTATCCAACATCGTGCCACCCATTAAACACAAACAGCTAAGTGGAGTCAGTGTCTAGCAACTGTGGCATGCTCCAGCACTTCTTCATTAGCAATCTGGTTGACATAACAGATTTTTTTTAAAAATAACTCTTAGGTTCTTGAGTCTGCCGAAACTAATTTTGATTAAGTAAATTTATAAACTAGTTGGAAAAGAAGCAACATATGGCAGGTTAATGTAACTTTCCAGTCTGTCACTCTAAACACCTGTAAAAAAATAAAATACACACTGTTATACAAAGAATGACATGTTTCTCAGATTCTATCAAATCAATTAAAATATGCAAATATATATGTACAGTATTTTTTACGTTGTCGATGATAGAGAGTTAGGTGATAATATGAACAAGTATTAACAAATAGCTGCCTCTGTGGATCCGTGGTAAAGTGTCGGCCTTCGGATCCCAAGATAGCGGGTTCAAACCCGGCAGAGGTAGTCGGATTTTTGAAGGGCGGAAAAAAAGTCCAATCGACACTCCATGTCGTACGATGTCGGCATGTAAAAGATCTCTGGAGATACATTTGGTATTTACCCGACAAAATTAATTAAAATCTCAGCCATAGACGCCCAAGAGAGATCCGGTTTACTCTAGGTCCGCTAGATGGCAGACAGAGTAAACCGGAACGTCGAAATTGACGAGCAGACAGCCAGATGGCGTCAAATCGAAATGTCTGCAAACGGTAGCTGAGGCCATACGATTATTATTATTATTATTATTAGTATTAACAAATAATGTTTGTATAAGTATTAGCATAATGAGATACTTCTGTAATTATCTAGACTGCCGAAGCTTAGTCCGTTTTCTCCAAACGCTATTTTGGG
The DNA here is from genome assembly GCF_040414725.1 of Anabrus simplex. Taxonomy (NCBI): domain Eukaryota; kingdom Metazoa; phylum Arthropoda; class Insecta; order Orthoptera; family Tettigoniidae; genus Anabrus; species Anabrus simplex. The sequence goes on from NC_090274.1 coordinate 2,312,212, forward strand.
ACTGTGGTCATGGAGAGGGGAGGAGCAAGTGGAACGTTGTGGATCCTTCCTATTGAATGTTATAATCTAATAAACTGTACCACGGAGAGAGCATGCGGAAGTAGGGGCGGAGCAAGGGGAGCGTTGTGGAACCTTCGTTCTTCTACTGAAGAGTGGAGGGAAGGTTATTAACCTTCTTCATGTCATAATGTATGTTATGTTTTATGGATAAATGCAAGTTAATGGGTTAAATAAAGTATAGAATTGAAATAGAGAGTATATATTAGACATTATTTTTATGATAAACCATACTCTAAAGGCTGTTAAGGGCTAATTTAAAGTGTAAGTTTTGACTGGATGTTATGTAAGTAGAGTGAAGGGAGGGGTATTTTTAAAATGTGTAGGCCACTTAGGTTGGTTTCGTTAGCTTTTCCTGCAATGTAAATTTCAATTGCTTCTTTAATATCACAGTTTTGTCTTTATTTTCGATGTGTAAAATTTTTAGATCTGTGTTGATGTCTGTGAAATGGTGTGAACTGTTATATGTGTGCTCTCCGGTTAATGGACTGACTAGCGAGCTGGACGCATGCTGGTATTTCTGTGGTGAGACAAGCTCCGATTTAAACACAAATATTTCTAAATATTTTTGAGTGTAATTTAGTAGAATCTTACGATGTTCTTTCAAGAATGAAACATCTCATTACCGTAGGTTGTTTCTTTTTTAGGTAGTTTATAAATTTATTTTTTTATTTATTCAAAATAATTACTTTGCGCAGTCTGAAGAGCCTAACACTTGAGACACTTCAGACTGAAAAGAAATGCTCGACACAGCAGGAGCTGGATAAGGAGAATAGTGTGCCAGAAATAAACTTTCCTGCTTGTTTTATAGTTATGTGTTAATTTCAATGTCTTCCATTAAGTAGAAGGTAATGGCAGATTGGTTAAACTTTGATCTCAGTTTTCAAGTTCAGGTAGTTACTGCCTTTTTCCTTAGCAAGGCCCAAGTCTGCCATACGCTTAATACGGATGATTAAAAATTGTCACCAGAGTTGAAAATGAGCTTAAGAGGGAATATACACATTCACTGGTTTAAAAATGAAAGTATTTGATAAGAAAGAATGGATAAACTGACAAGAAAATATAATGGGAACTTTCGTATCTTTATGTAATTCAAGAGAAGCTTTAATGAATTACACTCATTGTCTCGTATTTCTTGATAATTCACAATGGGCAGGTTCTTGAACTCCGAGTAAGCTATGAAGTTGAGAAACTTGGAAACATTGTTTTGAAAAGTCTTCTAATGCAGCAATTCTCAAACTGACTGGCACTGTGGACCTCTCTCCGTGGATCAGTATTTTTTGCAGACTCCTTCAAGATGGTCAGTACAATGATTATCGTTGACCAGCACCAGTTGCCCGGGTGTGGTTTATGAACCCTTAACCATTTCTGAGGATTAGATCTTCCTACTTACCCAGCCAGTTCATCGTCGTCATCATCACCACCACCACCACCCTGTAGTCCAGCTCCGTGGCTAAATGGTTAGCATGCTGGCCTTTGGTCCAGAGGTCCTGGGTTCAATTCCTGGTTGGCTTGGCGATTTTAACCTCAATTCGTTAATTCTGATGTGTGTGTGTGTGTGTGTGACACATGCAGGTCATCTACACCACGCCTCTCCAGAGGTCACACGACAGTCAGTTTGACTGTCCGAGTAGTCTACCTTGAGCTTAAAACTGAACAATGTCCTCATAAATGTGTTTCTTGGCTTCCAGGTATTTTGCCATCAAGTATTTCAGTCAATAAACTGCATTGTCACAATCTGTGCCCAGCCATATTAAATCTTCTTTTGTTGCTTTTATTGATTAGCGTCGCTTCTCATTAACTCACTCGAGTACATCTACCCACGTATCAGATCTATCCAAGACTGTTTATCACAAAATGCCCGTTTTGCTATGGTTATGCGGCTTCTAATTTCAGTTTTGCAACAAAGATCTTCTGTCAGAATCGATCCAAAGTATTTAAACTGTTTTACTTGATGTACTACTCTTCTGTTTATGGTAACATGCAGTATCTGCGGTTGTTTATATATAAGAATTTTTGTCTTTTTTGAGATTGATTTTCATATCAAAGTCCATAACTTTCTCATTCAAGCATTGTGACATTTTTGTTACAGTCTTTGGGTTTCGTACTGTCATTGCCTGATCATCAGCAAATTTAATATTCTGAGTAAGACTTCCACCATCTTTATAGTGGAATCCTTTAAGGACCGATTCAGTGTAAGTTCCGCAAAAACTCCTGGAGAAAGCAAGCGACCTTGTCTCACACCTTTACAAATCTCTCCCGCCGGATGACAGTTGTCAAATGTTGATAGAGATTTAATTACTCGTTGGGGGCAGCCAGTTTACCTCACTGAATGCTTTCTTGTAATCAACAAAACATACATAGAGGTTTTTGGCTACACTTAGCATTCTCTCTCCTAGGCAGTGCAAGGAACCAATGGCATTTTAAGTTGACATGCCCTTACAAAAGTCAAACTCAGAGTCATCAATAGAGGACTCCTTCTTTTTGTACAAGAGATGTGAAATATTTCTCTTTAAAAAATAGTAGTTTGCTGCATAAATTCACCGTGTGGAAAAAGTCTTTACTTTCATTGTTGTACTTGTTTGAAATACAAGAGTATAGTAACTTATTCTTATCATGATTTTCTGCCAACCCTAGGGTAATTTTTCTATAACACCTGAACAAATCTGCCGGTTTTAATTAAAAAAAAAAAAGAGCTGTCTAGCCAAGTGAAGGAGCATTTTCAAAGGAGTTTCCTTGGATATTCTTTGTTAGAGAACAGTAAAGTTGGAAATGAAAAGGTGCAAAATCAGGAAATAATAAATAAAGGTGGTGGTTTTACGTTCCACTTAACTACTTTTGACGTTTTTCGGAGACGCCGTGATGCTGGAAAGTTGTCCCGCACGAGTTCTTTTACGTGTCAGTGAATCTACTCACACAAGGCTGATATATTTGAGCACCCTTAATTACCACCGGATTTAACCTGCCAAGTTGGGATCAGAAGACCAGCACTTAACCATCTCAGCCACACAGCGCGGCTAAACAAAAAATATGGAGAATAAGGAGGATGTGAAAAAATCTCTCTGCCAAGCTTTAGATAACTTCTCTAGTCAAGTAAGCAGAGTGTAGACAAGCATTATCATGATGCTTTTTCCACCTGTTTTCTTGCAAGGCATTCAAGCATTGGCAGTTCCGAAAACACGATGCCATTTTTGTCTTACCAGTCCTGTACAGAATATTTTCTTGCTGTCCTTATGTTAATCCATTCCAATCATGTATCGCTGAAGCGTATGGTTTCCTATTATATGAGCATCGTGCCTTAGTTCCCTCCAGAAAATGTATGTACTAGGAGAAATAGTGGATTCAGAATATAAGTTGTTTTCTTATGTAAATCCTGTTATACTGGAGGGAAAGATTGAACTTTGGGGTTCGCAACTCTGCAACTAAGAAAGGAACATCGTATTTGCTTCTTATTTCCTTAACACATTCACTCCCACATGCAACCATGGTCGGATTAGATTTCACGTGCAAAATACCGTATCCGATCTGTCGGATTTTAATTCTCGCCAACTTTTAACGTTCAAATGTATGTTAGAAGACACGGTATGTCAGTTTGCCAGTGGATTGCAGGCAGATGCACATTTTACTGCAGACTGGAGAATTTCCTGTATTGTGGGATATGTGCTAGTCCTGAAGTCTCTGAAATGTTCATTTAGAATTGAGTGATGAAACTCATAGTCATCGCTAGTAAAAAATCGTATTGGATCATTTTGTGAAGGTATGTACAAATTTTCATATTTTTAAGTTTTATAGTATGCGTTACCTAGCAAGTCAAAGTGGCATGTAAAAATAGCTGGCTGCACAATTAAATACTCGTGGAGGGAGCTGGGAGTGAATGTGTTAAGTACTGCCCCAGCAAACATGTGTCAGATTGTGCCATGTTCTGTTTATATTGTACATAGAGGTGAAAGTTACCACGTATTGACGAGTCGGCTGCACGTGTATTTTTATAAAGATTTAACTTTGTTAATAAAAATTTTTTTTAAGATCTTGTTTTTGTTTTTTTTTTAACTTTTTTACTGTTTTAACTTTCCCTATGCCAGTACCTTTCAAGAGAGATTACCAGGTTATAATTACGAAGGGAGTTCAATATAAAATGCAACACAGCTGGTTGGTTTTATTGAGGATTCAAATACACCATGTTATTCCCTTATTTTTCAACATAATCTCCATTCAGTGCTACAGCCTTATGCCACCGTAATGTGTGGGCCTGTATGCTTGCATGGTACCACTGGATTGCTCGGTGCCGAAGCCAACGTCGTGCTGCATCGATAACTTCCCCATCGTCAACGTAGTGCGTCCTTCATTGGGCAAACAGATTGAAGTTTGAAGGCGCAAGATCTGGGCTGTAGGTTTGATGAGGAAGAACAGTCCAGATCAGACAGGTTTGCTTGACCTTGTTGTGATGATGAGACACGCCTTGCCCAACGACTCCCCGTGCTTTTGTCCGCTGCCACATTCTGCAAGTGCCTATGAATATCTTTCATGACCTGGTTTTCTGCCAAAAGAAACTCAATACCTGCTTTCTGTTTGGTACACACCTCCATTACAGACACCGTTTTGAAGGTTAGTTATAGTGTTGCCAGCTATTGGAAATTAATGAAACTCTAAGAGACAAAGCAGGAATATTCAAAGAAGTCCCAAAGGAGATTCCAATTTTTTAAAACAGCAATTGGCCGAGAAATAAAATGTGTTGCATTATTTATTGAACATTCCTCATACTACTACTTGCTTACAAATAGCAGGGCAAAGAGTACTAGGACAGTATATAGAGTGTATTAGAAACGTATGTCGGCAGTGACCTTGGCTGGTGGTTGCTAACGCTCTAGCCAAGCTGAGCAGGGCGTTATGGTGTTAAAGGGAAGGTCATTGAGATGGTCAAGTAGCGTGCTTATTTCAGGGGAGTGAATGTTTTGTGAATAGTTTCCCTAATCAGTTTTCCTGGATCATGATACTGTGCGGGATTTAATAAGTAGATTTCATAGCTGTGGTGCTATATTCGATGCTCTGAAGAGTGGTAGGCCACCATTTTTAATGGAGGAGAAGCTTATCAACTGCAAAATTACCTCGATAATGTTGTGAGATGAACAGGAGACAATGGTATGATGATAAACGGGGTTAAGTCAGGTTGTAAGTTTCACGAATAGGAAAAGTCCTATCAGTTCTAATTACTGCATTGATGGCATGAAAGTTCGTTTTGGGGATCATTGTAAGTACCTTGGTATTAATATAAGGAAAGATCATTAGAGTAATCACATAAATATGATTGTAAATAAAGGGTACAGATCTCTGCACATGGTTATGAGGGTATTTAGGGATTGTAGTAAGGATGTAAAGGAGAGGGCATATACTGTAAGTCTCTGGTAAGACCTCAACTAGAGTATGGGACCCTCACCAGAATTACTTGATTCAAGAACTGAAAAAAATCTAAAGAAAAGCAGCTTGATTTGTTGTGGGCGATTTCCAACAAAAGAGTAGCGTTACAATAATGTTGCAAGGTTTGGGCTGGGAAGACTTGGAGAAAGGAGACGAGCTGCTCAACTAAGTGGTATGTTATGATATACTAACAATTTGTTGGTTGTTTTGATCCACCTTTTCAATACAAATTACAGTTTGTGTTGCTAAGTTGTAATGTTACAACACTAATTTACCAGGACATGTTTTGCTTTTATTCACAAGCATCATTAGCCTATACAATTGCCTCAAGGTTTGTCATATTTGGATTGTTGTTACAAATTTCATTACATTGAATGTAAATCTAATTTCAGTGATAACAATATTTAAAACACAAGAATAATATACACATTAAAAATTATGACAATATGATTTGCAATGTTAAAATGGAGTAACTCTTAATTCTAAAACACATTGACGTCCAAAACACAGTTTTTACAATTTGAAAATTTGGCTAAAAATTGTTTGCAGTGTTAAAATAAAATTGATTCAACTATAATTTGGCATTAAAATTTGAGTCATAAATATAAATATTGGATGTTAATATATAGGAGCCTTAGTTTCTGAAGTGCGTTGGTTTCTAGAATACAGTAACATTTCAGTATTGAGAATTTTAGTTAAGAATTGTGCTCTCTAAATAATGTTATTTAAAAAGACTGTAATTTTGCATTATGCAAACGCCCCGCCCAACATCTCTTCCCCTCAACCCCCTACCTGCCCTTCACAACAGCTCTTTCATACGTACAACACAAGGAGTAGAGCCACAACAGACAATAGTCACAGTAACGCAATACGTTCCACAAGATTCTGTAGCAGCAGACAAAGGGACGCTTCTTCCATTCTATAAATCGAAAGAAACATAATCAGATACTCAAAATTTGGATTGAAGCCCCTTTTAACCATAACTTACATCAAAACAATCAACTTCCAACGGAGAGTCTGGTCGCTACAAACAAGAATTAAATATGTCAATACTTCCTCTGATCAAATTGCCAAACTGCAGCAGCAAGCCTCATCAAATCTAGAAGCCATTTTCCAATGAACCCAAGACTTCAATTCTAGATTATCATCATGACTCTAATCAAGCATGATGCAAAATTACAGTCTTTTTAAATAACATTATTTAGAGAGCACAATTCTTAACTAAAATTCTCAATACTGAAATATTACTGTATTCTAGAAACCAACACACTTCAGAAACTAAGGCTCCTATATATTAACATCCAATATTTATATTTATGACTCAAATTTTAATGCCAAATTATAGTTGAATCAATTTTATTTTAACAATGCAAACAATTTTTAGCCAAATTTTCAAATTGTAAAAACTGTGTTTTGGACGTCAATGTGTTTTAGAATTAAGAGTTACTCCATTTTAACATTGCAAATCATATTGTCATAATTTTTAATGTGTATATTATTCTTGTGTTTTAAATATTGTTATCACTGAAATTAGATTTACATTCAATGTAATGAAATTTGTAACAACAATCCAAATATGACAAACCTTGAGGCAATTGTATAGGCTGATGATGCTTGTGAATAAAAGCGAAACATGTCCCAGTAAATTAGTGTTGTAACATTACAACTTAGCAACACAAACTGTAATTTTTATTGAAAAGGTGGATCAAAACACCCAACAAATTGTTAGTATATCATAGCATAGTTCAATACGGGCCTAATAATGAGATTAGTTATATGTAAGTGGTATGTTCCGAGCTCTCAGTGGGAAGATGGAGTGAATGACATCAGTAGGCGAATAAGTTTGAATGGTGTCTTTAAAAGTAGGAAAGATCACAATATGAAGATAAACTTGGAATTCAAGAGGACAAATTGGGGCAAATATTCGTTTATAGGAAGGGGAGTTAGGGATTGGAATAACTTACCAAGGGAGATGTTCAATAAATTTCCAGTTTCTTTGCAATCATTTCAGAAAAGGCTAGGAAAACAACAGATAGGGAATCTGCCACCTGGGCGACTGCCCTAAATGCAGATCAGTAGTGATTGATTGATTGATTGATTGATTGATTGATTGATTGATTGATTGATTGATTGATTGATTGATTGATTGAAATTTTTTGGGGATATACTAAAGACAATGGGTTAGGATATAGTACCATATCTGAAGTACTTATTTGAAAACTACTTAGCTGAAAATTACAGGCCAGTCAGGTTGCCCAAAAGCCTATACAGTATCATGTCTATATTAGACATGTCTGCAATATTAATAACTGGTTCGATAGAAGGCAGTTCTGATTTAGAAAAGGTCGTTCCACTGAAGCTCAACTTGTAAGATTCCAGCAAGATATAGCAGATATCCTGGATTCAGGAGGTCAAATGGACTGTATTACGATTGACCTATCTAAGGTGTTTGATAGGGTAGATCATGGAAGACTACTGGCCAAAATGAGTGCAATTGGACTTGACAAAAGAGTGACTGAATGGGTTGCTATATTTCTAGAAAATAGATCTCGGAGAATTAGAGTAGGCGAAGCTTTATCTGACCCTGTAATAATTAAGATGGGAATTCCTCAAGGCAGTATTATTGGACCTTTATGTTTTCTTATATATATAGGACATGAGTAAAGAAGCGGAATCAGAGATAAGGCTTTCTGTGGATGATGTTATTCTGTATAGAGTAATAAGTTACAAGATTGTGAGCAACTGCAAAATGACCTTGGAAATGTTGTGAGAAGGACAGTAGGCAATGGTATGATGATAAATGGGGTGAAAGTTCCTTTTGGGGATCACTGTAAATACCTGTTTGTTAATATAAGGAAAGATCTTCATTGGGGTAATCTCATACACTAGTGTCCAAAAGTTAAGCATAATCACTGAAGGAGGCCATACCACCTGATAGAAATGTCACACAGAATTGCTGAACAAACGGAAGCTAAGTCACACAGCATATGTCACACAACTTGTCCAAAAAACAGTGTTAGAAAGGTTCTGATAGCTAAGGTACACATTTGACTACAACTAACAGAACCTGACAATATCTTCCACAACAAAATATGCTGTTAATAGGGTGTATGGTTTCCCCTAACGGCCACACATGCTTCACAGCGACGTGGCATGCTCTCTATCAGATTGTCCAAGAGCTCTTGTAGCAGTCGATCCCATTCCTCTGAAAGGACAGTGTGAAGGTCTTGGAGGGTCCTTGGTGGAGGCTGACAGGATGCAATTCGCCTCCCCAATGCATCCCAGGCATGTTCTATAGGATTCAGATCCGCAGACCTCACTGGCCAGTCCATGTAATGAACGTCTTCCCCAGCCAGAAATTCATCCACCAGAGCAGCGCGGTGCAGTCGGGCATTATCATCCATTAAGAGGAAGTCTGGACCAACCGTACCTCTGAAGAGTCGAACATGTGGTCTCGGTACCTCATTCCTGTATCTTCGAGCGTTAGCAGTGTTCCTCAGACCACCCATGAAGATGTGCAGGTCCGTACGGCCATTGAACGTGATGCCTTTCCACACCATGACGCCATCACCACCATACTGGTCCCGTTCTACGATGTTCCTGTGGTTGTATCAGTTACCCGGTTCTCTCCAGATTAATGTGCGATGGGAACCGTTCTGCAAACTGAAGCAGGATTCATCTGTGAAGTGTACATGCCTCCATTCATTCATGGTCCAGTTTCGATGTTGATGGCTCCACAGTGCTGGAGTGAGCGGGACGCACACCGCTGGATGTCGGGCAAACAGCCCTGCTGTTCTGAGCCTCTGGTGCACAGTTTGCCAGGAAACGGCAACCCCTGAGACGGCTGCAAGCTCCACCGACAATTGTCTTGCAGGTGCACTCCTATTTTGTCGGGCAGTTAAGGCCGGATGTCGGTCCTGCTGTGGGGTGGTTACCCTTGGTCGACCTGGTACTGGCCTATGACTAACATCTCCTGTGTCTCTAAATCATCTCCAAAGTCTGCAAATGACACTTTGTGGCACATTCAAGGATACGGCGACTTCCGGTCTGTGTCTGGCCTGCTTCCAGGCGGCCGAATATTCTACCGTGCAAAACGGGGTCCAAATGGCGTCGTCGTGCCATTATGTTGTCACGTTCACCATGAGGCTACACTCCGCACACTGTAACATGGCAAACACGACTGAGGGAATATGGGGCACAGTCACTGGCTGTGTTTACCTTGCGGTTACGCCACTAGTCAAAGCAGGGAACACTCTTTTCCTATACAGAGCGAACACGTAAGGTTGGTAGGTGCATATGTCGTGCGATTTGCAGTCTATTTCCTGTTGCCTTGCTTACTCGTAACTTATTAACTTTTGGACACTAGTGTAAATGGGATTTTAAATAAAGGGTACAGATCTCTGCACGTGGTTATGAGGGTGTTTAGGGGTTGTAGTAAGGATGTAAAGGAGAGGACATACAAGTATCTGGTAAGACCCCAAATAGAGTATGGCTCAAGTGTATGAGACCCTCACCAGGATTACTTGATTCAAGAACTGGAAAAAATCCAAAGAAAATCGACTCGATTTGTTCTGGGTGATTTCCAACAAAGAGTAGCATTACAAAAATGTTGCAAAGTTTGGGCTGGGAAGATTTGGGATAAAGAAGACAAGCTGCTCGACTAAGTGGTATGTTCTATTAACTTGACCATGATGGCCACAAATGGTCTGTATTGATTTAATTATTGCAGTTAATTGTGTCCAGGTTCTGCCTTGTCAATACAATTCAGAATGTATTATTAATTAAACTATAATTTACTTATATACACACACAAGTACATGTTTTGAGAAAACCAAATTCTCTTCTTCAACTTGTTGGTAAAATCACATGTATCATAGACCTTATTTATAATTAACTATGTGCCGACAGATTGCGGACAAGATGACAATACAACAATATTAAAAATTCAAACATGAAAATCTTTTATGTTATATCCCAATCCTATGAAATGTATGCGTATCAAAGACCTTATTTAAAATCAAATGCCTTAAGACAGGTCAATCGCGATACAGTCCAAATTCTTAAATTTTTTTAATTTTACAGGAGTTGATCTACAAAGTGCTGAAAATGACCCCAAATTGAGAAATTATGGGCTTGAATTCTAACATTCTCAGCAACAGTTTGAGATTATGGGCCAAGGATCAAAGATGTCCTACCATATGGTTGAGTTTGAGCACCACTCCCCTTCAGTCTTTACGTTCACAATTTGCCGTCAGCTAGAATCACAAGAACATAAGATACCAAAATAAGTATATTTGGAACAGCATCTAAATTAACTTTAGAGAAAAAATTCTCCCATTTTGAGCTAGCATTACAACTCTGATCAGGTATACCAAGCTCCAGCATCGCATAATTCAATGTTATAGAAAGAAAATTCGTCATAAAAACTTTCCAAATTTCAGTAAATTTGAAAGAATTAATCATTTCTTCAAAACCAGAAAATTTAATGTCTTTCAAATGTAAAGCCTCTAGTTTCTTAAAAATCTTAACATCACTGAAATCATAAAGTATACCCAGATAATTTTATTGCAGCATTGTAAAAGCTTGTAAAGTTAAATTTCAGTTCATTCTTTCTGAAGGTTTGAAGGAGTTGATCTATTAATTAATTTATTAAATACAATGTGTACAATCAAGGTTTTCACCACTCTGTCATTTCTGTGATTAGAAATTGAGGTCTGTTTACACATTCCACTAATGGTATTTAGAGCATGGATTATTGCATTTCTTGCAGATGCAATCCTTGTTGGGTTCATGGAATGCCTCATTCTGGCAGATCCTTCCATGAAACCCGTGGACAGCAAATCGTATATATAGATGTCAAAGTTTGAAATTCGGTCCCATATTTCTGACTTCATTGCATCAGTCTCCATTATTTCTTGTGGTATCTTGTCACCTTTTTTCCATCTCTCCTCGATGATAGTTTTATATGCATGCGTTTCTGGTAGATCAAAAGTGTGCTTTATGTCTTCCATGAAGAAGGTTTCCTGCGCTATTTTATAGGCATAGCTATTTCTTGAGAATTTTAATATTGAGAGAGCTCTCTTAATAAATGTCGCTTTCTAGCTTTCTAAGGTTGTTCACCGACAAGGAAGGCCAAATTAATTGAATACCATATGTGGCAGTCGGCATAACTTTAATTTTGAATAGTTTCATTGCTGTTGATAGCGATATGTTTTGGAGTTTGGGGATGTCGTATGGGACTTTTGTAGCTGACGTAGCTCGCTCCTGTACATGTATGGTGAAAGCAGTTCTAGTAGTTTGTAAAACGACACCCAGGTATTTGACTTAATTCCCACTGAAAAATTATCATCTTTCATACAAATTAACTTGGACGTCAATTTTGACATCGTATTGTAAGTTTTAACAATGGTAAGACAACTTTTTTTTTCAAGCTCACGTATTGCTTCATTTAAAGCTGCTGTAAATATATATATATTGCCCCCTTCTTACCGGGCTGCTCAGCCGGAGAGCGAGAGTCTCAGACTAGACCGTTCGCTTTCAAGCTATGCAAAAATTTTTAAGGGCAGGGATAGCTTAAGAACTAGCGACAAATGAAAGGAACACTAAAAATAGGTTTTAGCATTTATTACAACTAGCACTCTCCACAAACAAATTAAATTTTTACAAAATCTTGGTATTCTCTGATTATTTTCTTCTCCGCTAGTTTTCATTAATCGAGATTTTCTTCCTCAATAACTGCAGACATGCGACTCAGCAAATACATAGACAGAAATTAGCCTACATTTAACTTGGTAAAATAATCAACGTGGTTTTGAGAACACCTTTCTCTAATGAAAGTTTTTAATTAATTTAAAATTGAATTAATTTCTTCTGTAACTCATTTGTGACTAATAATTGAATTATCACTTTCTCTCTTTAAGGGAAAAATTAAATAAAAATTCCACTGATGAAGTTATCCTCAAATTATCTTTCACAGATTTTAAATTTATCAACTGAAATATTTCTACAATTATTCTTTTAAAATTCTCCTCAATAATTGCATAAATTGACACCGCGTCAAATCTCAATATTATTCATTGACTCAGAATTAATAGTTTTGCAAGGTTTACGATAATCCTTTTGTGATTCATATCCACAGACATGGCCCTTGCTTATTCATTTTTTCTAAAGACATAAGATCCTATTCTACCTTATTTTGCCATAAAATTTACTAAAGGTTCACATTTGAATAAATCATGACCACAATAAAATGACATTAAATCGACCCAAAATACGCATGCAGCAGAAAGAAGATCGCGACGAATGTCGAAAAGAAAAATATCACAACCCACAAAACATTACTACAACACACATCACACTCACACTAGGATCCACGGCAATATTAAAAAAATATTTATAACGAATACTAGTCCTTGATTTTTATTTTTTAAATTTAAGTCAAAATCGTGGAAAATTTTCTGATGACGGTATCGGCTAAAATTATCATTGCGACAGATCGGAAGGTGATGATGTCAGGATTATCACTTTAATGATGAAATTAAGTTCACAACGATGTCCAAGGGAATATTAGTGATAGATATCATCCAAAAAAATATGCTATGAAAATGCCATAACGCAGGTCAAGATTAAACATACGCGCTTACGGTCCATGAGTTGTGACACTATTATTATTCTCCTAATATTATGGCTCTCAATTAATATGCACTTCATCCAAAGAAATAATGTTAAACAACATACTCTCTTCATTCTCGACTCAATTAATGGATTCACAAAACAATCACCTAATAATAGATCCATTTCCAAGTCCAAAATTATATCACAATGCAGTAAATGTAATGAATGATCTGTCAAGATACAGCCATGTTCCAGGCTCACATTTACCTAATCTGAGCACATATTAATCTCATACAAGAACAAATAACATTTACACTCATGACCTTATTTATATTTTTAACCCGTAATCAGGTGGAATTACTTTTATTATTATTATTATTATTATTATTATGATTATTATTATTAACCGTGCGTGGTCACATCTGCATAGACTACAGTACGATAAAATTACAGATGACTCTAACACATCTTAAATCCATCAAAAGATCGCAATATCACTGAGAGAAAATCTAATGTAATGAAATGCGCCGATATTCTGTCCCATCTGACATCAATTAAATTATAATATAATTTTAAATCAAATCTAGATTATCGGAGAGGTCAAATTGATTTTAATATTCCTATTATGCTGGATTGGGACATTCAGAGTACATCTCGAAGACATCCACTCCAACTAACTAACTAATAGAATCCAATACACATTCATACAACATCACTAACTACCTTGCACCACAGAAAGAAGGAATGAAAAGTCTAACTACTGAAATACTATGAAAAATTACTGCAAATGAATAAGAAAATGTTTACAATAAGTTTACAAAGATTGACAGATAATAAAATTTCATGTGGTACTCAATTGAATGTTGAAACTGGATTTTTGGCGGATGATCAGGACATGGGATGAATCGCCCACCATTGGACTACGTCCCCTTCCATGTCTGAAGATGCCTCACATGCTTAGAAATTCATTAAAGCAGCGAGGACGGACAAGGAATAGCAGTGGACTACAGCTTGCTGGTGTATGGGCATCTTGAAATATTCTCGAACTCCAGGTGGTCTTCCTCTTCTGTTTTTCCAGTAAAATAAGCTGAAACTAACAAAAAAGCCTTAAAATGTGTCCCATACACACACACGATGATTAATATTTTGGGTGGAATACGTATCTTTTCAATAATCCTCCATAATTTGTAGACTGATTTTATAATAATTCTGAACTGCCGAATGCTCAGTATTCAGGGAGGTATGCGAAATAAAATTCCCCAGCGAAGTCAAAATGCAGCTGTCAGAAGAAGCAGCCAGAATAAGAATGAAGAGTTCCTTCAGAAATACAGCTATATCATTGTCTTGAGACAGAGGTGTGTCGTCTTAATCGATCTTGATTGGTTAATCGCTTGCGCTCCGGCAGGTGTTGTATTTTTATTGGCTGATACAGTTAGACGTACAGCGGCCTTGAGTTTATCGATCGGCCAGATTGATTCTCCCCTTATGTCACGTGGTACGCAGCTGACTGAAGGACACATGGAAAAAAAAATTCCCAGCTCTCTCCTCTTGCTTGCTCGACCGGGAAAATCCAGCTCCAAGTAGCTCACTCCTCGACGACACAGAAATGATGAAATTCCCGTCCTGGCTGTTGAAATACTGTCCTAGCTTACTGACAATAATAAAATATTCTTTCTGAATAAAATATAGCAAAATTTGAAGGTCACAATACAAGTATAAAATTAGAAGGGATTTTAGCAGAAACATTTGGGGTAAATTTTCATTCATTGAGAAGGGCGTGAAGAAGTGGAACAGTTTACCAGGGGGTAGTGTTTGATCCTTTTCCATAAGCTGTACAGATATTCAAGAAGAGAATAAACAGCAACAGAGAATAGAAATGAAATGTTAAGAGGGCATTCGACCAGTGCAGTGTATGAAAACATTTTGTGAATAAATTAATTCCATCCCGTGGTCTATGGAGATTAGAGAGCCCAAGTAGGGGTGAAGTACAGTGGGGACTTTGAGGGGCCAGGGACCACTACGATAGCTGTGAAGGCCCTTCAGGAACTCCGAAAAGTGGTGGCAAAAGAGGCTCTAGTTAAGACGCAGCAGGTTGTTATGCTACTTAGGTTCCAAAATTGGTAAAATAAATAAATACTGGTAGATAAATGCAATGTAAATTTTAATTTTATAGCAATTGTATTATTTGAAGTAACTCCGTATACTATACCGGTATATGAGTTGGCTATGTTTATAAGTACATATATAATAAGGATATATTATAAGTAGTTGTAAACAATATGCCGGCCCCGTGGTGTAGGGGTAGCGTGCCTGCCTCTTACCCGGAGGCCCCGGGTTCGATTCCCGGCCAGGTCAGGGATTTTTACCTGTACCTGAGGGCTGGTTCGAGGTCCACTCAGCCTACTTGATTAGAATTGAGGAGCTATCTGACGGTGAGATGGCGGCCCCGGTCTAGAAAGCCAAGAATAACGGCCGAGAGGATTCGTCGTGCTGACCACATGACCCCTCGTAATCTGCAGGCCTTCGGGCTGAGCAGCAGTCGCTTGGTAGGCCAAGGCCCTTCAAGGGCTGTAGTGCCATGGGGTTTGGTTTTTTTTTGTAAACAATATACTGTAAATTTATTGAGGATGAGCTGTATGTTTAATAGAAAAAAATGTTAGTGTAAATTGTATAATACTGTATTCTAGGAAAATGTTTTCTTCTCTTGTTGATTTAAAATTTTGTGCTTGATAATAATGTATTTTAGTGTACCATTTGCCACCGAGGTAGACACCTCATTTGTAAATAAATAATAAAGTGATTTTGATTTGATTATCTGGTAGCTGGTAGCGTATTTGCTGGTAGTAAATCAAGTCGACCGTGTTTATTCTTGTTACGATGATGTTTTGTTTTATTCAATTCTATCCTCTTTGGTTTCATATTGATGTTCTGTGTGTTTACATCACTGCCTGCTCGATCTGCGTCCGATGGCTGCTTATACTGCCTGCTCATTCCATATTCAAACGTGTAACACGACTTACAAACAATCTGCCGCTAGATCGCAGCACTAGACGTACCCAGTTATCGCGTGAATACAGCTAGATAAGCATACAAGCAAAATTTAAAATCTGAAAGTAACAGAAAAATTAAAGAATTGTACGCATAAAGTGGTGCTCTAGAGAATGATAGCTTCAGGTCTTTTCGAGAAAGAGATTTCGACGAACAAGAAAACCTGGAAACTTTGTCTGTATGGTACTTCCCTACATTACTAAGTAGAGGTTACACGAATTTGGCCACCACAGTTTCTGACATAAGTTCCTGGTGCTTATTATTACTAAAACACTTTAAAATCTTACAGTGGCACAAAGAGGGTAAGGTAGAACATAGTTTTTTTATAGTCTGGAGCAGACTTGCAGATTTCTTGCAGTACGGTAGAGCCGCCTCAACAAATATCTGTAGCCCAATAATTAGGCCAATAAATCGTTTTTGGGGATAGCGCAAGCCTCCGCTATCGACTGTCTGATTAAGTTCATCAATGGGGATGCATTAACTGAGGTGGAAACGTTACTCAAGCACGTGCTGCATTGTTTTTTCTTCGATTACACGCACTAAATAACCACACACTAATGCATGAGAAGCGGTTTCCAAAGTGACACACACTGACTCAGGGGGCTCACGAACATCTTCCAGTAAATCAAGTACATACTCAGCGGGCATCACTGGTTCACTTTCGTTAAGTCCGGGAGAGGATACTGAGGCAGAAAATTTTGAATTTTGCTTGTGGATAACGTTAGCACCATCGGTGGACATTAAAATACTGGATTTCAGAATACTGTTTATGAAATTTTGAGTTGCCCGGGAGTCAGTCATGTCATTGCACCCTCCTCCCATTCTTATATAACTAAACATGGCTTCAACTGGATCTGCTGTAAAAGCTCGTGTTATGGAATGAAATACCACGGCATTCTGGTTTCCATTTCTTTGATTTGCAGAAAGGCACGCAGAAGTACACCATTTTCACTGTAGACAAATACAGTACTACCCTATTTCCCGCTATTTCATTCCGACAATCCAGGAGCCGGTTGGTGCTGCCACCTGCTGTGGGTATTTGTAAACGGAGTGTTTCATTTAGTGCCATGTTAAAATGTTGTAATGAGCAGGCAGTATAAGCAACCATCGGATGCAGATCGAGCAGGCAGTGGTTTACATATAGATTTTCTTTGTTTACAAGGCATTCCGAAAATTTGTAATTTGTTTACACACGTGTTAAACAGTAATATCTTTATTATGAGTTTGGTATGAGTAAATGAGTATTTAGTACAGTAATGAAAGTGCGTTGTATTGTTAACCTGAAATATTTGTGTTTTCATAGATGAGAGATGAATTTGTGTATTCAAGAAATATCAAGCTTCAACTATGGATTTGGTCGTACTTTCTTGCATCAAATAATAATTGTTGTAAGTACTATGTTACGCTGTATTTTAATAAATTATTGGCTCCTGTAAAGAAGTAGGGGACTGGATATAATTACAATACAAATAATGGATTGAAAATTATTCACATGTTCAGCACTCCATTTTGAATATTTCATATAAGACAATATAGGTTATGGTATGTTGAGAAGAGCGATGATTTGGGAGAAGCAAAGGGGGGGGCCCCCAGATTAGAGCCGTGAAGCGGCCTTAGGCCTCTAGATTCCACTGCAAGCACCAGTGGTCTGGACTGTTTAGGGTAGGGGCTGGACTAGACCATTGGTCTTGACTGGTTAGGGTAGGGGCTGGACGAGAGTATTGGTCCGACTAGACCATTGGACAAGCAAAGGGGGTCTGGGGGCGTAAGCTCCAAGGTTAGAGCCGCAAAGCGGCCTTAGGCCTCTAGATTCCACTGCATACACCATTGGTCTGGACTGGTTAGGGTAGGGGCTAGACAAGAACAAGAACATTGGTCAGGCTCTAACCTGGGGGATCCCCTTTGTTTGTCTCCAATTATTGCTCTTCTTAACACCATACCATAACCTTTCTTAACACCATACCATAACTTATGAAAATATATTGTCTTGTCTTCAAAACTTGTAACTTCCATGCTTTCCTCATCCACTGTAAGTTCCATGCTTTGCTGTAAAGTCAAGAGATCAGTCTATCCCATAATACCTCTGGAAATATAGATGGCTATGATAAATCCCTGCCTGCTCGATCTGCATCCGATGGCTGCGTATACTGCCTGCTCATTACAACATTTTAACATGGCACTAAATGAAACACTCCGTTTACAAATACCCACAGCAGGTGGCAGCACCAACCGGCTCCAGACCTGTCGGAATGAAATAGGGGGAAATAGGATAGACTGTACTTGTTTTCAGTGAAAATGGTGTACTGCTGCGTGCCTTTCTGCAAATCAAAGAAAGGTAAACCAGAATGCTGTGATATTTCATTCCACGATATACCTTCAAGTACACAATTGCGTCAAAAGTGGTTAAGTATTATATCCAGGGAAGGAAACAGCAAGGGAAGTAAATGGATTCCTTCTGATTATTCCGTGGTTTGCAGTCTACATTTCGTAAATGACGATTTCAAAGTGACCAGCAAAGCG
Source organism: Anabrus simplex (assembly GCF_040414725.1). Classification (NCBI taxonomy): domain Eukaryota; kingdom Metazoa; phylum Arthropoda; class Insecta; order Orthoptera; family Tettigoniidae; genus Anabrus; species Anabrus simplex. The sequence goes on from NC_090274.1 coordinate 2,330,866, forward strand.
CGAAAATTAAAAACAGGATCTGTACCCAGCCCTTTCCCTGATTATCCAGCTTATAAACAACCGCTAATTTCAGCGATGATTAAGAGAAGGGATTCAAGCACAGAGACGTCTAACAAGAGCTCTTCAAACACCATTGCAGAAAATGGTAAGCGTAAGGTTTGAAGTATTACATACTAAGTAATATAATATCTGGGGACACTGTACTGTTAATGTGAAGGTACAAAACAGAATAATATGCTGTCATAGATTCCATTGTCCGCCTCTGTGGTGTAGTGGTTAGTGTGATTAGCTGCTAACGGCGGAGGCTCGGGTTCGATTCCCGACTCTGCTACGAAATTTGAAAAGTGGTACGAGGACTGGAACGGGGTCCACTCAGCCTCGGGAGGTCAACTGAGTAGAGGTAGGTTCGATTCCCACCTCAGCCATACTGGAAGTGGTTTTCCGTGGTTTCCCACTTCTCCTCCAGGCAAATGCCGGGAGCTTCCTTCACCCTTCCTTGTCTATCCCTTCCAAGGTCCCTGTTCAGCATAGCAGGTGAGGCCGCCTGGGCGAGGTACTGGTCATCCTCCCCAGTTTCATCCCCCCGACCCAGAGTCTGAAGCTCCAGGACACTGCCCTTGAGGCGGTAGAGGTGGGATCCTTCGCTGAGTCCGAGGGAAAAGCCAACCCTGGAGGGTAAGCAGATTAAGATTCCATTACGAGTCTTTTGCTAGCAGTATAAAATCGTGTCAATATACTGCTCTTTTTATTACTATTATTATTTACACAAGTAGGGCCTATTTAGTTAATTGGTTAATTCCAGTGGCTCGGGGGCTGGGGTGTGTGTGGCATCTTCAGCATTAGAAATCATCCTAGGTAGGGCTTTCATCTTCAAGATATGCAAGTCGCCTAATAGGCCGTCTATTATTATTATTCCCTGACTATGTATAGTCCGTACACTTTATGTTGGTGCATTTGTGTACGGGGGTGAGGAGTAAGGAGGGAGGTGTCCCGGTATCGATAGTGCTACCAACCGAAGGAAAATGAAATGTGAATTGAATCGAGAATATGATCGATCGATACGAAGTTTCTAAACCGTTATCATCTTAAGCCAACAACTATGTCACATACACATTATATAACATTATAAAACATTTCTCGATGCGAATCTTGTTCCTAGCATGAATTCTATACTTTGGCTTTGTTGTGTAAACAACAACAGTACTAGTACGTAAAGTGCACGCCAGATGTCGCACAACGATGCTTAAGCGATTCATAGTTTGTGTTTCAAAGGTTGCCAGTACGAATCTCGAAGATCGCCGAGGTCGACCGATTCAGCACTAGGGTGTAAATGCACCAACATAAAGTGTGCGGATAATACTTGATTTACTGGAAGATTTTCGTGAGCCCCCTGAGTCAGTGTGTGTCACTTCGGAAACTGCTTACCAGGGATTAGTGTGCGGTTATTTAGTGCGTATAATCGAAGAAAAAACAGAATGCAGCACGTGCTTGAATAACGTTTCTACTTCATTTAATTCATCCCCATTGATAGCTGCGCTAGCCCTAGCAACTATTTATTGGCCTAATTATGAGGCTTCAGAAATTTGTTGAGGCGGCTCTACTGTACTGCAAGAAATCTGCAAGTCTGCTCCAGACTATAAAAAACTATGTTCTACCTTCTTTGTGCCAATGTAAGTTTCTAAAGTGTTTTAGTAACAATAAGCACCAGGAACTTGTGTCAGAAACTGTGGTGGCCAAAGTCGTGAAACCTCTACTTATACTAGACTTAACTAAAGTTGGCGTCTGACAGATAAGGTTGGAGGGAGGAGCACTGCACGTGCCATTTCACGATGTTGCCACATTCCAGCATTCCTTTCTACATGCTCTTACCCCTTGCTTCCGGCTCACTTGTTCCCTCCTTCATTCTGACCGCTGTGATCTGTTGTGCACTACCTGGCCGGGCGGTGTCGTCCCATTTGCGATCACTCTTATACAAACAATCAGGTTTTTATCAGTGACAGTGACAGGTTTGGCAACTCCCAGCAAGACGAGCTGCCCTGAAGTTTCATCTCCATGGCAACCGCAGTCGCCCCACCCTCGTTTCCATGGCAACCACACAGCCACTCCCTTTATCCCGCCTCGGCAGGCAGTAAACGGACCTCCCTCTAAGAAATGTCAGACGCCGACTCTTATTATTAGCAGTATAGTAATGTAGGGAAGTACCATACAGACAAAGTTTCCAGGTTTTCTTGTTCTTCGAAACCTCTTTCTCGAAAAGTGCTGAAGCTATAACTCTCTAGAGCACCACTTTATACGTAAAATTCTTTAATATTTCTTTTACTTTCAGATTTTAAATTTTGCTGGTATGCTTATCTAGTTGTATTCACGCGGTAAATGGGTACGTTTGGTGCTGCCATCTAGCGGCAGATTGTTTGTAAGGCGTGTTACACGTTTGAGTATGGAATGAGCAGGCAGTTTAAGCAGCCATCGGATGCAGATCGAGCAGGCAGTGTGATAAATACATCCTCCTACTTCATTATGAGTAATTTTACCAATATTACCCATAAAATCACTAAAAATCCTACATTTTGGGACCTGAAAATATTCAAACTGCAGTGCTGAACACGTGAGTAATTTTCAGTGCAATATTGTTATTATTTCCAGTCTCCTACTTATTTACCACCACCAGTGTATGAAATCTCTGTTAAACTTAATGGTGAAGAAAAGAGGCCTTAGACATAAAGCTATCGAAGATCGCATATAATTTATTTTACTACTGCCTCTCAATTGAGATAGCTCTATGGATTCAGTATACTCTGCTATAATATTGTTGTAATTATGTTAACCCCTTAAGCAGGGAGCTTGGTACACACCGGCTCACTCCCAGGTGTGGAACAATTTCCCTGATTGAAGAAAATATTTAATTACTGGCTTAAAAACAATCTTAGAATAAAATGAACTATAGAAGAGCCATAAGAAAAATATTTACTTGAATATAGTGTTTTTAATTGTTGAAAAATCCATTTATTTTAATTTTTCAATACTTTGTGCAAGAACGTTCTAAGTGTTTTCACACTGTGATACCAAGCTTGTTTCTTCTTAATAGCAAAGCTCTGGTTTTCATTTCTCCAGTAACTTACACCTAAATATTTTAGGCAATTTACTAACAATCTCTGCTTGGAAGTAATTATTTGTGTAACTTACATGTAAATTGTAGATTGACAAAGTTTACATAAATGATAAGTTGTCTTTCTTTCTTTCTTTCTTGCGAACCGGCCAAACTTAGGACCACGCCAATACCACTTCACTTCCTTCTAATCATCCCTTCTTCCTTCCTCTTTCTCCACAGTGCCTTCATTGTCTATTAGGTTTAAAAAAAAAAAAAAGTAATTAGTATTGAAAGGTTGAACCTAACGGATATCTTATCGTTGATCTCAGTTCAATACGGAAACATTAATGAAGTTCATATCTTTGAAAGTTTACATAAACTTAAAAGATTTATAATGGAATAAATTATAATACTCACAAAAGGTTCTGTTATGTTGGTTAGCGCTTTTGAGGGATCCACTTTATATGCAGTACCTACAATTCATAAGTGTTCACAGTGTTTTATGTCTTTTACAGCTGTTCATTATGATGCACACAGAAGCATATCATGTTACATACCCTGTCCCGGCTTCCAATAACTTGATTCCATTCCGAAACGCGACCGTTTTTTATGGAATGTAAACGTCCCGCCCTAGCCACCCTGTCCATAACAAAAGATTCTCGTCAATTGGCACTTTGCCAGATGTATAAACCAGGTGATCAAATACTAGTTTTATCTTGTTTCTTTTGGGAGGAATTTGTCCATTATATGCCTCATTATCAGAGAAATGTAAAAAGCTGTGGAGGAAAAATACAATAATAATAATAATAATAATAATGTTATTGGCTTTACGTCCACTAAATACTTTTATGGTTTTCGGAGACTCCGAGCTGCTGGAATTTAGTCCCGCAGGAGTTCTTTAGTATGCCAGTAAATCTACCAACCCGAGGCTGACACATTTGAGCACCTTCAAATACCACTGGACTGAGCCAGGAACGAACCTGCCAAGTGGGGTCAGAAGGCCGGCCAGCGCCTCAACCGTCTGAGCCACTCAGCCCGGTGAGTGTGTCATCAGCTCATAGAAAATAGGCGTAGTCAACAAGCAATTGCGAGAAATATAATGCCCTAATTTAGGATTCAGTAGAATCCTCTGCGGCAACAGAATGCTCATAAGAAGCTTTATTTCATCCTTATTTGTCCGGATCCGGCCTTGATCTCGACTTCATTTCATCTTACTAAACTGGGTTTTATGTATGATTTTCTACTGGGCATCTTTAGTCAGTTTAGCTATGTTCTGGCATATCTCGTGATCAAAAAATAAGTCAAATATTTAGCCCAGTTTTGTTTTCCCTAAAAACTCACCCTTTACATTACGATGGAACTTTGGATCAAAGCGGGATCTTCTTTGTCCATTTTCAGTCTAACTTGACAAAGAAGTTGCACTGGTTGGAATATTATCAGTTTTATCGTCACCACTGTCACTGTCATGATCGCTACTTGAACTGGAATCGAACACGTGTTGTCTCTTTTGTGACACATTGGTATTGGGACGACATACTTGAAAAAATTCACATCAGGGGGCAGAACATTTGCATCAGCTGGGCCCTAATCCTGTACATTCGAGCCTGCAGTACGTGTTACTGGTAAATTCCTGTCACAGATTCCCCTTCAGCAGAACTTACTTCATTAAGATCACTATCCTCCCCACTAAATTCCAACATTTAGTTTATCATGACCTGTAAATAATCTTCCTCTAACGGTGGGGGCCAGTAATTAGTTTTAGACATCCTAGCGGAAAAAATGTAAGAAAAAGAATCAAATAAACTCTGGTCTCTGCAGTTTGGAAGGAAATCATAAATTGTGCTTGTATTACGGAATACATGCGTGTGACAATAAATGTTGTGTAACTCGCAGTATACACACTCTCCTGTCGTGAAGGAAGAACTCAAGACTGGGGATTATAAATCAGATCACAGTTCTAATTTGTCATCAGAGAGGTCTGTTAAGTATCATAATCTCCAGAAATCTCTCTACAGCAATATTATTGCATCCAAGAGATGATTAGGCGATGAGCTAAAGCTTCAGTGTGAGGCTATTAGGCTCTAGGTCATTCTTGCCTGGACGTAATTTGCGTTCTTTATGATGTAACTCGTGGATGACACATTGGTATTGGGACGACATACTTGAAAAAATTCACATCAGAGGGCAGACTCACCAGGAATGCACTGCTGAAAAAGAAATAAACCGCTGCAGGCAGGTAACTGAGAAAAATAAAAATTAGAATCGGCGGATATATCCGCATTCCCTTCCGAGCAAGCGACTTGTAGTCGCGGATCTCGCCGCATTGCCGACTGAACGGGTTAAGCTGTGTAGAGCCTAATGGGTTAGATTTCGTTCAGCTTTTATATATTCCTACATTTAGGCCTAAATTTCACCATTGGTCGAGATGGGTAGTTTCCAGTGAATTACAGTTGCATCATCCACTGTTCTTCCGCTTTTCCCACACTTGGTGAGGTCGCAGGTGCAAACTGTTGCACATGTGGATCTGGCAAATGCTGGGGTTAGTCCACACCAAAGTTAATAAAAAATGTTAAAGAAAACATTTCTCAACATGTTAAAAAACTTTTGTTAACAAACTTCTTCAACATTGTGTCCACACCAAAATAGCTGTTTGTGAGGTTACAATTGATAGGGTCAGGAAGAAGAAAATACTTGCAGCTGCAGCTTTCATTATTTTAGTGAGTACAATTAGAGAAAAGTGCAGACGCGAAGTGTGGCAAAGAAAAATACTGGAAAGGTGAGTAGAATTAAGTTTGGAAAGAACACTTATGTCAGAACCTTTTTTTGATGATGCAGCAGGCTTTCAAAATTCTCTTGAGAATGTCCCCACATGACTTTCAGTTCTTGTTGACAGTAATCGGGTCTGAAATTGCAAGTAATGATACAGATTATCGGAAAGGGGGCTCCACTAATGACAGGCGATTTTTTTTTATAGATAAGGTATAACTTAAAAGATTCCTAGCAACTGGTGACATTTCACTTGCAGTTTCACTTATTGTGTCTGGGGTCTTTGAAGCTTTATACAACAATATCAAGGAATTGGTAAAGGTACGCAGTAAAGAAAATTTTTTTCTAACCTACCTAGTTGGGATAGTACAGTCGAACCTCCCTTCTGCAGACACCGTCGGTTCCGAGGAAAAATGTCAGTTACGAGAGATGTCTGCTAAAACAAGTTCGTAAAAATAATCGAACCTTTTAACGGCAAAGAACATCCACCTTAAATATAAGCATGCGTATCTTTATTTTTATTATTCTAAGTCATTTCTGTGTTAGTATTTCATAGAATTATTATAAGTGATTTTACATCATTTACAAACATTACAGCTTCATGAAGTAATCCATTGTAATCATCTTTAACAGACAACTGAAATGCTACGGTATTTCTGTCTCACTAATTAGCGCCTGTACTGTCTTTTCCTTCTCAAGTTGACTACCTGAGCTTGATGTTATCAGCGACAATCCGAGTTTTGAATAGAATGATGCAAGAAGGGAAGAAAATCCCTAGGTAACTTGTGGTCAACAGTATCTGGCAGCATTTCTGGGCAATTAGAATTCTCGGAATAGGCCTGTACACCACTAGGTAGAACTGCATTCTGATGTACCTCCTTTCCCCTTGCTCTCGAAATAGTACAAACATTCAAAATATATTTCCTTATGTCTGAAGAATGGGTTTAAAAGAAAGGATGACATGTGGTCCGGCAACATGTAAAGTGTCCGCTTAAGTCAAGTGGATGGGACAAATTACGATGTCCGCTGTCCGGAGTTTGAGGTGTCCGCTTAAATGAGGCCAATTTAACACTTGTCTTATGTAAAATAAAATTGGTTCTGAGGAAAATTGTCCATATAGGGAGGTGTCTGCTGAATAAGGGTGTCCGTTAGGGCAGGTTTGACTGTATTATTTTCATGATATACAAGCGATTATGGGAGGTTGGGTTACTCAGCGAGGAGCGAAGCTGGAAATGAAACTACATTAGAACACAGCTAAAAGAATATCATATAGAATTAAAGGTACTGTATTTTAGAACTGTCGCTTGCGATTTGACAGTCAATTTTTAGAAGAAATAAGAAATCTGCATGCTGTAATTGCGTTGTTGCGCATGTGTGAACCGAAATGTTAACGAAAACACGAAATGTTAATGAAAAGTTTCATTCACAAAAGAAATTTTGTTTATCAACATGCTCGAAAAGTTAATGAACATGCTGTTTTGTTTACTAACATACAAAAATGTTTGTGAAAATTAACAGTGTTTATTAACAAAGTTAACGACAACATCTTGGTCTAGACGTACCTTAAGGCCACGGCCGCTTCCTTCCTACCCCCAAGCCTTTCCCATCCCATCATCACCATAAGATCTATCTGTGTTGGTGTGATTAAAACGATTTCTAAAAAAAAATTGTAAGTATTTGCATGTCGTGCCATAGATATGATATACACGATTTCAACTGTCGTCAGGACTGTGACCAGTCAGTCTAGCGAACCCAAAAACTATGAAGTCAGTACTAATCTTGGTCGTTTTGGACATTTCCTTTGTCATCCCATTCGACTTCCATGCTCAGTGACCGTGAAAACTATGGACTCAATACTAATATTGGTTGTGACTACCTCTAGGTGTGTCTTTCTCTCCAGACAGTATTAAGTCATACGTGCTCCAAGTTTCCACTGTATGCAACCTGCTAATGTATTGTTGCTGGAGTGATCATTTAATGATTTGGTTTTATGATTACTCAAAGTTGGCTGAGATGATTCACCAGCAGGTAGTTCTGGAGAGAGTAAAACAAAAATGAAGCAAATCAATCCTTACACAAGTCCTCATTGAGATCCTCCACACTTTGGTGCAATTCTTCGTTAGTCGTGTACCGGAGTTCTGCACCTGGCGCTTGATTACTGCCCGTAATGAGTTGTATGGTCCGTGCTTCTTGGAGATGTTGGTGAGCCACGTCCAATCCAGAGGCCTCGAAATTGTTCATCAAGGAACTCGCGCACCTGAATAGCAAAATGTGCTGGAGCCCCGTCCTGCTGTAACCAAACATGATCCATTGAGCTGAGGTATTAACCAAGTTTGTAACATGTGCAAAGAAGAATTTCCATTCACGTACCCTTATTATGTCCGAACAGGTGATGTGATGACAGCCCGGCCCATAACATAACATGAGGCAGGTTCCTTTCCAACTCTTGCACGTAATGGGGATTTTCCTTAGACCATAAAACCACATTTCTCCTCTGTAAACTGCGATATATCGCATACTCATAAAAAATAAAAATAAAAAGCTCTTGAGGTAGACTCTGCATTTGGAAATTTAACCATCATTGGTTAATTTTGCTGACACAAGTGCTGGGTGTACGTGTCTTCTTCATCATCATTTCATCCTCATCACAACGCGCAGTTCGCCTACGGGTGTCAAATTAGAAGACCTGCACCTGGCGAACCAAACATGTCCTCGGACACTCCTGGCACTAAAAGCCATGCGCTGTTTAATTTTTCATCTGACAATGACTTTGAGCAGCGACTTGCAGCCTGCCAGTATTCTTCCATTATATGGGCTTAAAGATTATCGGCTGATGATGACCAAGAATACTGGTTGATGATGATGCTTGTTTTAAGGGGCCTGACATCTAGGTCATCGGCCCCTGAATACTAGCTGAAACCTGTACCAATTATAATTAAGTAGGAATGTAAAATGTACATTTCTTATTTTAATAGTATTGAAAGGTTGAACCATCATATATCTTATTATTATTTAGACTTTCACGGCTCGTGTAACTATTCATGAAGTATATTTTGGGCTTATTCCGTGTAATTAATAGTAAACACACTCAATGCGTTTCGAAAGGAACCTTGCCTTTCTTCATCAGGAGACAACAGAGAAATGAAACGACGCATTAAAGGTTCCTAGGAGAAAGCAAAAAGGAACTTGAAATGGTGCCCTAAGATGTAAAAGGGGACGCCATTTTAGCCCCATGCTAGAGACAGCGAATGGCAACAGAAAAGCAGTATCCTCTAATGGTTCTGATAGTAGGTAGACATGATTCACTGAGGTTGTAGCCTGTATCGCAGTTGAAATTATCTGGGTGTTTACGTATTTCAACCTCATCCCTGATAATTCTTGGGCAGTATTGCTTTATACGGGCAACAACATCCACTTCTTGGAACAAGGCACCATGACCAGGTGTTAAGGCATGATCAGCAACAGCTGATTTATCAGGTTGAGTCTGATACATCTGGTATGTTCTTTGATGCCAGTACAAAGCGTTCTCGAAGTCTGCCCAATATAAACCTTGCCACAAGTACAGGGAACTGTGTAGATACCAGGTTTTTGCAATTTAGGCAAACTATCCTTAGTTGGTCGCAGGAGTTGCCCAATCTTAATTGATGTTTGAAAACCAGTTCGTACATGGTACCTATGTAAGATTTTAGCAAAACGATCCGTCGTGTTACGTATGTAAGGTAGGTAAGCAGTTCCTTTTACATTTTTTTCGTTAACAGACGTTCGATTATGTGTCGATTTCAGAACCATTGAGATCAAAGCACTGCTGTAACCATTGCTCGCAAAGGTGGTTCTCAAGGTGTTAATTTCCTCTTGTAGAGCTGACATTTCACAAATCCTCCTGGCCCTGGTAGAGTTGTAAGGATACCATGTTTCTGGGCAGGGTGATGGTGAGAATCTGCATGGAGATATCTATTGGTGTATGTAAGGCTTTCGATAAACGCTGTGTCCTAAAGATCCATCCTCTTTCTTGGTGAGGAGAACATCTAAAAATGGTATTTTGCCATCAGACTCCATTTCCATGGTGAAACAAATGGAAGGGTGCTGGCGATTAAGGTGATCCAGAAAGTGACCAAGATTGTCTTCAGAACCATTAGAAAATAATGCTTTACTGTTGCCATTCGTTGTCTCTAGCATGGGGCTAAAGTTACATCCCCTTTACATCTTTGGGCACCATTTCAATTTCCTTGAAATTTAATGCGTCGTTTCATTTCTCTGTTGTCTCCTGATGAAGAAAGGCAAGGTTCCTTTCGAAATGCGTTGAGTGTGTTTATAATTAATTACACGGCATAAGCCCAAAATATACTTCATGAATAATCATATATCTTCTTTCAACTTAATAGTGATCTCACTTCAATACGGAACACTATGAAATTCTTATCTCTTTACCCCTTCTGATAAGCCAATTGCGATGACTTGAGACTGTAGTAGCGAGCCCCTGTGACAGTTTTCGTGCGGCGTGTTTTTTTACCTGTTCGATTATTTTGATTTTGTGAACGGTGAACCAAGCCTTCCACCCAAGTGTTTTGAGGTGATTGCGCGAGAGTGTTTGGTTGAAACGGCCCGATCTTGTGACAGAGTGGTGATTGGTTCTTCCACCATGACAATGCTCCAACTCACACAGCCATTTCTGTGTGTGATGTTTTAGTGAAAAACCGCATGACACCGCTTCCTCGCTCACCCTACTCACCTTGTGATTTCGTTTTGTTACCCCGGGTGAAAAGGGAGCAGACATTCCGGAGGTGAAAAGAGAATTGAAGGCGATTGAGAATATCAGTTCACCAAGACACTGTTCATAGGAACACCTACAAAATAACCTGTAGAAAGGCAAAGAGGATCATGACCATAACCCTCCCCAGTTGCCTGGGTGTGGTGTAGCAGCCCTCTCCATCTTTGTTTGTGCATAAACCGCTGTTCTCTCGTGATCTTCTCCCAATCTTGTCCTTTTTCCTCAGCATCTTTCTTCACCAGATTGGTCCATTTTCCTCTGGATCTGCCCACTGGTCTTTTTCCTTTACTTCTCTTTCATTTTCTCTTCATGCAGTCCCGGTTGCACTCATCCTTCTTTACATGGCCAAACCACTTCAGGCTTGCTTTCTGGATTCTTTGTATTTACTGATCTTGTCCTTCCTGGTCTTCTGTATCATGGTGGGTAGCAACTTCATTTCTGCAGCTTGGAGTTTTGAGTTAACGTGGTACTTTCCAGGCTATAGGTGAGGATCGGTGTATAATAGGATTTATATAATGTCATCTTAGCTTTCATTGGCACTTGCTTATCCCACAGCGGTTGTCTTACTTGGTGCCTTGCTAATTCGACTCTCCGCCTCATATTTTGCAAGGTTGTCTTTTGATAACATATTACCCAAGTACTTAAACTTTGGAACAATCTCCAGTTTGGTACTTTAGACATTCCTAGAAATAAAAGAACATACATGTGATATTAATTTAAAACTCCTATATGTGGATTATTTATTGATCATATCATATCCAATATGTAATGTTTTTTTTGGGGGGGGGGAGGGTTATTGTAGGTCGGCCATTCTCCTCTCAGTTGCCCGCAGAATAGTCTTGGGGCGTCCGGAGTGGTGTGAAGTTTTAAAGTTATGATTAGTATTTGCAGAATTTTAAGTCATTTTATAAAACGTCAAGAACCTTCAGTAATGGGCAGAACCCAATTGTCGGCAGCCCTGGAGATGGTTTCCCGTGGTTTCCTCTCTTCACACCCCGCAGATGCCAGGGCTGTAGCTTCTTTAAGGCCACGGCCGCTTCCTTCCCACTCCTTTCCTATCCCATCGTCGCCATAAGACCTATCTGTGTCGGTGCGACGTAATTAAATTGTAAATAAAGAAAAGAAAGTAATGGACAGTGCATTAGACATTCCTAGAAATAGAAGAACATATATCTGGTAATGGTGTAAAATTCCCTTACATACATTCTTTTATCGTAACTAATTATTTTTTTGGTTTGTTATAGGCCAGCAGGTCTTCTGTCAGTTGCCGGTAGAATCGACTTCGAAACCTCCAGATTGGTGTAGTAATATTATGGTGTGTACTTGTACATTGTATTTGATAAATCATTAAGAACCTTCAGTAGTGGGTAGTTGCTAACACGTTCGCGGCCGGCATTACCGTGGTACCGCAATACTTTTTTGTGTGTAACAGAGTTTATTTCTGTGTCCTTATCTATTTTAATAATAATAATAATAATAATAATAATAATAATAATAATAATAATAATAATAATAATAATAATAATAATAATGTTATTTGCTTTACGTCCCACTAACTATTTTTACGGTCTTCGGAGACGCCGATGTGCCGGAATTTAGTCCCGCAGGAGTTCTTTTACGTGCCAGTAAATCTACCGACACGAGGCTGTCGTATTTGAGCACCTTCAAATACCACCGGACTGAGCCAAGATCGAACCTGCGAAGTTGGGGTTAGAAGGCCAGCGCCTTAACCGTCTGAGCCACTCAGCCCGGCCTTATCCATTTTAGATTATCATTTAAATTATTTCAATAATATTTCTGTGCATGGGAGCCATAACGCACCTACCAATGAGCTTTTCGCCTGCAGTGCAGTTTGACTTAGCGTGTGCATCATAACAAGTAATAAGGTGGGATCGTGGAAAGAATGTTTTGTTCGGTCTTAGATATTCAGTAACATTCCTACGACAGACAAATACGCTTTTGAACATTTCTGACAAAAATGCTGCGTTGTAAAATCCATGTTATTGCTGTGTGAACAATCGCTGTACACCGTAGCTAGCCTCTAATAGCGTACCGCAACAAGCAAAGGTTGTTTGGAGTCAGTTACTCCACGAAGTATTGCTCAAGACACAAATCTGGCTGTCGTGGACACTCTCTACAATAGAACGTGCAGTCCTGCTCCGCCGCAATCTACACCCATTCTCCTCAGCCACATATTTACTGGCAAAATGTGAAAATGTGTTCTTGTAGGTGGTGTGATAGATTGTGGGTGCCTATGAGACGATTTTTCTTCTGCTGAGAAGACTCTGCAAACTCACAATTCTCTGTTGACATCGCAGAAAATTTTGTCATATTGTACCAACTACAGAGATAGTAACTGACATTTAAATTGATGGTCAGTTGGAAGCACATCTTCTGCTTGTTTGCACAGGTACTGGCAGAAATACAAGTGTGACGCACATCTATCGTCATCAGCTGCGAACGTGTTAAGGCACCTAGAATCAAAGAAAATGCGTCTGATATATGAAATTCCCTTACAAGGATTTTTTATCATAACTAATATTTTTTGGTTTATTATAGGTCAACAAGTCTTCTCTCACTTGCCACCAGAATCGACTTGGAATCTCCAGATTTTAATTCTTAGGTGAGTCGTTTAATAACACAGAAAGTAGAGGGCATTACTTAAGACATTCCTAGAATTAGAAGTACAGTTGAAACCGGTTATAAAGACTCTGAGGGAACCATTACGTAATGGTTGTTATAAGTGATAGCCGCACAAACATTTTTTTTTTCTCTGTTTTCCAAATTCTAGAACTTTTCGAGTGTGATACAATTCCTTGGCGACGCTCACGTTTGTTTCCCCATATTACTTGTGACTTTTCTTCAGTATTAAACACTTTTCCCTTCTTTTGCAACATCTTTAAACTGATGCTTGCCCTGATTATTTAGCGGACAGACTGATCCGAAATCTACTGTCTATTGAAAACAAGAGTTTGAAAATAAGCGTTACGTTATTGTTGCCAGCAGTCCCCAAACGTGTAACAAACAAAAAATCAACGTTAGACGTTGTAGTCGATACATTTCTCCAAAAATGTGATAAAATATGCCGTTTTATACAATTTGTCGTGCTAAGTGATTTTTAAAATACAGTGCTTTTACAGGATTTAGGCGAGACCGTTAGATATCGCCGTTAAAAGCGGTGTTGCAATAAACAGTTTCGACTGCAATATAGTACGTAGAGTTTTAAAATAATATCTGAGAAGCCTAACTAATATTTTTTGGATTATAGGTCAGCTGTCTTCCCTCATTTGCCAGCGGAATGGACTTGGAACCTCCAGATTGGTGGTTTTAAAATTATGGTGAGTACCTACTTGTCAATTGTATTTCATTAAATTGACTGTTAATGGCCTGTGATTCTTGGAGTGTTGAGGAAACTATTGTTTGTATACAAAATAATAATAATAATAATAAAGAATGACATTTAAAGCTTAGTAAAAGACAGATTCAACAAAAGCATCGCAGCACAAAATGTAACCAAACAGGTTAGGAAACATAACAGCTACATAATGGATGTGGAAAGTGGCATGGAACCCTGAGAGGTAATTTCAGACCTATAGAAACCCTAATCCGATGATACACATTGACTAAAATGACGGCTAGTCCCACTCTACACAAATATAGAAATAAAACCAAACACAGAGATACAGTAAACTTGCCTCATTATCTAAAACTCCTCAGGTAATGTGCACAGATTTTCCGTGCTGACGCAAGGTGACACAGAAGTACCGGGAGGCAAATCCGAGAGATAATTACAACATAATACAAAGGTTAAGAATTAAACACAGAAACAGTGCTTTCCCTGAGATCGAGTTTCCTACGAGGGGACCGAAGGCGAGCACATCCGCTTGCTAAGATGGTCAGATGATCAAAGACACATATGCAACCTCGCTCCCACTGAAGATCAAGAAATAGGAAATGGTGCAACCACCAAAGAGAAACTATCAGAATACAGAATTCACCTTCGACTTTCACATTCACCAATTACATTTACTCTTATTTTCTCCAATCAGAAGTCTCTTCTTTCTTGCTGACACAGTGATAATAAATGTTTGAGAAAAGTCTTTGTTTACGTCAGAGGAACATGCTTCCAGAACTGCGCGTGTAGTGACACATAATAATTGGGTCAAAAACGAAAATAATATATTTCATAGATTAATGATAATTTTGATGCAACCCATAAATCAGAGTTTCTAAAACAGAATTTAAAAAGATCTAGATAGATCCAGGTTTATGAGGTTGAAACAATTCTTCCAAGTCCAAAGGTCCAAACAGAATAAAATCTTATATAACAAAAAATAATTTTTAATACAATAAAATAAGAAATTTCAATCCATTCCCACTGCTGTCTTTATACTGCCACAATCATAACTAATAGTTTTTGGTTTATTATAGGTCGAGAACTCTTCTCTCAGTTGCCAGCAGAATTGACTTGGAACTTCCAGATTGGTGTTTTAATTCTTAGGTGAGTATTTCCAAAATTGTAAGTCATTTTATAACAGATTAAGGAAGTAGGGGGTGGTACTTAAGATATTCCTAGAATTAGAAGTACAGTCGAAACCAGTTACAAGGACTAGCGGTCGTTATAAGTTATAGTTACACAGACTTTTTATTTTTTATTGTTAAAATATCAGATCTGTAGGTTTTAGGCTGCACATTTACATGTTTTGTCTGCACATTGCTCAGAATTTGAAAAGAATGATATTTCTGTATCGGTCGTGTCCACAGTAACAAGGAAGTGCACTTTTTAATTTTCCGTGATTTCTGTCTGTCTGTCTGTATGTATGTACACACATCGCAAGAAAACGGCTGAAGAGAATTTAATGAAAATCAGTATGCAAAGTCGGGGGATAAGTCGCTACAATCTAGGCTAGAAATCATTTTAATCACACTGAGTGAAATGGTAGTTTAGGGGAAGGCCTAAAATTTAATTCTCATTTATGTTGTTAGTGATCCTATCAATACTTGACTTCATTCCTGTTGTTCCTTGTGGAACATTGGGCATCAACAAAGCATCTCCATCTGATGTTGTTGCCGGCCGACCTCTTCCTCCTCTCCAGGTCTTGCCTTCTTCCATTGCCTCCATTTGTACAGATCTTCACCAGGTTTGTTTGGGCCTTCCTCTCCTTTTAATCTGCGGGTTCCAATCCAGTGTCCCTCATTGGCTTCATTCCCTTTCCTCGATGTATGCCCTATCCATTTCCATTTCCACCACTTTATCTGTATGGCCATCTCGGTTTCACCCGTCCTTCTCCATAGTTCATGATTGGAGATTACTTCCGGCCAGTAGATGTTTAAAATCTTCCTTAAACAGCGGTTGACAATGGTCTGCAACTTGGAGGTAATCACTTTAGTCACTTTCCAGGTCTCGGACCCATATAGTAGAACAGCCTCGACATTACTTCGGAAAATGCAAAGTTTGGTCCTGATAGATATTTTGTTATTTTTCCATACCGGATAGAGCCGAACAAAGGCACCATTTGCTTTTTGTATATGTTGAGAAACATTCTGTACTGCTGCTCCTCCATCTTTGGTAACTACACTGCCCAAATAGGTGAACCGAACAAAGGCACCATTTGCTTTTTGTATATGTTGAGAAACATTCTGTACTGCTGCTCCTCCATCTTCGGTAACTACACTGCCCAAATAGGTGAAACTATCCACATCCTCTATAGATTCATCACTGAAGACAAATGGGTCTAGTTTGTTGGTGTTCATCCTTAGGGTCTTGGTCTGCTTTGAGTTGATCGTTAGTCCGACCTTTTTTCCTTCTTTTACCAAGTCTTCAATTTTTGATTGCATTTCACCATGTGCATCAGACAGGAGACACACATCGTCAGTGAAGTCTAGGTCTTCTAACCTATTAGCCAATCCCCACTGGGTACCACGTTTCACAATGAAGGTTACATTCCGCATTACTGCATCAATCACCACCAGGAACATGGTTGGCGAGAGCATACAACCTTGATGCACTCCTGAACGTAGAGATATAGGCTCAGATACACGGCCCTCATGAATGACTCTGCATGTATAATCACGGTATGTTTCTTGAATAAGGTTGGTAATTTGTGATGGCACTCCATACCGCTTCACTTCCTTCCACATAGCTTCTCTGTTGATCGAATCAAAAGCTTTTTCAAAGTCGATGAACACTGCATAGAGGCGAGATGACCACTCAGCACACTGCTCCAGAATTATCCTCAAGGTGTTTATTTGGTCTTCACACAAACGATTCGATCGAAAGCCTGCCTGTTCCCGTTGGAGCCTCAAGTTGATATACTCCTTAATTCTGTTCAACAGAACCCTGGCGTAGACTTTACTAGGGATTGAAAGAAGCGTAATGCCCCTCCAGTTGTTACAGTTTGATGTATCGCCCTTCTTTGGCAACTTCACCAGCAACCCACATTTCCAATCTGTCAGCATTTCTCCATTAACCCATATCTTCTCAAATAGCGGCTGCAACATATTGGCAGTGGTATCCATATCAACCTTCATGACTTCTGCTGGAATATTGTCAATACCTGCTGCCTTACCAACTCTCTCAATGCCTGCTTGATTTCCTCCACTGTTGGAATGTGGACTTTAATCCTTGGGTCAGGCTGGGTTTCTTCTTCTTCTTCTTCTTCTTCTTCTTCTTCTTCTTCTTCTTCTTCTTCTTCTTCTTCTTCTTCTTCTTCTTCATCTACTTGCTCTTCCAAGGAGTGGTTTAACACCGCAGAGAAATGTTCCTGCCATCGCTTCAGTTGATCCTCGGAGTTTGTTAGGAGGACACCATCTTTGTTTCTGACTGGATGGTTTTTCTGCATCTGCTTCCTTGCCAGAACTCTAGTGATGGTATCGAGTTCTCTAAGATTTCCCTTTCTGGCTGTCTCCTCTGCTTGTTGAGATAGGTCATCTGTCCATTTCCTTTGATCTCTCCTCACACTTCTCTTTACTTCCTTATCCTTCGCAGCATATTGGGATTGCAATTCTGCCTTCCTTGGTCGTGTCTTACATGAATTCATTACTTCCTTTATCTCTTTCCTTTGTCTGATAATTTCCCATGTCTGGTCAGTCATCCAGTCTTTTTTCCTCCTGTCCTCGAAACCCAGGATATTTTCACTTACTTCAGTAAAGGCAGATCGAGTCTTCACCCATTTTTCCTCGAGAGTTTCATCCTCCACCTCAGTGAGTGCTTGGAATCGATTCTTTAGTTCTATCCTGAAAGCTTCTTTCACATTTCTGTCATCCCTTAGCTTTCCAACATCATATCGCTTCCTTATCTGCTCTATCCTTCTCTTTTGTGCCTGGATCTTAATTCTGAAGGTAGCCACAACCCGATGGTGATCACTACCAATGTCCGCACCTCTCTCGTTCCTCACATCCAGCAGTGAACTCCTCCACCTTCGTCCAATAGCCACATGATCTATCTGGTTTTCTGTCCTATGATCCGGTGATACCCATGTCACCTTATGGCAGTCTTTATGTGTAAATATAGTACCACCAATAACCAAATCGTGGCTTGCACAGAAGTCTACAAACAGCTGTCCATTCTCATTTCGTTCTCCTAGACCATGCCTTCCCATAATAGGTTCAAGTCCTTCGTTGTCCTGTCCCACTTTTGCATTCAAATCTCCTCCAACAAGGATGATATCCTTCCTTTTCTGTTTCTTAACCGTTCTGTTAAGATGTCCATAGAACACCTGTTTGTCTTCCTCCTCCGCCAATTCTGTAGGTGCATAGCATACTATCAACACAAATTTTCTAATATTGGTCTTAAAACATGCCACTATTATCGTTTTTGTCACTGGGTACCACACCATAAGGCTCCTCTTGGCACAGTCTGATAACAGCATACGGGAGATAAAACTCCACAATGGAATTATTGCCCGCCTTGCAATTCCGAATGGAATTATCAGACTGTGCCTCTTATATAGGGCTTCTGATAAGTTCACCTTCATACACCCCAGCGTCAGTGGGTAGGGTCTGACACATCCCACTCTGATGAGTCTAGTGTCAGACCTAAGACGAAACGCTGGTTAATAGAGCAAACGCCTGAAAAGCCTTACATCTGATCTGTTTTTTGACATGCTCTATTGGTGGAAAAATATCTAATTTCCTGCTTGGGAACTTAGAATTTCCATACGGTATGTAAAGTCGGGGAATAAGGAACTACAGTCTACACTATGAATAATTTTATAAGATGCCCTAATTTCATAATGCCGGAAGAAAACTAAATGTGAAGGCTTACAATATAGAAAGCTCATAAAGTTGATCAACAGTAACATTACATTGACCATTGTTTGGGGGAGTTAGATCTCTCTTCTTTAGGATGCCATTCCTCTGGTTCATACATTTTCTGATACTACTGGTACGTAACACACTGGATCATAATAATATTTCAGCTATTCAATCTCTACTCTGAAGCACTGATTGGAATGAGCAGTGCACACATTTAACGGAATAATAGCAGAGTAGTGTTCGGGCTGTCTGCGGCCTGGTCATTCCAGTACTGGAACTATGGACTGTTAGAACTGTTCGTTATAAGTTAGAAAATGTGCGTTTTTTATATGATAAGATTGCTTTTCCTCTCTACATTCTACTGACGTCATTGTAATGACCTATGTTGACTTCACTTGGGAAAACCACAAAAACAGTCTTTCTGAGAATTCCACAGCGAAGCACAGCTAGTAAACAGAATAAAGTTAAAGCTGTGTTTAGAATACAGTACAGTATTTGTGGAGTACAGTAAAATATAAAATACGTGAGGAAAGAAGCAGCAGCAATATTGTTCTCTGTCCTTCCAAATTGTAGAAATCGTTGACGCTGACGTTTGTTTCCTCATTTTGTAATTGCCAGCTTATTTGTGACTTTTCTTCAGTATTAAGCACTTCTCCTTCTTTTGCGACATCTTCAAAGCGATGCTTGCCTTTGCTATTTAACGGGCAGACTGATTTGAAATCTACAATCTACTGAAAACAGGAGTTTGAAAATAAGCGTTACATCAGCAATCCCCAAACGTGTAACAAACAAAAATCAACATAGAACATTGTAGTTGATACATTTCTCCAAAAATGTGATAAAATACACACTTTTATAGGATTTAGGCAGGACCTTTAGATATCGCCATTAGGTATATCCTGTATGCTGTTAAAAGCAATGTTGCCTTAAGTTTTGACTGTACTTTCATCTGAATATAGTGTGAAGCACCCTTACATAGATTTTTTATCATATCTATCTGAGAAGCCTAACTAATATTTTTTGGATTATAGGTCAGCTGTCTTCCCTCATTTGCCAGCGGAATGGACTTGGAACCTCCAGATAGGCGAAGTTTTAAAATTATGGTGAGTACCTACTTGTTACTTGTATTTCATTAAATTGACTGTTAATGGCCTGTGATTCTTGTAACAGTGTTGAGAAACAGTGCTTGGTTGTTATAGATGTACCTAGTCAGGAATTGGGGAGAGCTATTATGTTGATTATTTATGTCACAAATATAGCTTGAAAACCTTCCAGGATATTTTGGATGCTAACTAAAATGTTTATCATAAGACAGGTGAGACTCAGTATGAAGGGAAGTATGTATGCTAGTGAAAGAAGAATTTGTAAGCTGTGTAAAAGTTAAGGATAGGAAGCATAAAATTCTAGGTGTAAGAACTGATCTCTAAAATTAAAAGGCAACTTGATGCTTTTCGGGTGTACAGACCTGGAAGTGTGAAGCTGACACAAAATTATCTGGTAAAATAATCAGCCATGTGGGGAATGACACAGAAAGGTACGTGATTGTTGCAGATGATCTCAGTTTGATGATATAGATGTTAATTCCCATAGGGAATCTGAAATATTTGTCCTGAATGGGCAAATTTATAATACCAATATAAATGGTCCGTTATTGGACATTATAAATTTTCCAGCTAGCTCATTCTTGGTTGCCAGCGTTTCGCCCTCGTGTGCTAGGGTGGGCTCATCAGTTGGTACCTAGCACACCTACCAATACGCTGGCTAGTGCATACCGTGGAGGCCACTGTGTAGGCTAACTGGAGCCACCGGCAGTGCCAATGCACTAAGAGACTTTGTCTCATCACTAAAAATTGATGCCTGCTTGGCCATCAGATGATATAGATGTTGCTCATATATTCTAATATGTGCAATAAACATTTTGAGTGCTTTTGGCAGAGTCTTGAATTCTGTAATTACTCTTCTTACCTTGGAACTGGACGTTTCAGTTCTGCGCAGGAGCTGCCTAGCGGTCATGGGAGACATCATTGTAACCCGTCAAACAAGTATCCTTTCATGTGAACATATCGTAACACATCAAGTTCCATTACAGATGATCAGCTGTCGGTAGCCGAGTACAAAGATCAGACCAGAGTTGTGGAAAAATGCGGAGAACTACTACGTTAAATAATTCCACAAACACTACATTACCGCCTTCCTTCCCGTGACTAGCCGTTCCTAAACTATTGCCACCAAAGCAGTGCTGATAAATTCCCGTGGAATTCATTCTTTGCATTTAGAACATACGGAATGACGTGTTTATCAATTCTTGTATTTTCACCGAACAATATTTATGCTTTTAATTTAATTACAGCATCTTGGTATTCAACGGTTTGCACTTTAAAAATACGGTTGTTTTTATTCCTATGCGTTTATGGAAAATTGACAACGTAGCATCAGACATCGAAGCCCGCAAACTCGGAAGCCATTCAACGCTGGTGTATTTTACGTTTCTGTGCTGTACTTGAGAAAATCGGCAAAATGAAAGGAACAAAGCCGCACAAATTGACTGATGCTAGTAAAGAACAGTGTACTCTTTCAGATTCGCTCGCTTCTGTATCACTTTGTGTTGCATTTACGGGCCCTACTTTTCCCATAGGGAATCTGAAATATTTGTCCTGAATGAGCAAATTTATAATACCAATATAAATGGTCTGTTATTGGACATTATAAATTTTCCAGAAATCGAATGTGAGAAAACACTTGATGGAAATGCCGACTGTAGTCTTCAGGGCGACAATGACAAGCGTGAAATTTATGGTGTTCAAGACAATGGTAGGCCAAACATTAAAAATACGTCGAAATTTCAATTTTCAGGCAAACGGAAATTTCAGCACTTTTAGCGAAGTACATAAAAAAAAATTAATGTTAATATGTTACAACTTATGAATGCATTGTACATGGCATCTTATCATATTGCAAAAAATAGCAGACCGTACACTGATTTTGAAGGTTTGGTTACATTGTTACGCAAGTTGAATGTTACCGATTCAGAGAAGTATGTGAATGATACACAATGCAGAGAATCGTAGCTTGAATTACTACCGTGGCTGTGCTTTGAAGAAGGAATTGCAAAGTGTAAATTATGCAGTAACTTTCGTAGTATTGCCGACAAACATTCTAAAGTTGTATCTGGATTTTCAGGACCATTTAAACTGGAAACGTTTAAAACATACGAAAAATCCTATCCTCACTCGAAGTGTCAGGAGGCTGAAAAAATGGCATAACAGTCCCAAAGGGCCTTGGCCTACCAAGCGACCGCTGCTCAGCCCGGAGGCCTGCAGATTATGAGGTGTCGTGCGGTCATCACGACGAATCCTCTCGGCCGTTATCCTTGGTTTTCATGCCCTGATTTTTGGTTTTGTAAAGTTGGCAGGTATGTGAAATTGATTCTATACTCACGAAACTATATATGTTTTATTGACATTCGCCAAAACGACTTTGCGAACCTAAGAAAATTTCGGAGTTGCTGGAATGTGAAATATCTAAATTGGAGTAAACTTACACCAAGTTAGATGGGTAGCAAGCAAATTAAATGCTTTGCATGCAGTTGTCAAAGACTGGAAATGCCTAGTGGTTCATTTAGAGAATATTTCTGAAAGGGAAGGTGAAAACGGAATCACGGCTATAGGTCTTCTAAAGAAGATCAAGGACTTCAAATTTGTCATCATAATTCACTTCTTATATGACTTCTGAGTATATTCAAAATACTTTCCCTTGTATTTCTGAGGCATGTTCTGATTTTAAGTCACATAAGAGTGCATGCAAATAATGCAATTAATTCATTGCAGCAACTTCACAACACCAAGGGCCCAATGGCAGAAAAGTTTGTTTCTGCTATAACACTTTCAGGAGTTTTCAGTGGAATACAATTATCAGATGTGTCGAATAAGAATTTCAAGAGCAACAAGGAACATATTTTGGCAAGTGGGATTACCTTTCTGAAAGACATATTTCTTCAAAATGAGGGCATTCAAAGTGCCACTGGTGTTATTGACACTTATTTCTGGCAATCACGAAAGCAACTGGAAAATTATGGCAATAGTGAAATACAGTTTCTTGCCATTCATTTTTCAAAACACCTTCAAATTGAGGAGAACAACGTAGAAGACGCACTGAGCTAGTGGTACGAGTTCAAAGTAGTCGGGAAAGGTCTTCCACTGAATGATCTACTTGAAAAATCGCGGATTGTGAAAGGATGATTTCTGATTTTAAGAAAGCTCCTTTCACACCAGACAAATGCTGGGGCTGTTTCTTAATTAAGGCCACGGCCGCTTCCTTCCCATTCCTGGGCCTTTCCTATCCCATCGTCGCCATAAGACCTATCTGTGTCGGTGCGACGTAAAACAAATAATAAATAGCTTAATATATAGTGGCAACAACTCCTGTATCGACTCATCATGTGAGCGAGGGTTCAGCACAATGAATATGATTAAACGCAAACTGCGAACCAAACTTGCCGAGAAAACTTATGTGATCTCATGATAATATCTTTGAATGGACCATCTTTAAAGGACTTTTATGCAACAAAATGTATTGATCATTGGTGTTTTGGTGGGAAATCAAACAGGCACGTGTAGTGTAATTTTAAAAGACGCTGACCTTGAAGGTGACTGGTGATTATTTGGGTTAGTATCTCTTAAAATATAAATTTCCATTCTTATATAAACTGAGACTATACTACGTAAGGTCACATTTCAAAAACAATATGTAGTTTTATCCTAGTCTAACCTGTGGTTTTCATAATGTATATTTGCAAATAAATGTGCTGGCTCCTGATAAAAAGAGGCTGGCTACTGAATTATTTCTATTTTCTTCTACCCCTGCCTTTGATTGTGTTATGTGGGACAAGTTGTGGCAGGTGTTAAAGGAATTTGGGGTTCCACTGCATTTAATATCGTTACTGAAAAGTCTGTATAAAAACCACGCAGCAACCATAAAGGTGGATGGTGATCTCTCAGGCATTTTCAATGTGACAAATGGAGTAAGGCAACTCTACAACATCTATGCAGTGTGTGTCATCGAAAGAGCTCTCAATGGCTGGAATGGTGGAATCTCGATTGGTGGCAGAAAAATTAATAACCTGCGCTTTGCAGATGACACTTCCCTCATCGCTGGTAGTGAAGAGGAACTTCATGACCTGCTTACAAGGGTGAAGAACACTAGTCTTCAGTATAGTCTAGAGATAAATATCAAAAAGACCAAACTAATGGTAGTTGATCGGCAAGGTCAAATCCAACTTACGGGATGCCTAAAGGACCTGGATATAGTTAAGGAATTTGTATACTTGGGGTCTGTCATCAATGACACGGGAAGCTGTGATAAAGAGGTAAAAAGACGTATTGTCTTAGGTCGAGCTGCAATGGTTAAACTACTAAGATCTGGCAGAACCGGGGAATATCAAAAGCCACGAAGATGCGCTTGGTAGAATCACTAGTGTTCTCCGTCTTTTTGTACGGCTGTGAGACCTGGACCGTGAATGCTAAAGACAAAAAACGCATTGATGCCTTTGAGATGTGGTGTTGGCGGAGAATGCTACGTGTACCCTGGACAGAAAGAAGAACTAATGTTTCCATTCTGGACGAACTCTGCATCAAGAAACGCCCGAGTGAGCGTTACCTCCAGTTCCTTGGCCACATTCTAAGATGAGACGGAGAGAACTTGGAAAAGGTAATTTTACAAGACAAAATTGAAGGCAGTAGACTACGACGAAGAACAGCAAGCAGATGGATAGATCACTGGGCTACCACTTCAGATCATAATAACGAAATGTGAATACCGCTCGGGGTGGAGACATCTTGTCAAGGTTGCAACACGACGCTCAGTAATGATGATGATGTTTCTACTGTTAATAATTGGTCGGATAGGAACGTCTTTTTAGTGAAATTTAGGTAAGGCTTTGGCAGTGGGTAACTTTGGATTCACATTACAGTAAAACCTTGTTAATTCGAAGTCGTTGGGACACAAAAATCGGACTTCGAATTACGTGCCAATACATAATTTGGAAATGTCAACCTTTGCGGCGTCACAGTATATTCTAAGACCCGTTACTGCATGCAGTTAGCCTTGATTCACTGTTTAAACCTCCCAAATGCCATAGTAAAAAGCTATTTTCAAAATGTATCCAACTAGCTGCATTTACTATATGCGAACCTTTTCTTGATACCAGGTTTTACGGGGGTGAGGAGTAAGGAGGAAGCTCATAATGCACTTGGATAACTCACCGGCAAACATAACCTCACGCAATGAAATCAAAAGAAAGAAAACAGGATTCATTGGATTACTGTACTATATGCATTTTAGGTGCCTTGTGCTTGCACGGAAAGTACCCGATGCCCTTAAAACATAGCGGCTTATCGAACTTTCCTATGATGAGGGGAGAAATTCTCGCTTCCATCCACATTACAACAGTACAGTGACTATACTTGTACGATTTCCCGCCATGGCACTTCTAAGACCCATTATAGCATGATTCTCCGTTTAAACTTTTCAAATACCATGGAAAACACTATTTCAGAAATGTATCCAACAAGGTGCATTTACATTATTCAGATAATGCACTTGGATAAAACAATGGTGAACATAACCTCACGCGCGAAAGGAAGAAAAACACGATTCAAAGACGAGGAAAAATTATGCTGGCTCCCCTGTGCAAATGCTTTATCTTTTGGATTACTGTACTGTTTGCATTTTTAGATGCCTTGTACTTGCATGGAAAGTGCCCGACGCCCCTTTTCGAACTTCCCTATGACGGGAAGGAAGTCTCTCGCTTCTGTGTGCACTGCATAGCAACACAGTACATTTCCCGGCTGGCAATTGGCCTCAGCATTTTAAAAAAATGCAGTTTCATCGGCATTGACAATATTGTTTGGTACGTACGAATTGATTATAGGCTATAAGCCACGCTTTTTCGCCAACTGTCGGCATCGCCAGTGTTCGCGGATTCTACCTTTCCGCACACTGTCTGCTACGTGATATTGTGGTCTTCCTTAAAACGCTGAATACAAAATAATTACGATTCTGCTCGAACTTAGCAGATATGAAGCACCCGGAAGACACGCCGAAGTGGGTGAAAGTGTGCAAAGTTACCGCTGCACGTTCCAGAAATAAGTTAAAATATGTAAAGTTGGATACATAAATCATTTCCGAAACACACATTTGGAAAAGTTAGAGACAAAAAGCACACTGACGTGTTGATCTTGGGGAAATTCAAGTTCGTTTTTAGTTGAAGGCTGATTCTAGGAGGAACTTCTCTTAGGAAGTGCACAGAACTGGTGCCGGGCTTTTCACCACAGATGTAAAAAGGTGGATCCAAAAGAAGAAACACTGGTTGAGAAAAACAAACCTCACGTGAATTGTAGGTCGTGCTAGTCTCGTGATGATTAGAAATCCATTTATTTATACACAGGGGCTCTTTGAATAAAATCACTCCTTTACCCTATTGGTGAAGATTACAACACATATCAAATTCAGAATTTCTAAGCTTAATTTTTCAGGTATCTAGAATTTTTTTGTTAAACTTCATCCTTGAGGCCAAGATTCTGACAATGCACGGAAAGTACCCGGTGCCCTTAAAACATAGCGGCTTATCGAACTTATCTATGATGAGGGGAGAAATTCTCGCTTCCATCCGCATTACAACAGTACAGTGACTATACTTGTACGATTTCCTGCCATGGCACTTCTAAGACCCATCGAGATTTCTTTTATTGTTAACATAAGGGTTGTTTACCCATTCATTTGTTGGAGGGTTGCTTTCCATCTTGCTCTGAAAATACGAAGACCCTTAAATTTCCTATGGGTGTAAATCATGATGTAAGGAGTGTCGGACTTAAGATCTCTTTAAGTGTACATTTGACCATCTTGACGGCACCATCAAGGAACTTATGGGGAAATAAATTTCATAGGGTTTGTCAGAAAATCATAGACAAGAGATGGGGAAATTGAGAAATAGGAGATGATGCTAGTGTATCAAGTTCGATCTGAAGGTCTCAGAAGGTTTACTGGGGACTGAGCGATTGTATAAGCAAAATTAAGACCATCTCTTGTGATGATATAAAAATGATTTAAAAAATGCATCACAGAATTGCGATTCAGGTGAAGCCCAGTTTTCTTGAAATGTTGGATTCACATCGTTGTTAGTTCAGTCACAGACTCTGCTCTTCCTAATTCAGACAGTATCATCGGTGAACCCAAGAACAGTTAGAGGCCGAAGGCAAGTTGAAACCCAAATTCTGAGGCAGTGGCATTTTCACGTAGCTTGTCTGGAACAATTTTCTCAGTTTTTCTAAAAGCGACTGAGTCTCTCATAGTGGCTTCCACTTATATGCACTGGCCATTGTTTTAGGTACCAGCTGATGAGCTCAAATTGGTACACTGGCAACCAAGAATGAGTCAACCTGTATAAACTGTATATTGGAATTATTTATAGAATTGACGAGAGCAGCATATATTGCATGGCACCCCTAATTTGATGGTGTTGGTTTTAGTGTGACTGATCTTCATTCTTGAGATATCGTTCTCCTGTAAGATGCAAGAGTTAAATTGGCACACACATCGCAAAGCAAAGTCTTCTCCGTACGCCCTTGGACGGTTGGAATACTGAAGGTTATTTTTTGTGTAGGTTGAGTGTACCGCAGGCCGTGTGCACCTTCAGAAATGGCAGTCTGGTTCCTTCAATTTTCCACTTCTTTCAGGGAGAACTGCCTTGCCCTAGCAACCCCTGGCACATACGAATGTTGAGGTGGTTATCTCCAGCCTTAGAAATGTTGAGGAAGAAACATTACATTTTTCGGTCTTTGCCTCTTGTGGAGCACTGCTTGCAGGTGCATACCTGTCAACCCTTCCGATTTACCCGGAAACTTTCTGTTTTTTAGCTCGTCTTCTGATTTTCTGATTTATTTTTAATTCTTCCTAATTTTGACCAATATAACCTCCAGTACAGTCAATACTCTTCTCCTAGGATAAAGGATAAATTCTTATGTGCTTGTGTAATTTTCCCAACCTCATTTTCAAGCGTTTTTATTTGATGCTTTATTTCACGAGTGTATCGTTCGTCACGCTGGTGTATCCTGTTTCCAGCTCGCTACAGCAGCATGTGTGCTTTACGGCTGGGGATTCGGGACGGCAATCGTCCTACAAGCGAGAGAGACTAGCGAGCGCTAGCGACTCAGTTAATCGGGACGAAAGAATGAGTTTCTTATTGTGTGGTTTGCACACTGTTAACATCGTTTCTGTGCGTAATTTCGTTGGAATTGTATGCCACGTGTTTTTTCTAGCAGTTCTATGCTTTTCCCTGTGTCAAAGTCGTATGTTAATAATGTATGAGACATACCGATCTGTTTTCTATGCGCTAGTTTCACCTATTTCACTGGATTTTTGTGTATTCTTACTTCATAATTTGAATGGGTTGAATGTATTTGAGGGAGGTGTGTCGGTGACAGTTTCTGGTATTTTCTCTTCACGTTATCACCAAGTGTTCAGAGATATATATAAAATTAAATTTCCGTTCATTTTGCAGTCTAATAAAGGAAACTATTATGCGAATCACCTCAGGAGATAAATTTTATTTTGAGTTATCGAAATTTCGAAATATGGAGAATACCGTTTCCGAGCATGTGTAGCACATAATTGAATCATATATATCTACGGGCTTTGTTTAACGGTACCGGTACTTAAAAGTATACAAAGAAACTATTTTACAGCATCACTTTAATTATAACCCTTATTATAGGAACATTTTAGAAGAGAGGATACAGTACATACAGTAGTGAAACAAGAAACATAGCTCCGTTAGTCTCTTCTGTTTGTTGCGGTTAACCTTTTCTCCCTTTACGTTGAAACTTTTCGTCAATACCACGCAGCCGAGTTTCATAAATGGAGCTTCTCATCCGCGACTTCTGGGCTTGCTTTCGTACGCGACAGGTAATTAATTGACAGCCGAGAAACGGCGAGGCTTTGCCGATCACTAGAAGCCATATTAGTTTCCAGCTTCCTTTCCTCACAAAGCGCAAATGCCGTATTGCATAGTTAGCGTTGCACAAAATTCAAGGGAGGAAATGTTTGCTTCGATTACTACGGTGCTTACACAAAACACAATAAAGTAAGAGCAACTACACACTATACACTGAGAGAAACATCAGCTGGCCTACGTGGATCTCAGCCATCAAGAAATATCAGTAGGGCCAACTAGTGGATAATAAACCAGGAAGGTGGAAACAGGCAGGACCTACCGAGGGCATGGACATGGCTTAGATTGCAGATTCTGAAATAAATCGCCGTGATCCTTAAATTTGAAAAATATAATTTACAAGTGAAATTTTACAAATACTTTCCGAACAAAATCCACCAACTTACAACTTACGAAGTATACGCTCCGTGGTACACATATCTTAAAGGTTCTTTGATAATGGGCTTCACTACGAGTTTCAAACTTCAAACCAACTATACAGCTAGTTACAAATCCAGTAGTACAATGCAAGTTAGTAGGTTAAAAGCAACGTAAGAACAATTACAATTTACAGTGAAGTGAACGTACTCTCCCAAACTCTAGCGTACATCAAGTGACACTGAACTACCAGAGGCAAACCCCAAGGTAAACGTATTAAATTACAATCGACATATTTAGTGAAATAGGAAATGGGAACGTCTCGAAAACAAACTGGGAACTCCAGCAGAAAAGCTAAGGTGTCGTAAATAATTAATTTGGCGAATCAAGGTTAGGCTAGGGCAGACTCCTATACGGAATAGCAACTGAACATTACGGAAATTTTAACCGGAAGGGAAAGTAAGAGTGCTTACCCGAAGGTGCGCCATCCCGGAAGCGAGGCGTCGCACACGACGCAGACCAACACAGACTAAAGGCAGATCAGGCCAAGACAAGACCGAATTGTCACGAACGCTGCCTCACTCAATATATATATAGAAAACCCTGGCCTTGGAGTAGCCATTCAGAATGGATGAGTCCGCCCATCCCCTCCTAGGTTCACCAATCACAATTCCTACTCCCGTCGCAAACTTTAAGTAACATTCTTGAATACACTGTTCGCGGATCTTCCATTTCCAGAATAGTAAGAAAATTCCTTCTAGAAAACATAACCCACAAAAGGCACACACCCTGTTCAACAATTTTCTAGATACTTCCAGTAAGTGCAGAATATTACACAGTACAGGTTAGGTCATTACAAATAAAATCTTCAAAAACACTTTCCATTTCCACTATATTGTTCACCTGTGACAATTTCGTTTAACCAAATTTCGAGAATAGAGAAATAAATACAAGTTAAGAATAGGACAAACGGCCGGAAAATCTAAGTTAGTTCGAGATACTGAAAATTCGAGTAGAGTTTCGAGATATCGAGGTTCGACTGTATTTTTTTTAATTTTCAAAATCTTCCTCCACTTGGAGAATACACAAACAATTTCATTTAAAAATAAAATAAGTAAATTATGTCTCAGTCTGGCGAGTGTAAGTGGTGTCTGAGCGCTTTCATCCCTGTCTGTCCCTCCCGCACCGATCATGATCTATGTCGGCACTGTAGGCTGGTAGATAGACTTCTTGTCTCGGTCCACTTCGTCTGGTTGGTCGGAGTGTCTTACTGTGGGGTCTAATATATATCCTTTCTTCCCTTTGATTGCGATCACATCAATCCTTCTCGTGCTGCCACCGACTTCCTCGTGCACTTGAAATCCTTCCGCATGGAGTTGCTGCGTTATGGATGACCTGATGTTGTGATGTCTAGTGTTTCGAAGAGCTTCACCGAAGGCACAGGAACCCAAGACGTGAGGTAATGTTTCAGTCTCACTACATCTTCTGCAGCGGTTACCATCAGTTCTGTTGGATGTCCATTTTTAGGTAACAAAATGATGCGCGCCTTTGTGAACAGTAATGGAACATGCCCTGTCTGTAACATTATCGTAGCAATTTTAAGTATGATGTTTGATGCCATATCATCTTTGATAGCTCTGACTAGAACTCTGTTGGATCCGGATGACGTGTCCACAGCCATTCGTTTCATAGCCTTATGCACCGTTACATCGAAGGGTTCGTTTTGTACAGCGCATTCCCTTTCAGTCAGCAGGTCGTCGTAATGTTCGCGTTCACAGTTCTTAGGTGTGGCCAAAATAGATGAAAAATGATTCTCAATATCCTCGATATCAGTCTACAGCGAGTCATTTGGTCATTTCTGATGGCCTTTTTTCACTGGTTGGAATAGAAATACTGCATTTCTTGGTATCGGTACTTATTACGTCTCATTTCTTTATCTCTGTTTGTTGCCCTCTGCGGATTTGAGTGTTGCTTGTAAGTTCTCTGTAGCTTTGCATCTCCCTTCGTTTTCCTTGCCTCAAAGTTTTTTTTTTTTTTTTTTTTGCCGGGTGTTTAGGACCTGGTAGAAAATCTATGGCTTCGGCTAAGAAAAGAGCGAATTCGTCGACAGACTTGTCGAATTGATCTCTGCTCATTTCATAAGAAAACATACAATTCCACTGGTTCAAGCTCTTTTTATATTCGTCTATTGGCCCCACCGGGTTTCTACTCTCATTTTTGAGAGCGAAATTCTTCGTTATTGCATGTTTCATCACATTACGAAGCGACAGAGTGGTTTATGGTAGGCTGTCTCTGTACTATCATTTTGCGAAGGATATGGGGATGAGGTAGCCTTACACGCTTATTGAGTTTTATGTAGTGTTTGCCGCAGTGGGGACACGTAGTTCGTGGTTTTCCATTCAAACTTAAATTATTTTGGGAGGTTGGAATATGACCTACAACATTCGAAGAATCTGCTGCTTCATTACTGGCTTTCGCAAATTTCGTCTCCTTGTTGTAAAATGTTGTTAACGAGCTTTGCGATTAGTTAATTTGATTTTCCTTATCAGTTTATGCTCATATAATTTATTAACTGCCAAGGCTGTACGATTAAACTGAGTTTGACACTATACGTAGACTGTGTAATACAACCACCGGGCGTGTATCATTATGTGTAGCCGGAAGTCGCTTCTCCTACCGAATAATTGTTGAAATCCTGACACTGAAAGGGCCTTTCCCCGTTATGAAGAAGCATGTGGGTGCGAAGATTACTAAATAGACTAAACGTCTTATTGCATTCCGTGCAGGGGTTTGGCTTTACTCCAGTATGTACAGCTGCGTGTTATCGGAGGCTATCCCTAACTTCAAACACTTTATTGCATTTTTTTACAGTAGGATGGCCTTGCTCTAGTATGCATCATAGTGTGTTGCTTAGGAGATAAGCAAAAAGCAAAGCAAAGTCACCTCCGTACAGGCCATGAAGACCCTTGGAGGAGTGGAAGGTAAAGGCTTCCACCATTGTTAACCTCGGCACATGATGGTGTAGATTGGTTAGCTTTACGCGCGGCCGCCTTTGCCCCCAGGAATTAATGTGGTACTCATTTTTGGTGTAGGCTGAGTGAACCTCAGGGTCATATGCACCTCCGGAAGTGGAAATCTCGTTTCTTAAATGTTACGACTTCCTGGCAGGGATTCGAACCCACGTTCTTCCGGGCGAATCGAGCACGCCTTTACCGCCTTGGCCAGGCAGCCCCTTGCTTAGGAGACAAGCTTGACCAAACGTTTAATTGCATTCCCGACACTGAAATGATGTCTCTCCATTATGAACAAATAGGTGTTTTTTGTAGATTACCTCGCTGGGTAGACATTTCATTGTATTTCCGGCACTGGAATAGCCTTAATGCATTATGTATAACAGCGTGTGTTCGGAGTTTACTGATAGTTGTAAACACCTTTTTGCATTCTTGCAAAGCGTCATGTATTTTCGGAGGCTAGATCTTTTAGTCTTTCAAACATTGTTACAATCCTCGCACTGGGAGGACCTTTCGCCATGATGAACAGACTAGAGGGTTTGGAGCTGAAATCCTTCGGTAAACGTTTTATTGTGTTCCCTGCACTGGAATTGCCTTAATCTCGTATGAAAAATTGTGTCTTTCTAGGGTCTCCTTTCTGAAAACCACCATATTGTGTTTTTTTTACAGCGGAACAGCCTCTCTCCAGTATGCACATTGGCAGTTTAACCCTAGTGGTAAACGCTTTATTGCATTCGACACAGTGGAGCGGTTTCTCTCCCGTATGTGTACACTTTCGTGTTCGTTGACTAACCTGGACCCTTGGATAAGAGTACACTAAAGAATTCTTCATATTCTTGACTAAAGAATCTCCAAGTACGACGAGACGAAATTTAAGCTTGACCTCCTTTGATTTACTCTGTTACTCACGCGTATCGTGATTAGGTACATTTTCTTGTAACCATTTTAAAATTTTTTAGTTTAAAATTTTCAATTTAAGGATCGAATCACATTGTAACTGTAGGTTTGCATGTCTTTTACCCTGTCCTTTTTTCACTTAGACCGTGGCGCAATATATGTGATGAAATCCAAGAATTAAAAAATCTTCCTATTTTTGATTTCTAAAAGTTGGCAGCTATGCAGGTGGGAGTGATTTACTTGTTGAATGAGTCGCCTAATGACTTCCTAATCGTCTTTCTTTTTCCTTACCATTCGTCACACATACTAGCTCTGTGTCACCACTTTACACTATTGTGCATGTATGTATGATGTCCAGCCAACACTGTCTTAGTTGTTGTTTTTCCCGTCTTTTCACCTGTTGTTCCAGCACTTGAAGTACATGCCCACACCAGCTCTCCCTCATCTTTTCAGTGATTGGTGCCGCTCTATATCGCTTACGAACTTTATTGTGTGTCAAGCCATATCTCCATTGGAGCATCTTTGTTTCCATCACACCACGTCGCTGTTCCATCTCCGTAGTGGAAGGCCAGCATTCTGCACCATACAGAGCTTCAGAGAGATAAACGTTAGACTTTAGGACACCAGCCACTGAGCTCCACTTCAGCATGCACCGGGCGAGTTGGCCGTGCGTGTAGAGGCGCGCGACTGTGAGCTTGCATCCGGGAGATAGTAGGTTCGAATCCCACTATCGGCAGCCCTGAAAATGGTTTTCCGTGGTTTCCCATTTTCACACCAGGCAAATGCTGGGGCTGTACCTTAATTAAGGCCACGGCCGCTTCCTTCCCACTTCTAGCCCTTCCCTGTCCCATCGTCGCCATAAGACCTATCTGTGTCGGTGCGACGTAAAGCCCCTAGCAAAAAAAAAACTTCAGCATGCACTGCTCACGCGATCTGATATTTCAGAACTGAGGGTTCCGTCTGCAGTAATTGTCGGGCCAAGATATTTGAATGACATTGTCTTTGGAAGGACAATGCCATTAATTTCAATCATATTGAGATCATTTAGATCTCCTGTCAGATATTCAGTTTTCTTAACGCTGAGCCGTAGTCCAAATTCTGCAAGGCAGTTGGTCCATGCCTGGACTTGTAGTTGTAGATCAGGGTTTTCCTCTGAGGCAAAAACAGACGTCTGCATAGAGCAAGGTCTGAGGTAAAGATTTCTTGTAACATTATCCCATTATCCATGACGGTAATGAAGAGGGGAGGCGACAGTACAGACCCCCTGATGGACACTGACAGAAAGAGGCAAACTACCAAATAGTCCAGCCCCTCTAATAATTGAGCAAATAGTGATAGTCAGTCAGTTTTTCGTGATTTCATGCTCTTTTGACTTCTATACTAAGACACTTCTTACTGTTTGAAGACAAGGGTGCATTAGCCCCAACAAACTCGTGGTTGCAAGGGTAATTGGGTCCTAACTAATACGTAGTCCAGACCGAGTGAGGTGTAGAGTGGCACCTACTTCAGCTTTCATAAGTTTTATCAGTGGAGTCGTCGTGCATTGTTTGTGCTCTATTCTCGTCTTATAGCCTTATCTATATAAATTAACACATTGTTGTCCGGGCGCGCGGTTCTCCATTCTTTCCTGTGGACCGGCAACAGAAGCACACCTAGCATGAGAAGTAGAATGAAATAATATAAATACATGTAACTTTAAATGACATCAAAATGACCTGTAAATGGTTCTAGGACTGTTTTCATTCTTATTTGTCTGTCCGTCCGTCCATCCACCCACCCACCCACCCACCCACCTCACTGTCTTTACTATCACTGTCACTGGCAACTTCACTCGTATTATTGTCGCCGTCAACAGACTCGTCTGAACTGAATGTCGCACTTTCACTTCCGCGCGTATATTTCGATGTTGATGGACACACATCTTCACAATCACTAATACTTACATGTTCGCAATCACTAGGGACATCAGATAAACTATCAGCACGCAATTCTCCAAATATTTCATCATCGTTCGAGCTGTCTTTTGCTACGGCGCGCCATGCTGACACCTGACAATACACTCGGTACTGTGTGTTATGAAACCACACTTCCTGTGCCAAAAGCATTGTCAAGAAAAGAATATATCTATCTAAATTCTGATCAACAAAGATTTTAGTTTGTAAACAACACAAAATATCTTGATTAATAAACGGCGCAGGGGGTAAAATCACTCAAGAATGAAGCAATGTGATAAAACGTTAATTTACGTAGCCGGTCGCTCGCACACCAATACGAAACTACATTAATTAACGTAGCCTGTCATTAATGTGTTAAGTTGTAGGGTGTCTGCTATCTGTAATTTCATTTATTTTGTCAATTTTTCAGATATTTATCCGTTTTAAGTCAACTCAAGACCTTATCAGTGGTTTTTAGCTTTTGTGTCTCTTTGCATGTCTGTCTGCCCGGCTATTCCACCATCACGGCGAAACGGCTCGATAGATCTTGACCAAACTTCATATTTAGAGTATACTCATCCAGGGGCAGGTTTAGAATGATATCCATATAATTTAAAAATTGCTGAATAGACTGGAGGTTTATATGAAAACCAGAACCGTTTTTTTTTCTTTCAATTTTCTCTTATACTATTGATTTTCTGTAAAATCCAAAGACTGTATGTGAAATTTCTCTTCATTTTAAACAACTTTTGTTATGCACTTAATTTCGCTTACTCTTCAAATGAAGGAGAAAATTACTATTTTCTGCGGATTTTATACTCTGCATTGAGTGACTGACATCGAACCTCCCGGTTACCGTGGCAACGTCTCTGGCTGCTTGTCAGCAGGAAATTGCCGTAATGCCATTTTCGTTATCATTCCTGTAATTTGTTGGGTAGAAGGCGAGAGAGACGTCAAGCTGTTATTCTGCGGGATAGAAATCTCTACAATGTGGAATACCGAAGTGAAGCACAGCTACATTTGCTAGTTACGAATAGACGGCTGTTTTTATATGGATTTTGAGTTTTTCACTATTATTATTTCATTATTATTCCCCAATGCTAATCGAACAGCTTGCTTCCTTCATTGATAAATATAAGTACTGTAACTTTAGTCCACCAGGCTGAGTGGCGTGGATGGTTGAGGCTGACCCCAACTTGGCAAGTTCGATCCTGGCTCAATCTGGTGGTATTTTAAGGTGCTCAAATACGTTAGCCTTGTGACGGCAGATTTACTGGCTCGTAAAGTAACTCCTGCAAGACTAAATTCTGGCACTTTGGCATCTCTGAAAACTGAAAAGTAGTTATTGTGATTAAAAACCAATAATATTAACCCTAGGAGTACCTTGGGGGGGGGGAGGGGGGGAACGACGACTTTTTACCCATAACTTGCTATTTCTTTTAATATTTGAAATAAAAGGCTATGATATATATTTATTATTACTTTCTAACAATGAGGCGAGTGGTGTGGTTGTTTGCTAATTGTTACCGTCTGAAGGTTGTACAGAGGTATTCAAACACGAATGGGCATGAAGTACTCCCTCCCCCCGTGTCGGTATTTGATGTAACAAATTTCTTATTTTGTATTGGCAGCCGTTTTCTTTACTCACAACATGCTGGCTACACAGAGTAAAATTTAAATAGTATTTTTGTTTGTTGTGGAACACAACTGTTGACTGCTACTGGGCTACTCCAAGAGCATTCACAGTGAGTAATTTGCACCTGAATATTTGCTGAAATATTCTCCAGACAGCTAATTGGTCTGAAGACGATGACAGCGATATTACTTAAGTGAGAATGAAGATGGGACTGAGGATCTCAATTGCATGAATGAAGAGTTAACTGATAGTTCCTACTCGGAAAGTGAAGATACTTTTTTCAGGTGAGAATGACTGTTCTACAGACAGTGGGTTAATATCGTTATCAATAGTGAGAAATCATTTATACTCTTAGCTATATCTTTGTCCTATAAGGAGTTCCTCATGGGTTTCAAAATTATTGATCAATACTATTTTTATTGAGTGATAGGTAGCCTATAATATGATATACCAATTATTACACGACCCTTGTAGTTGTAATCCACCTTGTATGTAAGAATGGCAGCCTCCAAATGAGAGAAGCATTTCACTCTCTCTGTCTCTTCTAGGCTCAGGTATGTGACAAAAATGTTTATTCTACAGAGCCACCTCCAGTGACTCGACTGAAAGTAGAACATTGAAAATATTTGCATTTTAACAGTAGATCAGTCAGTTGTTTATTTGTGGGCAAATCATTGAAGGGTTCACAGCTGATAACGTGACGAAGTTGAAATAAGGTCTGTCATTGTTGAGAGATCTCTTTAGTTGATTGTAAGGAATGTAAAAATCTCCAATAATAAACATCATAGATTCCCAGAAACTGGAAATTAAGTTGTGGTCACAAATTAACATTCTAATAATTTTATGTTAGACAAACACCTATATTAATGTCCGGCTCCATGGCTAAATGGTTAGCGTGCTGGCCTTTGGTCACAGGGGCCCCGGGTTCGATTCGCGGCAGGGACGGGAATTTTAACCGTCATTGGTTAATTTCACTGGCACGGGGGTGGGTGTATGTGTTGTCTTCATCATCATTTCATCCTCATCATGACGTGCAGGTCGCCTACAGGTGTCAATTCAAAAGACCTGCACCCGGCGAGCCGAACTTGTCCTTGGACACTCCCGGCACTAAAAGCCGTACGCCATTTAATTTTTACCTACATTGATATCCTCTTTTTACGATTTGTAAGAACAGTCAGGATACTGATTATTCACCTTTCAGATTTGAGTTTGAGGCTGATGATGCGCCCTTAAAATGGGCGAAACATGTCCCTTGTAACTTTTTATGATAATATTTAATTCTTAATTTACTAGATCTCCTTGTATTGAATAGGTGGATATTAAAAATAACACTTGTAACATACTTTGTATTTACGTACATTTCAGTACGGACCTAACATGAGAATTATAACGTGTAAGTGGTATGTTACGAGCTGTCAGTGGAGAGATGGCATCGGAGGACATCAGTAGACGAATAAGTTTGAGTAGGAAAGATCACAATATGAAGATAAAGTTGGAATTCAAGAGGACAAATTGGGGCAAATATTCATTTATAGGAAGGGGAGTTAGGGATTGGAATAACTTACCAAGGGAGATGTTCAATAAATTTCCAGTTTCTTTGCAATCATTTAAGAAAAGGCTAGGAGAACAACACCACCTGGGCGACTGCCCTAAATGCAGATCAGTAGTGACTGATTGATTGAAGACTATAATTTTATTTATAGAGAGTGAGTGTATCTTGGGAATTATGATTTCAAGTAACATAAAATGAAGATATGAATGGCAAACAGCCTTCTGTAGAAATATTCTGAAGTGATTGATTTGCAGACCAGTTCTGGGAAGCTTCTCATACACTCGTGTAATATTGTCACACATTAAACAAACCTGTTATCATAATTTGATCACTCAACAAATTATAATGAAAGCACTGTTTTAGGGTATCACAGGCCTGTCCAAATCATAATTTCAAACAAAAGGGGCTATTTCTAGATAACAGGTATATTTCTGGTTCAAAGAGAAACTAGTTAATTCCTGGTTGTAAAGAAGAAACTTATTTAAGAGAAATATTTAAAGCATTGGGGTTTTTTTTATTTCCCTGTTTGTTTTGCTGGTAGCCCTGCAAATAATAAGGAATTAAGCTTTAAGAAATTTTGATTTGGAAACAGAATAATTTGCTTTTGTTGACAATTTTGAATTAAGTTTCTGTAGTTAAAATCTGGTGGGAAGAAGAACTTATCTCTCTCTGTGCTTTATGCTGACTGGTTTCAGACGTTCTTTTAGTTTTTCTTCCTTCCAGTCCTTCAAGTTCTCTTGATTTGTTTGTTCATTATAATGTGTGAAATGTTCCTACATTGTAATGAAGGTATTCTAGAGAATTTAACATTTTATAGCAGGTATGGACTACTTTCTTGAAGCAGTTTGTAGATACAGAATTTTAAAATGTTCTTAAACTGAAAATATAAATATGTCCGTGGACTGCTTTGGTACAGAAATATATTTGTTATATTCGATCCCCGAAGAAGTGTGAATAAAGTCTTTGGATCCCAAGATAGCGGGCTCAAACCCCGCAGAGGTAGTTGGATTTTAGAAGGGCGGAAAAAAGTCCATTGGACACTCCACGTCATACGATGTCGGCATGTAAAAGATCTCTGGTGACACATTTGGTGTTTACCCGACAAAATTCATTAAATCTCAGTCACAGACGCCCAAGAGAGTTTCGATTTACTCTGCCATCTAGTGGGCCTCGAGTAAAACGGAACGTCGAAATTGACGAGCAGACAGCCAGATGGCATCAAATTGAAATATTTGTACACGGTAGCTGAGGCTGTACGATTATTATTAACTTGTTTTCTTTCTCACTTAGTTCTCTGGTTAGAATTTGTATTATTTTACAGAGGATGTTGTCTCGATCTTATCTCAAGTGTTGATGTTTCCTGGAAAATAGCCTAGAGCGGAGCTTTTAAAAGTAGGAGAGATTAGGATAAAGTTGGAATTCAGGAGGACAAATTGGGGCAGATATATATATATATGTTTTTTTGCTATTTTGCTTTACGTCACACCGAAACAGATAGGTCTTATGGCGACGATAGGGCAAATATTTATTAATAGGACAGGAGTAAGGGATTGGAATAACTTCCTAAGGGAAGTGTTCGAAAAATGTCCAAGTTCTTTAAAAACGTTTAATAAAAGGCTAGGAAATCTTCCACCTGGGTGACAGTCCTAAATGCAGATCATTGATTTGGTTTTGAAGTGATCAACGTAATTCAGTTTACTCATCATCATTTTCCCTTATCCAGCTCCTGTTGGGTCGGGGTATTTATGGCACTTCTCCATCTTCCTCTTCCACGATCTTGTCCCAATCTAAATTTTGTCCTCTTATGCCGCTCTTCACTGATTACAAGTTGTCCATTTCATGACCGTATCGATGTTTAATCAAGAAGTAAGTATAAATAACCACCTAATCGATTAGGTGGTTATTTATACTTACTTCTTGCTCTTCACTGATTCAATCCACCTTGTTCTAGGTCTTTCTTTTGCTCTCTTGCCCTCGCACTTTGCCTCCAGCATCTGTCTTGGAATTCTGTTCTCCTCCGTCCTCTTTACATGTCCAGCCCACCTTAGTTTATTCTTTTTAACTCTCTCACTTAGCTTTTCTACCCTAACTTCCTTCCTGACATCTTCATTTCTCACTCTCTCTTTCCTATGATACTTCTTAGGAATTTCATCTCACTGGCTTTCCTGCTAGTCAAAGTCCAAGTCTCAGCCACATAAGTCAGTATGGGTACGTAGTATATTTTGTACATTATCTCCTTACTTTTCCTTGGTACTTCTTTGCTCCGAACAAGTTTTCTTACACTTCAGTAGAATGCAGTACCCTGCTGTACCCTCCTGCTAATGTCCATGTCCACCCTAGCATTTTGCATTAATTCACTTCCTAGGAATTTAAAGCTGTCCACAGTTTACAGACTCTGACTTCCAATTTTCACAGTGCCCTTTCCTTGCCTTTCCTCTCTCGACGTCACCATAGTCTTGCTTTCTCTGTACTATTTTCATGCCATACGTTCAGTACATCTAGTTGTTGCACACATCATCTGCAGATAGCAGTATCTTCGTCTTGTTTCCTTTACAATTTCATCATGACCATAATGAACACTCCTCTGTCATAGTCCAGTCTTATTCCTAAAAAGACATTCTGTCTTTCCAACTGGGGACAGTAGTCTGCTAACACAGTTGTTACTGTTCTGAGTCTCTTTTTAACCATGGTTTCCCAAACCTTCTCTCTGGATACACTTTCATATGTCTTTTCTATATCTATGAAAGTTATGACCAGATCCTTTCCATATTCCCATTTCTTTTCCATCTGCTGTCTCATGCTGTCCTGTAGATCTTCCACTCCTGAAGCCATATTGTTCCTCATGTAACTCTCCTTCAATCTTTCTTCTCACTCTTCTTTCTAATATCCTTTCCAGTATTTTAACTACCTGCGACATAAGTGTGATTCCTCTATAGTTACTATTTCAGTTTACTCTCGGGTGTCAACTTATCGTGGCGAACAGTATCGCTGGTTTTGTTCTTCAAGTTGTTACGTTGTAGTCCGCCGTGTGACCCTGTTATTATACGAATATCTTGGAAATGTAGATAAGTTTTATATATCTGTTTTGTCCATTACAAAATGGCAGAATTATGAAAGGGATTGGACGATGTTGAATCCAATCCTAACAGGCTACAGATTGTGCATCTGTATTTGGAAAGTATTGCCAACATTCAATTGGATTTGATCGCATGTTTCAGTAAATGTATGTAAAAATTAAATAGGAAATGGGGGATGCTCTACTGAACATTCTGAGATAGGAAACCTAAGATTTAAATATGGCTGTCACTATCACAAATGTCTGGATTATTTACAGCTACATTTTATGTGTATTTTATTTACATTCAGCTTTATATTATGTACAGTAATTTCCAGTGGTGGCTAGTCAAATAGAAAATTAGGTTTTCACAAAATTTCATAGCAATAGGTATAATGTAGTATATTAACTTTTTATAGGCACTATCTGTGCCCTTTTGGCAGCCTCCAAATGGGGAGAGCAGAAGTAAATACATTTCTATTATAACATATTAAGTAAAATACTTGTCACTCACCTAACTGCGCTGTTGGCATGTAAATATTGAATCTATCCAGTTCATGATTGCCTTGATTGATCAAAACAAATAAGTTTATATGAAAACTCAATTGACTGACACGATTGTACTTTTTCTAAGCCAGTACATACACAATGACTCGCTACACAGTAACTCAAGCTCAATGACGGGAGACTGAAGTCTTAAGCAAAGAAGTACAAGTTGGTAAAGGATCTGTAAAGATGGTTTGGTTCCTAGAGTTCTGAAGAAAGAGTGCATTGGATGTGTGCACTTTTACATCTCCGTAAGGTATGATGTCACCATGATTCATGAATGCACAAAACCTGTCACAGTGAGGGCACAAGATCAATGTGCACATGCGAGCAATGCTGGAAGTTTGAAGTGTAGAATGCGGCAGATCAGAATTCTAATTAGTAAGTTAGATACAGAGTAGTTAAAGAGTTCCATGGGTCCCAGTTCCATATTCTGGGTGTTCAGGTGCACTTGTGCTCTTGTACACGAGCTGCTGCTGGTTATTTGTGTACAGTACCATATCGTTGACAAACGTGAGTCAACGTACCATCAGTTGCTCAAAACGACTGCCACTAACCTCAGTACAAGCATGACATTGACATACAAGATTCTTCTGCACCCTTTTGGGTGTGTTTTGAATCACATCACAGGCGACTACAATCCTTGTAACTAATTCCATGTCTGTGTGTGCTGGTGTTTTTTACACATAAATCATTTTAGATATCACCAAATGAAGGGTAGTGGAGTCCTCCTTAATAAGAATGGTGACATCTTAGCGAGCACAGAAGAGAAACTTAAGGAATGGATGGAATATGTACAAAATCTCTTCTTGGATCGCAGAAATGTGGATCATGGTGTTTGGGCAGACGATGGTGTGGAAATCACACGTGCAGAAGTAGAATATGCCATAAGAACAGCGAAGAATGGGAAGGCTCCAGGCCCTGATGAGATGTATGCCGAGATACTGAAACTCCTTGAGAAAGAAAAATCCCTTTCATTATTAGTTGACCTATTCAACAGTATCCACCGCAGTGGAACCATTCCTCGAGACTGGCTCAAATCGACTTTCGTAATATTGCCTAAGAGAGCCAATGCAAAATTCTGCAATGAATATAGAACAATTAGTTTGATGAGCCACGTTCTGAAAGTATTCCTAAAAGTCTTGCATGCGAGAATTTATCATAAATGTGAGGAGAATATCGGAACCTCGCAGTTTGGCTTCAGGCATGGTTTTGGTACTAGAGAGGCATTATTCAGTCTGCAGGTATTAGTCCAACGGTGCCGAGATGTCAATGTCGATGTTTTTGCTTGTTTCATCGATTACGAAAAGGCTTTCGATACAGTCCGCCATGATGAACTTATGAACATTCTTCGGGAATTAGGACTTGATGGACGGGACATTCGTATTATTGGTAATCTCTACTGGAACCAGTGTGCTGGCATAAGAGTTGATGGTCGTGTCTCGGAAGAAGTCTCAATTATGAAAGGAGTTCGCCAAGGCTGTATTCTTTCCCCCATGCTTTTCAACATCTATTCAGAAAAGATTTTTCGAGATGCTCTTTACGGAAAGACTCAAGGAATTGTGGTTAATGGTTTCATCATAAATAACATCAGGTACGCCGATGACACTGTGCTACTTGCAACCAATCTCCAGGATCTACAGGAACTACTTAATGCTGTCACTGAAGCCAGCAGCGCAATGGGCTTGAAGCTTAATGTAGAGAAGACCAAGTGGATGGTTATAAGTAGGAATGAGGATGGCATTCGAGGTAATCTCACAACAGCGAAGGAACAGATCGCGAGAGTGGCAACATTTAAATACCTGGGATGTCACATCAATGATGACTGGGACCTTACTCACGAGATCCGATGCAGAATTGAGCAGGCCAGAACTTCTTTTCAGAGACTTAGGAAACTTTTGACAAGCCGTGACCTTTCCATTTCACTACGGACACGACTACTCCGGTGCTACGTTTTCAGCATTCTGTTGTACGGCGTTGAGGCATGGACACTAACTGAGACCATGTGCAAGAGATTGCAAGCATTTGAAATGTGGACGTACCGAAGGATGCTTAAGATACCTTGGACAGCTAAAATGACCAATATAGACGTTTTGCACCGTATGAACAAAGAACCAGAAATTCTCACTACCATCAAGAGAAGGAAACTAGAATACTTTGGTCATATGATGCGGAACTCTAAATACCACCTTCTGCAAGTAATACTCCAAGGGAAAATTAATGGAAAGCGTGGTCCGGGGAGAAGTAGGACATCATGGCTCGGCAACTTGAGCCAGTGGTT
The DNA here is from genome assembly GCF_040414725.1 of Anabrus simplex. NCBI lineage: Eukaryota > Metazoa > Arthropoda > Insecta > Orthoptera > Tettigoniidae > Anabrus > Anabrus simplex. The sequence continues at coordinate 2,375,019 of NC_090274.1, forward strand.
TGGGGTGACAAAGCTTACTCTGTTCAGAACAGCTATGAACAAACAACAGATCATGCTGATGATCGCCAACGTTCTGCGAGGACATGGCACATGAAGAAGAAGAAGAAATGATCGAGTGGTTTCAAGTTGGGTGACCTCGCTGGCGAAGTAATAGGGCCTCCCCTTCCAATCCAGCAACCAGGAGATGTAGCATCCAGATCGTTGTGAGTGAGGTCGTGCTGTACCCACATCGTCTCACGAACAGCCAAGTGAACATCTTTCAACAACTCAGGCAAAACCCATTGCGAACCACGGGTAATCATGGCCATTCATATGAGCAGGTTGTTGATTAGCCAAATGAGATGACAGCCCAGATTTTCACAGCAGAATGTACTTGCTGGAGTGACTTGACCGTAGTGGTTTTCTTCATCCCACACATTGCTCTTCCAGGTACTATTACCAGTGACAGTTAACAGCCCAAATTGTAGGGAATCTGGTTGATCATCCTGTCCGTGGATCACTTGCCAGGGCCCATTGTTCGCTACAAAGCTGGGTGTGAGGAGGGTCCTCATATTGGTTGCAACAGACCAGTCACCCGCATTCGTCAATCTTCAGAAATAAACTCTCATCGTGATGGGTGATCCCTGTATAGCCTTTCAGCGATGAGGACATTGCTATGTACTTCCCCATTCACAAGGTGAAACTCTACCAGTACTAGGCCATCGTTTTGTATGACTCTTCATATGGTGTGAAAATATATAAACTATTGATGGATACCAAGTTCTGTCATATGGCAATATTCTCCTGTGAGTGGGGGCGGTAGAATAACACCCACGGTATCTCCTGCGTGTCGTAAGAGGAGACTAATATGAGCCCCAGGGGCTCTGAACTTTGGAGCGTGGATTGGCGAACATGGGGTCCTTAGCTGAGTCCTGGCATTGCTTCTTACTTGCGCCAGGTTCATCACTTTCATCTATCCTGTCCGACCTCCCTTGGTCAATTCTTGTTCTTTTCCGAGCCCAACGGTATTAGAGCACTCGAGGCCTAGGGAGTCTTTCATTTTCACGCCCTTCGTGGCCGCTGTCTTTCTTTGGCCGATACCTTCATTTTCTGAATTGTCGGATCCCCTCCAATCTTTCTCTCTGATTAGTGTTATATAGAGGATGGTTGCCCAGTTGTACTTCCTCTTCAAACAAGAACATAATACATAAATACGATAAGACAGGGCCACCTTGTGGACAGTGCAGTAGGTAGTCTTGAGCTCCCTTCTGAGACAAGAATCTCTCTATCTCAAGTGTTCAGTACAGTAGGGCATCTCCTATTATACAATAATAAGACACCAGTGTTCACAGGGCATGGAATTTGTTGCCAGGATTGTAGTCGCCTGTGATTTGAAAGGCTGCGGCAGTATTTTGTACGTCAATGTCGTGCTTACATTGAAGTTTTGAGGTGCAAACTTTTACCTTAACTCAGGTTTGTCGATGTGGTACTGTACAGTAATAGCCATAAGTTATGTAAATAAAGTACCTCAAATTAGCGTAAAACTAAAAGTCAGCAATCTGGAAAATAGTAACAGACATATTTAAGCTGGTCTCTCAGACCCTAGGTTCTCAAAATGTGTAGTAGAGCATCTCCTATTTTGTGCGCTTGTACTGAAAAAAGTAGTGTATGAATATTGAGTGTGGCAGCTCCTCGCTGTATGGCCAGTGCACATGGGATATTTGAGATCTCGTAGCTGTCATGACATTATCGACAATAACATGTTCATTCCCTGTTACAATTTGAGGATCATGTTTCAATTTTCAAAGTTTGTGTTAAAAAGAAAAAAAAAAGCTATTTATTGCTGAACTTTCACCCTAGTTATTTGAACTCTTAGGGTAGAAAAGCTATAATATAAATTTGAATATAATAGACAGGCCTACCAATTTATGTTGTTGTGTAAGTCAGTGATCAGAAAGTTGTCCATACTTGTCAGAAATTGTTGGGGTTTTTTTTATTATCTAGTAGTATTGCAACTTTTGGAAGTGGTGAGTCATTATTGTTTTAAATGGTACCGATAATCTGAACCTTTTTCATGTTCTTAAGCTCATTAACTAATCTTGATTCAATTTTTGAGAAATTATCATAAAATCTTTAAATTTGATAATACTAATAAAACCAATTGCCAGGAAGCAGTCATTTAAGAGTAGAAGAGACCTACTCTAACAGAGCAGAGTTGGCCGTGCGGTTGTGAGTTCAAATCCAACTGTCAGCCGTCCTTTGTATCCCATTTTCACACCAGCCAAATATACCTTAATTGAGGTCACGGCTGCTAAGTATATTGTGCCAACAAAACCCGTGTGGTCCAACCAGAGAAATAATGGTGACATTTTAAGCTGTGGTAAAATTAGGCGGTTTCATAAATATTTTGCTAGATTATTTCTTCACTAGTGAGCCTCCGTGGCTCAGGCCTCTCACTGCTGGGTTCCACGGTTCAAATCCTGGTCACTCCATGCGAGATTCATGCTGGACAAAGTGGAGGTGGGACAGGTTTTTCTACGGTTTTCACTGTCATCTTTCATTCCATCAGCACTCTCCAATATCATTTTATCTGTCAGTCATTAATCATTGCCCGAGAGGAGTGTGGCAGGCTTCGGCAGCCGGCACAATTCCTGTCCTTGCCACTAAATAGGGGCTTCATTCGTCCCATTCCTGACCAAGTCGAATTACTGGAAACAGGCTATGGATTTTCATTTCTTCACTAGTAGGCAATTTGTGCATTGTATGTATATTTACACTTCCAATTGTTGACAATACTGCTGCATGTAGTGTTTTTAAAATGGAAACAGCTGATCGTTGCGCCTGCAGAAACACCTGTGTGAAGTGTTTTAGTTGAGATAACTAAACCCTACTGGCCAAATCTCCAAGGTTAAATATTATAAGAGTTGCCTCAAAGAATTCTCAGACATCACACAGTGAATCTTCATGACCGCATTGTAATCCCACGACCGACGCGAAATCAGGAGGTTGTGGGTTCGGATCCCGCTGGTGTCTGGTTGGCCATATTTTGTTGTGTACTGAACATCTCTTCAACACGTACTACATGTACGTAACACAACCTAATAGGCTGAAAGTCAATTTCTATCACACAGTGGTTTCTACAGGTGCTTCGATATTTATGAAGTACTGCTATTGCACAAGCGGGGGAGTGAAAATTCTCTCTACTTGTGCAATAGCAGTATTGTATTATGTGCTCAGTAATATTAATTTTTCTGTAATTTTTTTTTTCTTGAACAGGAAAGTCCGTGATTCATAAAAGTTTCAACGCTGAACCTGGACACTTGAAATGAGGTGTTGGACTTAGGGTATATTTTAAAGCTGTTTTTCTGCTCAAAATGAGCAAATTTTGCTAGATTTTTCAATTATTTTTTAATTTTTTCATAAATTGAGCAAAAAAATTAAGTCCAAAATGCATTTTTATAATTATTTATATTTTCAATGTAAATGAAAAAACTAAGTCAGAAAAAAAAAAACTAAGTCCAAACTTTTGTAAATTTTGTTCATTCAGAATGAAAACCTAACAATGTTAAAAGCAAAATTGTTTATTTACAGGAAAAGGAAAATACAAGGAATGTATATTAACAAGTCATCTGTTTTTTCCATCCTTTATTACATAGTTTTCTCAACATTACAATAATAATACAATTAATTATCAAGGCTGAGGAAAGATTACAACTCTTTGTTTTAGTTTACATTAAACATTGTTTATTTTCTGTAAATTTACAGATAAAGATTGCACTATAAAACAAAGTTGCAAACTTTAGATTACAAACATGTGACAGTATTTACATAAACATCTGACCAGTACAAACAAGTGCCACATTTGCAACCCTGGCATTATGAAGCTAAAACATATTTGAAGATATTTTTACAAACAGCTATAAATTGCATTATACAGGGTTGTGGAACTAAGTTGTTCACCTGAAATAACTCCTGAATAGTCAGAACAATTTATTTTTTGTTTGACATTCAGTAATGATACCAAGGGGCTCACAATCAGATTTACAGTACTCATGGTGTCAACATTTTTAGAAGTAATGGTACCAACAGTTTTCTTAAATGAAATTACACTAAGTTTAAGGCTGTATAGAAAACAAACATTACAAATCCTGCACCTTGACTATTTTGAAAAATCAGACAAGTACTTAGAAAATAAGATATATTCAAACATGCTTCTTTTACCAGCTTGAATACATTCAATTTTCAACAAGCACTTGTTCAATATTCAAAATAATCACAGTGCTGAATTTATGTTTGTAAGTTTAAGACTATGCATAGAAAAGAGGATATTTCCATTTAAAAACACAAAGTACCATTAGATATAACACTGATCACATGCCCCTGAAAGTGAAAACAATGTCAATATCTTTAACAATGCTCTGTATTCTGAACTTTAAAAAGATGCCAAATATGTAATTGATCAATTTCCAGTTATATAACCCAATGAAACATTTCCTTGCCAGTTTAAAAGTATAACTAGAAACAATCCAGCAATAAAAACTGCACCCATTAATTATTTTGCATTTAATTGTCAAAAAGTCACAATTTTAAACTAAAAAATTTACTGCAAGTAGTGAATCATAGAAGTCTTTGGGCCAAAAAACCACTCTGTCCCAATGTTAACAGAAAAGCTACATCACATTGTAAAAATCAGTGTCCTTAAACTTTCTGGAAAAACTACTTATTTTCATGAATGCACTATTTTCTTGGCTTGGTGGCTGAATAATTTTCTAACTGCCATAGCAAATCTCCATCTGCTCCAAGCAGTAAGGCAAATACAGCTCTCAGGAACTGCAAACAAAGAGAAAATATTATAATTTAAGAGATTAACTTCCAAATATATTACTTGGTATATAATAATTCAGTGTACATCCAGTCACATCAATTAGAAACAATACTATCAAAGTTCATTTTGACAATAGTGACAAGTCATTAGGGTGACCAGATGCAGTCAGAAAAAAGACAATATATACAGCAAGTTTAAATTTTAATTTTCATATGATCAACAAAATTTATAAATTTCCATATACAGTAAATCCTTACAAAGTTTTAACAATGAAACTAATTTACACACCTTGCTGGTACTTTTCTGAATATTCACTTGCCTTCACAACTTTTGACATGTCTAACACCACATGTAAATTACTTTAGATTATATTAAACTATTAAGAACCTTTTTTTTTTTTAAGTTCTAGTCAGTGGATTGATTTTGGAATTACTATTAACTTTCACTATTGTAAGTTGTATCTGCTGATTTTAAATTCATATTCATTCATTCATGTTTTAAATTCTGATCTGTGAATGAATTTGACTTAAATTGTCATTGCCAGGAACTTAAATATTCCACTTAGAAACAGTTCCAATTATCAGTTCATTATGCTGAGAAATCAAAATAGTCTTTCTACATTTGCATTGTAGCACTGTAGAGAAAAGACATTCTGCAAGTTTTAATAACTGAATTACAATCAACTGACTTGTGAATTGAAATACTTTGCCCAATTCTGACTACAAAGTAGATTATTAAAAATTCAGAGCCATTACTACTCATTCACAAACTGTTTGAAATTGCAGAACTGTTAAAAGATACATCAATTTGAAAGGATTTAGACTTAGCTTGCAAATTCAGAATACATGCACTCCCAATAATTCACGTGCAGATAATTCGCTTTGCTGTTAATTGGCATGTTTCAGAGAGTTATTTTTTAAAGTATTAATTCTTACACCTGCTAATCACACCGAGTAAAATTATCTCTGCCTAGTTTAAAAGAATGTTAATGCAATGCATGGAGACAAAATCATTGATATCTGAGGAGACTGGACTTCGTTTCTCTACAATGTAGCAGTAGGCTTATATGCACACTGCTGCAAACTTGCAAACATTCAAGCATGTTGCTGCATGTTGCTGCACAGCACAGATTACCATAATCTTGGAAGCAGAGGCAATGAAAGAGGAATGCACTCAGAATTTACCCTCCCTTTCCCCACAGCCCAAGGTCACTGAACTGTTCAAGTGAAGGGTAAGTGCACCAGCAGCAAGTGTATTGTAGGCTACTGTACTTAAGTGTGAACAGAGTGCAGAAGTGTTTTCAAAGTTTCAAATCAGTCAGTAGTAAGTTTTCAATATGAGGGGTCAAAAAATGACATATAAAAGGTTAACCATCAGTGAAAAACTGAAAATTATAGAAAGACTGGAGAAAGTTAGCCTGCAAGTTTGGTGTGGGTGAAACAAGTGAGACACATGAAGCAAAAGGAAACCCTCATCAAATTTTCTGCTAATTGTGATAGTTCATCCCAGAAATCAATGAGAACATCAGACTACGCAAATCTAGAAAAAGCCGTGATACCCTGGTTTAATCAAAAACGGGCAGAAGGTATTCCTGTGTCCGGCCCAATGTGTGCTGAGCAAGCAAAACACCAGGCTCGGAGCCTATTCGTAACTCCGTCACTAGAGTCCACAGCAGGCTCACGAGTTCGTTTCAGTTTTCTCGGTTAAGTAGATTGTGTGAGGCATGACCAAGCATAGGCAACCAAGCACACCTAAACTACCACAACACATGCATTAATATTTTCCAGCCACTCAAGTTTTTTTTCCCCACTCTTTTCTTGGCTTTATATTACTGGAGCAAGTCAGCTGTACGAGACAGTATTGTTGACTGTTCTCTACAAGCTTTAAGTAAGTCTGCACATCATTGCTTCATTTTAACTTAACCTTAAGTAGTAGTTTGAAAGACCTCAATGACAACTGGTAAGGAAGAAGTGATAGGTACATTTGGATATGGAGAAAGAAACAGGTAGATACGTTGATTGACTTGTGAGAGAAATGGAATAATTGTGGGTAACACTTTGTTTAGGAAGATCACTAGATATGTCTGCAGTGAAAGGACAAAACCATTTATTTTTTGATTGAGAAGATAAATCTTAAACAGTTAATGGATGTAACAGACAACCAGGTAACACACTTGGACACCACAGTAATGGTGGCAAAACTGAAAATAGGTAAAATTGTGAGAGTAAAAAGAAAAAGAAAATATAAGTATGGAAATTAAAACAAAAGAACTCTAGCCCTCTCATGCATCATGTCCACTGCAGTGGATGGCCACTATTGGCTGATATTAGAGCTCTCTAGCACTTTATCCGTATCCCCTATTGCATGAAGTCCACTCTGGTGGATGTGTTCTATTCAGGGCTGCGTTCTTATGGCAGAAAAAGCAACTATTAGAACAGCAGGCACCTTTCTTCTACAAGTGTGTGACCAAAATGGCAGGGAGGAAGGATGGCTATGTACATGGTACAACAATAACAAAATCCTTCTGTGGAAGAAGTAAAGATAGGGTAAAAAATTATAATATCTTTTATCATAGTATATATGGTGTTGTGAGACAGTTCCTTTATCCAGAAACTTCCTCACTGTATGTGTACTGCGCTATATGCTCATGTCCACTGTTGTGGACATTATGCATGAATGGTCACAACCATGTGCATGGCTGTATCCACTGTGGTATGCCATCCATGCGCAGTACTCGAGATTATTCTGATTTCTGTAGTTAGTAGGGTATATCCGTGTATTTTTAATTTATTTTTAAAACCGTACCTATACTTATAATATAATAATAGCCTAACAATAGAAATATAATGAACATATTTGCTCACCGATTTGTAAAATCATGTTTATTACATGATTATCAGTATTACTACTACTACTATTATTGGTATTATTATTATTATCATCATCATCATCATCATCATCATCATCATCATCATCATCATCATCATCATCATCATCATCATTTTCCAGTACAGGTGATAATTAAAAAAAATTCTGGATGACTGACTATACAATTGGGAACATGCATCATTTTCAAAAATATTTTTTTTGAAAAGTACACAAATGAAATAGTACGTAAACGTATTACATTGTGGTATGTTGCCTTGTTTTCTACCATTAAAAAAATATTTAATAGTGCCTTTCCGCAAGGCGAGTGAAACGGCCTCTGACTAAGCGGCGCGCTGTGACGTCACGATCCAGTACCGCATGGAGCTCTACCAGCCGTTGTGCATCAGCCGTTGCTAAAAGCCGATTGTTTATTATTCATGATCGCGAATAACTTCAAAATGACAGGAGAAAGGTTCAAACCAGCACAATCAGACAATCTATCATGTGTAGATGTCATCATTCTTGAAAAATAGTGACTTTTGTGGCCGCAGAAATTCGCGGATAAAAAGCAAGTTTGTAAGTGGCATCTTTTATATACGTGCAATGTACTGTAGATCATAGTATTAGGATAACAACGAACCTGGATAGATATCACATCACTTTCAACATTTCCTTCTAGACTGATTCCCCTATTAAAGAATAACATTACATTTTCGGGCTTTCAGCATTAGTAAAGTAAGAAATCAGATTTCAGCACTAACAAACATATAGGTAGCATTATAGTACTAGTCCGCTTCTGTGGTGTAGTGGTTAATGTGAGCCACTCCCGGAGGCCCGGTTTCGATTCCCGGCTCTGCCATGAAAGTTGAAAACAAATAGTACGAGGGCTGGAACGGGGTCTACTCAGCCTCGGGAGGTCAACTGAGTAGAAGGGTTTCGAATCCCACCTCAGCCATCCTCGAAGTGGTTTTTCGTATTTTCCTACTTCTCCTCCAGGCACCTAAGGCCACGGCCGTTTCCTTCCCTCTTCCTTGTATATCCCTTCCGATCCTCCCATCCTCCAACAAGGCCCCTGTTGAGCATAACAGGTGAGGCCGCCTGGGCGAGGTAATGGCCCTCTTCACCAGTTGCATCACCATACTCAAAGTCTCACGTTCCAGGACACTGCCCTTGAAGTGGCAGAGGTGAAATCCCTCGCTGAGTCCGAGAGAAAACCAACCCTGAAGGATAAACTTATTAAGAAAGAAAGAAAGAAGGAAAGAAAGAAAGATCATAGTACTATAAGGCTATAATCTATCATTCCCAAAAAAATATATATTTATAGTTGGGACAACTGGCCTACCCACTTCCGGGGCCCATGAAAGAGAATTAAATATCTTTGTGGAGGGAAAAAGTTAAACATGATAAAGATAAATATGACTTCATCTAGTTTTCACAAGTCGGGCTGAGTGGTTCAGACTGTTGAGGTGCTGGCCTTCTGACCCCAACTTGGCAGGGAAACCACGGAAAACCATCTTCAGGGCTGCCGGCAGTGGGGTTCAAAACCCACTATCTCCCGGATGCGAGCTCACAGCTGCGCGTTCCTAACCGCACGGCCAACTCGCGCGGTATTTTTACCCTTCGGTTTATTGACTTGGCTTGTATAACCTAAAACTTAGGCTAAGTTGGATAATATTTTAAACACCTACATCACAATTTTCACCTGTGTGCAATTATGTTATTTATTTCATTAATATTATGATAATTATTATAATTGAGCATTGTTAACTTATAAGACCCCAACAGACAAGCATTGGTTTTGTTTAGAGTTATACATTTGTTAAATTCACGTTGTTTCCTTTCATGATGTACACGCCTATTCTTTGTAACATTATAGAGTATTTAGATATAGCCTAAATTTCTTTACCAATTAAGCTCTTCAATAAAGACATACATAGCTGTCCCATGCCAAGATATATTGGTAGAATTAGAGCTGTCAAAATGGTTCATAACCCCTTTGATTTATTATCTTGACATGGATCACCCAAAACATAGGTTAGATTTGGAGAATACTTTAATAATCAGCATTATTTAATGCACTGTTTATTACTTTCATATTCCAAGATGTAATTGAAGCTTTTAAATAAAGCATCATACATTAAAATTTAAAGTTTTACCACTAGAACAGCTGACATGGAAAAGTAATATGAAAATTCAAACAAATTCATCTTACATTAAAATCTTCAAAAAAATAAACTGTAGACTTTTCCGATATATCACCAGCATTTCTCCAGCTCGCCAAAATCCATTTCTACCTAGTTTTAGCGTCTTTGGAACGTTTATAAACATTTGTTTGGTATGGTATGCGATGTGCTATTGCACATCGGAACTCTACACCATTTATAAGTTTTCTGCCTTACTGTCTGTGCAGGATTCATTTTAAGTCTAAAATATACCACTCAGATTATTATCCAATGTATAGACCTCGAATTTAACCATACTAGACACTAACGTAAAGTAGAAATACGCGAAATGTATCCTGCTTCTCACAGCACACTGTGTGTTATTTCGTCTGCTAATTCAGTCTACCTGTACGATGACGTCAGGCCAATGAGATCGCGTACTTGCGTGACGTGACACTTTCGTAGATTTTTATCATGTTTGGAGTTATTATTTGTACATTCTGATCACATTTTTGAATTCTGCATGCAATTTTGAATCAGATTAGCATATTTTTAATTAAAACCCCGGGTCATGCATGTTCCCTATTGCTGATGATAATGACACAGATAATGACACTGGGAAGCAACACCTGTGATCCCCCACAAAGTCGTTATTCCCGAGTCCAGAAGAAGTTGAGGAGAACGAACAGCATTTTGATCCCCTTGTTACAGGTACATCCCAAAGGCAGGCATCCACTTCTAGACAAAAAATAAGCCCAGTTCCACATGGACAAGGACAGACAATAAGTTTTGTGGTTCTCTTCCTTCATTTTTGGGAGAACTAAGTGTAATGTGTCACTTTGCCCAGACTACTTTGCCATTTTCCACACAAGAAAATGAAAGACAATGAATAAAATATGTATAGGATGAATCCATTGATGCATGAAGTCCACTCCAGTGGACATTGTGTTATTTCCATGGTGTTTGGTGTAAATTACTGAAATAATGCTTTGGGTGATCCATTGGACCCCAGATATTATAAAAAGACTGTATTTAACATTTTTATCCTCATCCCATTAATTTATGCATGAGAGGGCTAGAAGAATTAGAACAGTGCATCCCTACATCAGTAATAGAAAATGTAGAAAAATGGACCAAATTTAAAAATATCTACAAGCTGTGCAGAGATTGTGTCAAAACTTCAGTGAGAGTGAAGGAAAAGGAGACACCTTGGTGGAATGAAAAGGTGAAGGATGTTAAAAGAAACACAGGAAAGAATGGAACAGAGATAGGAAAGAAGGAAACAAGATTAAGAATCAGGAAATTAAAAGTATAACAAAGTCTTAAATTAAGAAAAGAAAAAATGTTGGGATATTCACACAAGAATAGGAAAAGGATGTATGGATTGATTAAAATAAAAAATCTACACAAAACAAGTGAAGGAAAACAGTGGAGAGAGAATAGATGAGAAGATTTTGATAAACTCCTGAATGTGAGAAATGGAGAAGAGAGTAGTGGTAAATGAGGATCCAGAAACAGTGATATTGCAATGGCAAAGGTAAAAGTGGCTGTTAAATGAACAGGAAAAGCAACAGGGATGGATGAAATGTGTAAAAATGATAAAGGCAGCAGGACCTGTTTGTTTTACAGGCTGCTGAGGAGTATATGGAAGAAGGAAGTACTTGGTGTAAAGGTATTTCGGAAAGGTGACAGGAAATGCAGTCACAAGCAGCCAAAATATTGGAGAGAATAAAGAGAAAGATAACAGGAAAAGGTGGAAAGAAATTTAGAAAAAGCAGGGCAGGTCAACAAGACCCTATAATGTGGAAGGCAATCAAGGGAACTAAAAGCAAAGTATAAGAATTTTTCCAGTTATGTCCAGACTCCAGTGGAGAGAATGGTTTAGAAACCAAAGTGGACTAGGAAGTGTATTGCCTCCACTTATGTTTATAATGGTTATGGATGAAATTCTAAAGGAAACAAAGGCAAGATATGGAGGGGATATGTCAACAATACAGAAGTGCAAATCCAACTAGAGGCTTTAAATAACAATATTGAGAAATATGGTATAAAAATCACCATTGAAGAGCAAAACAGTGGTGATAAGAGGAGAAAGAAGGAAAAGTAATCCTTAGTATCAGGGTAAAAAATCTTGAGGTTGTTGAATACTTGAAATATTAGGGAAGTGAAATAACACAAGATGAAAGGTTGGATAAGGAGATCAGCAGAAGAGGAAACATGTTTTACCAGAATGTAAGGAACTGGTGTGGAACAGAAGTTCCTATGAAAAGTAGAGAATGTACAATATGTACTATACCCAAGGGGATTCAAACCCCCTCCAAATTAAGTAAACTTGAGAAATTTAAACAGCATATACTGGTTTTGAAATAGCCTACAATAAAGTAGAAATATTATAAAAACAAGCACTTGCAAAATAAACAACTGATTTTAAGCTATAAAATCTGTGCCATTTTTAAATGTTACTGCAGGAATATAGTCAACAAATGTACTCAAAATATGAATGGAAATTCATTTTGAAGAGAGATGCAGATTTTAAACATTCTTAGTACATTTTGCACCATAAAAATAAATGTCCATAAGCATGTAGATATTGATGTTATTGAGCCAATAGAAGATTTAAAAAAATATATAATCAAACCTCTAAATATTTTTATACTTGCAGTAAAACAATGCATCTCCATTTTAAAAGAATGACAAATCATGTCACACATGTTCTGCCCTGTGTTTGAGTCCTCAGTCCATAGACTGGTTTGATGCAGCTCTCCATGCCACCCTATCATGTGCTAACCTTTTCATTTCTATGTATCTCTTGCATCCTACATCTGCTCTAATCTGCTTGCCATATTCATACTTGGTCTACCCCTACCGTTCTTACCACCTACACTTCCTTCAAAAACCAACTGAACAAGTCCTGGGTGTCTTAAGATGTGTCCTATCATTCTATCTCTTTTTCTCATCAAATTTAGCCAAATCGATCTCTCACCAATTTGATTCAGTATCTCTTCATTCGCGATTCGATCTATCCATCTCACCTTCAGCATTCTTCTGTAACACCACATTTCAAAAGCTTCTATTCTCTTTCTTTCTGAGTTAGTTATCGTCCATGTTTTACTTCCATACAATGCCACGCTCCACATGAAAGTCTTCAAAAACATCTTTCTGATTCAGATATCAACGTTTGAAGTGAGCAAATTTCTTTTCTTAAGAAAGCTCTTCGTTGCTTGTGCTAGTCTGCATTTTATGTCGTCCTTACTTCTGCCATCGTTATTTTACTACCCAAGTAACAATATTCATCTACTTCCTTTAAAACTTCATTTCCTAATCTAATATTTCCTGCATCACCTGCCTTCATTCAACTGCACTCGATTACTTTTGTTTTGGACTTATTGATTTTCATCTTGTACTCCTTACCCGGTGTGTAACATCTGGTATGGGTCCCAGCTCAGGGTAACGAGTGAAGACCTCAACGGCATCTACGGCAGAGAAGGTGGACTTCGGTACGGCGGAGATGGCACAAGGGGCATACCCATAGCGTCTGTACTCCAGGAGCGGCTACGAAAGGCGTCTGTCTCCATGTTAGGGGCGGTCTAATTTTGAACCTGGCAGTAGGTATAAAATGCCTTTGGGTGTGGTGAGCCCATCGTAACAATAGCCTATATGGACAAAGCAGATATGGTGCCTCGGAAAAGGTTAGGGCGTCCCCTGCTAAAAGCGACGCGCAGCTCTTCAGGTGCTGGGGGAACTGAAAAATGGGCAACCAGCACCAAACTACATCAAAATTGCAACAGTTAATGTACTGACACTGACGGGAAAGACAGAACTGGTTGACTTCATGATAGAAAAAGATATAGCCATACTTGGACTGTGCGAGACCAAGAAGAGGGGTACAGGGGAGATCCCTCTGAGAAGGATACAGGCTGTATTACAGCGGAGGACCTGAAGCAAAAAATGGAGTGGCCATCATACTTAGAAGAGAAATCCAAGAATATCTGGAATATACAAAGTACGTCAGTGATAGGATGATGATGATGAGACTCCAGTTTGAAAATGGCGTGAAAGATCTATTTCAGTTGTATGCCCTACAAACTGGTTGCATAGATGAACATCTAGAGGACTTCTTAGAGGAAGTGGAGAGAGAGAAGATAAGGAAGTACTATTGATGGGAGATCTAAATGCACAAGTTGGAATGGAAAGACAAGGAAAGGAAGATGTTGTAGGGCCCTTTGGATATGGAAATGTAAATCCAGAAGGAGAGTTGTTAGTGGATTTTTGCATGAGGAATCAAATGATTGTTGGAAACACCTGGTTTAGGAAGAAGAACAGTCAGAAGATTACAAGGTATGGCTGGGGAGACAGACGAACAAAGACCATGATTGATAATATAATCATAGAGAAAGAACACTGGAAGAACCTTGTAGATGTAACAGCCATGCCTGAAGAAGCCTTTGGTGGAGTTCATAGAGTTGTGATAGGAAAATTGAAAGTTGGAAAGATTGAAAAACCCCAATTAAGAAGAGAGAAAAGAATTAAAGTATGGAAGTTGAAGGAGAAAAGCATACAAGAAGAATTTCAAAGGGAAATAATACCCTTGGTACCCAGGACAGAGGTGGGGAATGTTGAAGAGGAATGGAAAAGATTTAAGGAAGCACTGGTTGGATGTGCAGAAAAGGTGTGTGGTAGAACATCAGGAAATGTGAAAGACAAAGAAACACACTGGTGGAATGATAGGGTAAAGATTAAAGTGAAGGAAAAGAAAATGGCATGGAAAGCATGGAAAACATCAAAGACTGAAGAAAGTAGAAGAAAATATGTGTAGGCAAAGAATTTGGCCAAGAAAGTAGTGGAGGAAGAAGAGAGGAAAAGCTGGGCCTTATTTACACAGACATTGAGAGATGATATGCAGGGCAGCAAGAAATTACTGTATGGTATCTTAAACAAAAAGAGAAATCAACTAAACACCAGATTTGTGAAGGATGAAGGTGGCATAATTTTAACAAAGCCAGAAGAAATAAGAAATAGATGGAGAGAATATTTTCAGAAGCTGCTGAACATAAGAACGGATGACAGTCATTCAATGGACGACCAGGAAAGGCAATTAGTTGACGAAGAAATGGATAAAGAAATTACAATGAATGAAATTGAAATGGCAGTAAGAAAGATGAAGAATGGAAAAACTGCTGGAATAGATGAAATTTCAGTGGAGATGATAAAGGCAGCTGGAGCTGTAGGCCTGCAGTGGACATATTGGGTTCTCAGGAAGGTCTGGGAGAATAAGGAGGTCCCCGAGGATTGGCAAAAAGGAATAATCATCCCAATTTTCAAGAAAGGTGATAAAGTTTTGAAGAACTACAGGGGAATTACTCTAATATCCCATGTTGCTAAGATAATGGAAAGGATACTGGAAAGTAGAATAAGGTTGAGGGTTGAGAAACAGATACAGGAAAATCAGTTTCGTTTCAGAAGTGGAAGGTCAACAATAGAACCCATTTTCATTCTGAGACAACTAATGGAAAAGCATTGGGAGTACGGGAATGATATGGTGATGACATTCATTGATATTGAAAAGGCATATGACAGTGTCCCTAGGACGAAAGTTTGGGACAGTCTGGTGCAAAAAGGAATTGGACAGGGATTAATAAAAATGATCATGGCATTGTATAAGGAATGTTGTAGTTGCGTGCAAACACAAGTTGGTTCAAAATAACTAGTGGGCTAAGACAGGGATGTGTTCTATCACCAATCCTGTTTACATTAGTCATGGATGACATCATGAGAACAGCAAAAGCAGCATATGGAGGAAGAAAAATGAACATGATATTATTTGCAGATGATATTGTGATTTGGGGAGAAGACAACAGGAAGGTTCAAGAACAGTTGAATGTGGTGAATGGGAAGATTGAAGAATGTGGATTGAAAATAAGTGTAGAAAAGAGTAAAACTCTTGTTATGACTAGAGGGGAGAAAGAAGGGAAAGGTCAGATTAGACTTGCAGACAAGCACCTGGAAGTAGTGGAAACGTTTAAATACCTGGGGAGTGAATTAATGGAGAATGCTCGACTGGATGCTGAGATTAGTAAAAGGATTCAAGCTGGAAGTTGTTTCTATCATAGGGTAAGAAATATGTTATGGGACAAAGATGTGCCAATGGAAGCAAAGGATACTATGTACAAGATGTATTACGTACCCATAACTTACGGAGCAGAAACTTTGACAATGACAAAGAAGGACGAGAGTCGAATACAGGCGGCCGAAATGAAATTCTTGAGTATGATACAGAAGAGTAGAGGAGACAAAATAAGGAATGAGAAAATCCGGGAAGAAATTTGAGTGGAAAAAATGAATGATAGAATAGAGAAGAGCCGACTAAGATGGTTTGGGCACATAAAGCGAATGAGTGACGAAAGAATTCCAAAAAAGGTGATGGAAATGCAAATCCAAGGAAGAAGAGGCTGTGGACGACCACGATTGAGATGGAAGGATACCATCCAACGCAGCATTATAGAAAGAAACCTGGACTGGGACACAGTGTTGGAGGAGTGGTGGAAAGACCGAAGAAAGTGGAGAGGAACCATATTTGCCCCTACCCGGCTACAGCTGGATAAAGGGAAATGATGATGATAACGACTCCTTACCTAAGACTTCATCCATACCATTCAACAACTTCAAGATCTTCTGCAGCCTCAGATAAAATAATATCGGCAAATCAAGGTTTTGATTTCCTCTCCTTGGACTGCGTTTCCCTTTCCAAATTTCTCTTTGATTTCCTTTACTGCCTGTTCTATGTAAACATTGAAAAGGAGCAGGGGGGGACAAACTGCAGCCTTGCCCCACTCCTTTCTGGATTGCTGCTTTTTCAAAGCCCACGATTCTTATCACTGCAGACTAATTTTTATACAGATTGTAGATAATTCTTCATTCTCGGTATCTGATCCCGATCATCTTCAGAATCATAAATAGCTTGGTCCAATCAACATTATTGAATGCCTTTTCTAGATCTACTAATGCCCTACCGACCGTTTTCTACTTCCCCCTTCGAGTTACTGCTCTAAAACTATTTCAAACTTTTCTTTCTGTAAAATCTACTTGAAAGTATTTTGAAAGACCCCCCCACACACACACACACAGATAAACCCAACTCCCTCCTGGATACAGCCTTGACTGTACCCCTACATGCAGAGATAGAGTTGACCGTAAAATTGACGCGAATGACGAAGTTCCTGAAGACAAGAAGAGAGTAAGAAATATTGAGGTCAGAAAAGACAGGGATAGAAAAACAGTGATAGGATGGAGAAGAATAAATTGAGGATGGAGGAGAGAAAGGGTGCCAAAACAAGTGTTGCAGGCTAAGGTAGAAGGGAAGAGGGTGGCCTAGAGCAAGATGTCAAGAACAGTGTAAGAAAAAGACTGGACTGGAATACAATTACTGAAGAGGTATGGTGGGAGGAAAGGCAACAGTGGAGAACTTCCATCTGCACCCCAACCTGGCAGGACCAGGACAAGGGGAAATGAAAATTATGAAAAATGGTCCATTGTGTCCGTATAGAGAGCTTCAGAAATACAGTGTGTCTGCATGTGTCATCATGTCTGTTAGGTCATCAGCCCAGAGGCTGGTTGGATCCTCAAATAGCACCACCAAAATGAGGCGTACTAGGCAAGACGAGGAGTGAGGTAGTTTGCCCACTAAGTTAATCAATCTTGAATTATATTTTAAGTGGCTAACAAAACTAATAGTTTCATTGCCCTTATGCATACACAAATATGGGTCCTCAATTATAAACAGTTTTACATGATAAGCTAAATTATTAAAAAATTAACATTTATGATTTTTAGTCTAGGAATCTCATTCCAAATCATCGCCGTGCGTAATGATTTATATGAAGCAAACAGATGACCTGAGCGAGCGATAGTGGTCATCGGAAGACTTCGAGACTAATGCGGAGTCGTTTCAGCCGATGACAAGGACGATTCCGTGCCACTTCAGCACAAAGTGAAATTGGGGTTCACAACTAGACTTCCCTACTTGCAACTGTATTTGAGATGTTTATTGATAACAGTTTTGTTTTCTGGTTGAAGAAACCACAAAGTATCCCTTTGTCTTAACATGTCTGATCCCAAGCAATAACTGAATAGATTAAAATTTCTCTTTTCATTTGCACTTTGTGGTTATGAGAATGCGACTAAAGTCAGTGATGAGCAACACATTTTGTACAGATAACACTAGAATGGATGTAACATTTCAGTAGCCAGACTTCAAAGAGTCCAGCAGGCACAACAATTTGCAAGGAGACCAAGTTTATTATCTCAACCATATTGGTTAAATATTTATAATAGGTCCATACTGACTACAATCGTATTAAAATCACACATACATATATCAGCCTAGTCAGTACTTGAAATTATATGTTAAATGTTCATAACGACATTACATTCTCTCTTCAGTGCCCAAAAATCTGTTGTCTAAAATTATACAAAGGCAGATCAAATTTAAACAGGAATTTCAATGTATCGCTGCTCATCATTTCTTCGCTCCAGCAAGCCGGGTGCAGTTGTGTACGAGCCTCCTCCAGTTTGTCCTATCCATCCACAGATGCTGCTCATATATGAGACACCAGTTCACATCTCTAATTTCAAGGTCCTTAATTATCTGTTTTTCCCAAACATCACAAGGTCTTCTTGGTCTCTTCAAGAATATTGTGGTCAAAGTATGTTCAAGGAGTCCTGTGAGGGTTCATTCTCTAGCAAGCTTCTTTCCAATCCAAGCTGTTGTTAGATATCCACATTCCTTATTTTATCCATTTTTGTTTTTTGTAGACAACAGAAACTTCACATCTGTTGCCTGAAGATACTCTTTGTTGGTCCAGTAAGTGGTGTTGCTTCCAGGAGGTACTAGATATATTTTGTACAAGTTGATCTTGGAAACTAACGGAAATGTTTCATCCCAAAGTATTTGACGTACAGCGTGATAGAATTTGGAAGCTTTCTGTATTCTGTTCCTAATCTCTTGTTGTATGGTACTGTGATGATAAAACAACCTAAATACTGGAAGTTGTCTACAATATTCATCTCATCTCCAATTCTTAGATGAACAGTTTGAGAGTTTCTACTCATCACCAAGCTTCATGCCAGAGATCTAGTTTGTACTTGCGCTTCTGTCTCACCCCATACCATTACATCAGCAAAAACAAGGGCATTAGTTGTTGGATCCTTTCTCTTAACAGCTTTTAAAACTTCATCCATTATGATTATGAAGAGAAGTGGTGAAAGACAACTTCCTTGCTGGACTCCACTCTTCGTTTCGAACCAACCTGACCTTCCATCCTGGACCTGGCCACAACACTTGGTTTCATCATAATTGGGAACATGCATCATTTTCAAAAATATTTTTTTTGAAAAGTACACCAATGAAATAGTACGTAAACGTATTACATTGTGGTATGTTGCCTTGTTTTCTACCATTAAAAAAATATTTAATAGTGCCTTTCCGCAAGGCGAGTGAAACGGCCTCTGACGTAAGCGGCGCGCTGTGACGTCACGATCCAGTACCGCATGGAGCTCTATCAGCCGTTGTGCATAGCCGTTGCTAAAAGCCGATTGTTTATTATTCACGATCGCGAATAACTTCGAAATGACAGAAGAAAGGTTCGAAACAGCACAGTCAGACAATCTACCATGTGTAGATGTCATCATTCTTGAAAAATGTGACTTTTGTGCCCGCAGAAATTCGCGGATAACAAGCAAGTTTGTAAGTGGCGTCTTTTATATACGTGCAATGTACTGTAACCCATAGTATTAGGATAACAACGAACGTGGATAGATATCACATCACTTTCAACATTTCCTTCTAGACTGATTTCCCTATTAAAGAACAACATTACATTTTCGGGCTTTCAGCATTAGTAAAGTAAGAAATCGGATTTCAGCACTAACAAACATATAGGTAGCATTATAGTACTAGTCCGCTTCTGTGGTGTAGTGGTTAATGTGTGCCACTCCCGGAGGCCCGGTTTCGATTCCCGGCTCTGCCATGAAAGTTGAAAACAAATAGTACGAGGACTGGAACGGGGTCTACTCAGCCTCGGGAGGTCAACTGAGTAGAAGGGTTTCGAATCCCACCTCAGCCATCCTCGAAGTGGTTTTTCGTATTTTCCTACTTCTCCTCCAGGCACCTAAGGCCACGGCCGTTTCCTTCCCTCTTCCTTGTCTATCCCTTCCGATCCTCCCATCCTCCAACAAGGCCGCTGTTGAGCATAACAGGTGAGGCCGCCTGGGCGAGGTAATGGCCCTCCTCACCAGTTTCATCCCATACCCAAAGTCTCACGTTCCAGGACACTGCCCTTGAAGTGGTAGAGGTGAAATCCCTCGCTGAGTCCGAGAGAAAACCAACCCTGAAGGATACGCTGATTAAGGAAGAAAGAAAGAAAGACAGAAAGAAAGAAGGAAAGAAAGATCATAGTACTATAGGGCTATAATCTATCATTCCCAAAAAATATATATATTTATGGTTGGGACAACTGGCCTACCCACTTCCAGGGCCCATGAAAGAGAATTAAATATCTTTGTGGAGGGAAAAAGTTAAACATGATAAAGATAAATATGACTTCATCTAGTTTTCACAAGTCGGGCTGAGTAGTTCAGACTGTTGTGGTGCTGGCCTTCTGACCCCAACTTGGCAGGTTCGATCCTGGTTCAGTCCGGTGGTAGTTGAAGGTGCTCAAATACGTCAGCCTCGTGTCGGTAGATTTACTGGCACGTAAAAGAACTCCTGCAGGACTAAATTTCTGCACATCGGCGTCTCCGAAAATCGTAGAAGTAGTTAGCGGGGCGTGAAGCCAATAACATTAATTACATTTGGCTTTTAACAAGCTGAGCATATCAGGAAAGAAAAGTGTCCCGGTGACATTTTAGTCTCTCAATACAGGAATGTCTTTGGGTGCTGTGACTTTTTTTTTGCTTTACGTCACACCGTCACATATAGGTCTTATGGCGACGATGGGACAGGAAAGGCCTAGGAATGGGAACAAAGCGGCCGTGGCCTTAGGTACAGCCTCAGCACTTGCCTGGTGTGAAAATGGGAAACCACGGAAAACCATCTTCAGGGCTGCCGGCAGTGGGGTTCAAAACCCACTATCTCCTGGGTGCGAGCTCACAGCTGCGCGCTCCTAACCGCACGGCCAACTCGCGCGGTATTTTTACCCTTCGGTTTATTGACTTTGCTTGTATAACCTAAAACTTAGGCTAAGTTGGATAATATTTTAAACACCTACATCACTGTTTTCACCTGTGTGCAATTATGTTATTTATTTCATTAATATTATGATAATTATTATAATTGAGCATTGTTAACTTATAAGACCCCAACAGACAAGCATTAGTTTTGTGTAGAGTTATACATTTGTTAAATTCACGTTGTTTCCTTTCATGATGTACACGCCTATTCTTTGTTACATTATAGAGTATTTAGATATAGCCTAAATTTCTTTACCAATTAAGCTCTTCAATAAAGACATACATAACTGTCCCATGCCAAGATATATTGGTAGAATTAGAGCTGTCAAAATGGTTCATAACCCCTTTGATTTATTATCTTGACATGGATCACCCAAAACATAGGTTAGGTTTGGAGAATACTTTAATAATCAGCATTATTTAATGCACTGTTTTTTACTTTCATATTCCAAGATGTAATTGAAGCTTTTAAATAAAGCATCATACATTAAAATTTAAAGTTTTACCACTAGAACAGCTGACATGGAAAAGTGATTTGAAAATTCAAACAAATTCATCTTACGTTAAAATCTTCAAAAAAAAATAAACTGTAGACTTTTCCGATATATCACCAGCATTTCTCCGGCTCGCCAAAATCCATTTCTCCCTAGTTTTAGCGTCTTTGGAACATTTATAAACAATTTGTTTGGTATGGTATGCGATGTGCTATTGCACATCGGAACTCTACACCATTTATAAGTTTTCTGCCTCACTGTCTGCGCAGGATTCATTTTAAGTCTAAAATATACCACTCAGATTATTATCCAATGTATAGACCTCGAATTTAACCATACTAGACACTAACGTAAAGTAGAAATACGCGAAGTGTATCCTGCTTCTCACAGCACACTATGTGTTACTTCGTCTGCTAATTCAGTCAACCTGTACGATGACGTCAGACCAATGAGATCGCGTGCTTGCGTGACGTGACATTTTCGTAGATTTTTATCACGTTTGGAGTTATTATTTGTACATTCTGATCACATTTTTGAATTCTGCATTAAATTTTGAATCAGATTAGCATATTTTTAATTAAAACCCCAGATCATGCATGTTCCCTATTGTACTCTTGCTGTGATGTCATCGGGCACTTTCTTACGTTTCAAACGTTCCCATATATGCCTGCGTAGTACATGATGTCCAGAAAAACGGTTATAAGTGTTTTACCTTTCTCCCAGTACTTCTCATAGAGCATTCTGGTGGCAAAAATGAGGTCTATAGTTGATCTATGAGGCCTAAATCCATGTTGTTCCTCCTCAAGTGTAGGTTCAACATATTTTCTAATCCTGCTCTCAAGGATGGATTCGTAGATTTTGAGGCCATGTGACAGCAGAATTATACCTCTGTAGTTGGTACATTTCTTTCTATCACCTTTTTTCAACAATGGGATGATGACTCCTTGGTTCCAGTCATTGGGTATTACATTCTCTTCCCAGATTCCATTTAGTACCCTGTACATCCACTGTTGTCCTACCTCTCCTAGTGCTTTGATCATCTCAACACTTTATTCATCTGATCCAGTTGATGTGTTTTTCAGCTTAGATATTGCTGTCTACTTCTAACCATGTCAGATTAGTGGTATTTTTGCTGCCAAAAATATAAGGTTTGTCGTCTAATGGAGCGACATTTTCATAACAGCTCAGCAAAGTTTCGAAGTACCTTTGGAACTACTGTAATATTTTGGTCTTATCCCTACTCACCTCACCATTAGGAAGTTCTACAGATTGGATAGATTCATTTTGAGTTCTATTCTTAATACTGTATAACAGTTTTTTTTATTTCCATCCTGCTTTATTTTGGTAGCCAGATCTTCCTTGCATTTCTGCTTTTCAGCTACAACCAACTGTTTTACCTCTAATTTTTTCTTTCTGTAAAGTGACAGCTTCTCTATTTCTTGTTGATCTCCCCGCGTTCTTGCTTGATATAAGGATCTTGCACGGTTTCTGTCATTGATAGCTTTTTTAATATCATTCCACTAGGCAGTTTCTTTAGGTTTCCTTATTTGACTGTCGTCCACATACTTTTTCTGCTGTACCAACCACAACTTTCTTTAGAGTATCCCATTCTTCATCTACAATTTCAGTTCTCTTGGCAACCTGCAGACACCTCCTTTGAATTCTTCCTTTACACTTGGCACGGTTAGTCACCAAGTTTTTATTTTTGGGACTCTTGTTACAGACTTTGGGAGGTCTTTCCTCTGCAATAACTGCCACCAACAGTCTATGGTCTCCACCAAGGTCTTCACTTGGAATGACCTTAACATCATTGACATTTTTCCATACATTTTGATCTATCAGAATATAATCGCAACTGTTAGTAATAATTCTGAGGCGGGGCTTATCCAGGATGTTGGCGAGGGTGTCTAGAGAATGGTTTTGCTCGCGTGAACGACTGGAGAATTGGGCTGCTTCAGTACGCCGTGAGTGAGCAAGAGGTGCACGTCTGTTGCACAACGCATCATTATCAAATTTCTTGGAAAAGGGAGCACCAAACCTTCCGAAATTTTGCGACAGCTCTGTTGCACAGTTTGGGGAAGAAACACTTTCGCAGCCTCGAGTATGAGTGGGCTATGGAAAACGAACCTCATGAAAGGAGTCCACAGACAAGCATCACTGCAGACAACATTGTTGCCATTTGTGACAATGGTGAAGATCAGCGAATATAAATTTTGCAAATTATTTTAGCCATAGGAATAATTTACAGAAGTGTTCAACCCATCATCCGAGATTAACTCTATTTCAGAAAATTGTCTGCCAGGTGGGTTCCTCGTCTCCTCAACCAAGAACAAAAAACTATGCCAGGAAGTTTGTTTGAGATTCCTGCATTGCTACGAGGAGGAAGGAGAGGATTGTGACTTGTGATGAAACTTGGGTGCATCATTACACCCCAGAGTCATGGAGTGGCAGCGAAGAGACTAAGGCCAAAACACGCCCATCTGCCAGAAAGTTGTTTCCAACCGTTTTCTGGAACTCTGCAGGAGTTTTACTGGTGGATTTTCTTCACGAACAAAGGACAATTAATGAAGCCTATTACTGTTGCCTTTTGGATGAAGCAAAATCAGTGTATCGTAACAAGCGACGCTGGCAACCGGTCCGAAACGTCATTCTTCTCCATGACAATGCAAGGCCGCACACCACCACCTTAACACGGGAAAAACTACAGGAAATTCACTGGATACCTCTGGAACACCCCCGTACAGTCCAGGTTTACTGCCCTACGACTACCATTTGTTAGGACCACTCAAATGAGACCTAGGAGGACAGCAGTTCGATGATGCGAGTGTAGAAGAGTTTGTGCGCAACTGGCTTTGCACATATCCTTCTATCACGGCACTATCAGAAACTTACCAAACCGTTTTGGAAAGTGTGTATTGAAGGCAGGACACTATGTAGAAAAGTGATGTGTGTATTTCTTTTGGTTGATACAATTAAAAAATAATTCCTATTTATATTTGATCCACATCGTCACCTAGTCACAAATCTACTCCTAAACCTCTAAAGCAACTCATTCTAACATTTCCTACTTTAACTACAATCTTTGTTAATAATCAAACAATACATTTTCTCCTACTTAAAAATCCAGCCTTGTCAAAACAACTTCTACTTGTGGTAAAATAAGTGAATTACACCCAAACTTATTAAGTCCTTCCACGCAAGAGTTTGAAGCTTCCTTTAACAATTGTCCTTAAGCCAACACCACCTGTAGACAAGACAGCTCGTCGAGTTTCTTTCTGGCACACTTTCATATGCTACTTGCGATACAGAGCACTTGTGTCACACTAGCAACAACACCGACACATTTTACTTGTGCTGTCATGTTATCGCCAGAACGTTTGAGCTCCAGAAAAGTATTCCACTATTTCAATATGTCGCATAAGCAGACAGCTGAATTTTGA
This sequence comes from Anabrus simplex, assembly GCF_040414725.1. Classification (NCBI taxonomy): domain Eukaryota; kingdom Metazoa; phylum Arthropoda; class Insecta; order Orthoptera; family Tettigoniidae; genus Anabrus; species Anabrus simplex. The sequence goes on from NC_090274.1 coordinate 2,400,013, forward strand.
ACGAAAGATAGTCTTGTAGGTACGACATCGTAATTGGTCTAAAACTTTCAATTATTGTATTTAATATATTTTAATTAGCCCCATCGATGGTATCTTTACCTTGTCGTGGTGGTGGGGCTTGTGTGGTCAAAAGATCCTGAGAGCTATGCCGGCGGTAGCTTAGCTACTGGTAGGGCCTCCCTTGCCGGACAGGTCGAAGGTGATGATCCAGACTAAAACGGATACCCTGGTCCTCCAGGTTGGGGGTTGGGGATAGGGTTGACAACTCTATCCCATTAAAAAAAAAAAAACTGTTGAGAAGCCGCAAAGAGTAAGAACAAACCGGACGGATAAAATTGATAAACGACCTAGGCAAGGAAATGCTTATGGATTGGTATTAGCGACTTGGAATGTGAGAAGCCTACTCCAGCCAGGGAAAAGCAGAAAACTAGAAGAGGAACCAAGAAAGTATAATGTTGAAATTGCTGCTCTACAAGAAATTAGATGGCGGGAAATTGAGATGTTCGATTTACAGGATTATACTTTAATCAACAGTGCGAATAGCGATAACGTGTGGAGCAGGCTTTATGATATCTAAACAAATGAAGCATACCTTAATGTCTTACAAGGCAGTAAATGAAAGAATCTGTATCATGAGAATCAGGGGCCGCTTCTTCAATTACACACTTATAAGTGTACATGCACCTACGGAAGAAAAGGAGGATGAACTAAAGGATAAGTTTTATGAAGAACTAGAGAAACAGTACGATGAGGCACCTAGACATGACATTAAAATAGTAATTGGGGACTTCAATGCGAAAGTGGGACAAGAGGAAGAATTTAGACCCACAATAGGAGCACAGAGTTTACATTTGGAAAGTAACAACAATGGGTTACGGCTTATTGACTTCACTACAGCAAAGGATATGGTAATCAGTAGCACTACATTTGAGCACAAGAGAATTCATGAAGAAACTTGGGAGGCACCAGATGGGAACACCAAGAATCAAATCGACCACATACTGATTGATAAAAGACATGCGACGGATGTACAGGATGTGCGTACTTATAGAGGTGCGGATACAGATTCAGACCACTATTTGGTGAAAGCTAAATTGAAACAAAAGCTTGCAGTAAGAGTCAGAGGTAAAACAGAAAGGAGGAAACGATTTAACCAAGAACAACTTAATGATGATGGAAGGAGTATGAAAGACAGGTTGAAGAAGGTTTGAAAAACCATAAAAATGCAGTAACAGTGGATGAATCATGGCGAGTAATTAAAGAAGCCATCACGAATGCAGCCCAGGAGGTACTAGGAGAAAGAAAGAAACAGCCAAAGAAGGATTGGTATGATGAGGAAGTAAAGCTAGCCTTGGAGAACAGAAATAAAGCAAGGATGATATATATGCAACGGGCAACAAGAACTACTCACCAAACATATGTGGAATGCAGAAGGGAAGCCAAGAATCTTTGTAGAAAAAAAGAGAAAAGAAATGGAAAAGGATCTGATAAAAGAGATGCAACAAGATTATGAGCATAAGAGAAGTAGAAAGTTTTATAGAAACAAAGAGATAAAGTGGATTTCAACCATGAGTAAGCTGCATACAAAATAAGGATGGGCAAATACTTGAAAATACCCAGGAAATATTAGATAGATGGGCGGAATATTTTGAGGAGGTTTTGAATCCAGTTAAAATACAAAATGAATATGAATTAGAATTGCCAAATAGTGAATCTAAGGAAGACGAATCTGAGGAATGCAATAGTGAACCACCCACTTTGGAAGAAGTAAAAGGTGTCCTTATCGATGAAGAATAATAAGTCACCAGGAGAAGATGGAATAACAGCTGAGTTGTTAAAATATGGTGGTACGGTATTGATACAATCATTGTATAAGTTGATACTGGAAATCTGGCGAACAGAGAAATTACCAGAAGAATGGGAAACGGCTTTGGTGTAGCCAATTCTTAAGGGAAATAAATTGAAATGTGAAAATTACAGAGGGATATCTCTGCTTTGCATAGGCTACAAGATCTTTACCATAACAATAGCTAAGCGTCTAACACACAAAGCAAAGCAGGATCTTGGAGAATATCAGTGTGGATTTCGTGCAAAGCGTTCAACAATAGATCTTTACAATGAGGATCATCCTGGAGAGGTGCTATGAATATAACATACCACTGTATCAACTGTACGTTGATTTTAAACAAGCGTACGATTCAGTGCTAAGAGGAAAACTACTCATCGAAATGAAAGCCCTTGGTTATCCTGGGAAGCTGATTAGGTTGGTAAAAACAGCTTTGAGTGGAAGTAAATCTAAGGTATGCGTACAAGGGAAAGTATTGCGAACCTTCGATGTAAAAGTGGGTTTGAGGCAAGGAGATCCAATGTCTGCTGTCCTCTTCAATATTGCTTTAGAAACAGCTGTGCGTAACATCACTGCAAATCGTGAAAGGAACATATATCATAGACTAATTCATATATTGGCATATGCAGATGATGTGGCCATAATTTCTCGTACAAAGAATGCACTTCTCGAAACCTATGAAGAATTGGAGAGGGGAGCACAGCAAATTGGACTGACAGTGAATAACAACAAAACTAAGTTCCTAGTGAGTTCCAGATCTAGTCAACCTCCAAATGCACTTAGGTGTGGAGAAAAGTGTTTTGAAAGGGTACAGGAATTTAGATATCTAGGCTCTCTGATTACTTCACAAAATGAAACAAAAAAGGAAATAAATTCTAGACTGGCTGCAGGAAATCGATGCTATGCTGCCTTAATTCCAACATTAAGAAATAAATATCTAGGAAAGCTAAGTTGACCATTTATAAGACTGTCATTAGACCAGTGGTTACATATGGAGCTGAGACCTGGGTATTAAATAAAACAGAAGAATATAGGTTAATGACATGGGAAAGAAAGGTATTGAGGAAGATTTTTGGGCCAGTTAAAACTGAACTGGGATGGTGTATTAGATCTAATCAGGAGCTTAGAGACCTGTACCAAGAGCAGGATATAGTATCTTTGATGAAGACTGCTAGAGTGCATTGGCTAGGACATGTCCATCGAATGGAGACTACAAGAGAACCTAAGAAAGTGCTGGAGGGGCATCCAGGTGGAAGACGATGTAGAGGTAGACCAAGAAAGCGATGGATAGAAGAGGTGGAGGCTGATCTACGTACCATGGGAATCCGGAGATGGAGGATGAAGGCAATCGACAGAGCTTTGGAAGAAGATTGTTGCGGAGACCAAGGTTCTGCAAGGACCGTAGCGTCAAGGAGTAAGTAAGTATATTTTAATTAGAGTTTATTTAAGGCTAAATTATCTTTTATTAAGTGTTAAGCATGACTAGTATATCATTTCCCTGTAAATATGTAGTATAAAATTGTATAACCTCAAATACATATTGTGCAACCTCAAAATCTATTTGGCCAAAAGCGGTAGAAAATTCCATAATGTATGTTGTAGATATTTCCATGTACATTTTTAAATATTGAAAGAACATTCGAGTAGCCATTCGACTAGCTGGTCGATTGATGTTTCGAGTGTGTTCCATTAGAGTATTGTAAGAACTCTTCCAGAAGAGAATCATTCTAGATGGTTGGTCGAGTAGTATAAATATCGAGCTGTCAGTCAGTGAAAGCAGTTCTCAGTTCTTGGGACTCGGGCAAGTGATGGACTGGGAGCGACTATTGGCTCCGAGGTGGAGTCTGAGTACTGGACTCAAGTGAGTCAGGCAGCAGATTCAAGAGAGAGTACGTCATAGTGCGCGCGTCAGTGTCGATATCTGTACTTGTCAGAATCGACTTCAGGGTACTCCGCTATTGAGTATTTTATATATAGTCATTTGCAACTGTGCATAATTGTGTGTTGGGTCGTACAGTGTAAATAAAGTAATTTATATAAGGAAGTGAACGTAGAACGATAGTGTCGCAGTAAAATGCATCATTCTTGCAGCAAAATCTCACCTCTGCCTTTACTTATGACATTACTATAACAAATCATGTAATTCAATCTAAGACAGCTTGAACTATATAGAAATATTACACTTGCTGAAAATAAACTGTGGACTTACAGAGAATATTTCGTAATATTTTTATGTGCAACGACATTACAAATTAGATAGCAATATTTCTACATAATGAGGTTTATCAGCCAATGAATTTGTACTATTTCAGGAATCTTAAGTAATCAAGACAGGCCAGAAAGATGATTGTTTAAAGAGGCGTGACATCTAGGTCATCGGCCCCTCATAATGGTGCTTATCTCTAGGAAAATAGAACCATGCTATTTGTCATGTTGCAGTACTTATCAAAAGTAGCGTTACTTGCGGTATTCCACACATTATGGTACTACTCACAGGTAATGAAATTCACACATGTAACAGACTTATGGTGTTCCTCACATAAGTGGTGCTGCTCATACAGCGGTACTGTAAAATGCATCCTGAGCCACACACTGACGCTACTGATCACAGTGGTACTACGCGCATGGTGTTCCCTGCGTGATGGTACTAATTTCAAGTAGTCTCATGGTTCTAATTTTATCATCCAACAGGCCAGAAAGAGAAGATGATAAAACTTGCCCTGGGATCAGTTCTAGATGAAAAGTCTCACAAGATAATGGCATGTCCAGTACAAATGTTATCTATAATTGACCAGTTTGTTTATATGACAATGATACAAACATTAACTAGTCCATTGAGAAAGTGCCTAAAACACAAACTTAATGAAAAAACTGGCACAGGTATATTTTAAGACATTAGAAATTCTGTGTAGACATATGAAATGTGAACAAAGGAAAAAAGGGAAGAGAAAAATTAAACCTCTCCTTTCACATAAATGTAGGTTAAGATGTTCAGCGAAGTTCAATGTATTTACAGAGTTGCAACATTTCCTTTTTTATGCCAAAGAAAGATCAATGCAAACTCTGTACTGCCTACAGCAATGCTGAGAGAAAAAAAACCATGAAAAAAATTACAAAGAACGATCTCAGGCTGAAAAGAGAACAGATAAGGAAGTGCGACAAGATACCACTGTTGCAGTTTATGATTTGTTAGCAGTTACGTGACAAAATTAAATGTTCTGTTCTTCACTATCTACAATTTACAGAACTCCTGGGATAAAGGCAATGGACATAGGTGTAAATGACCTGGGAGCGTATGTACTTCGATACTTCAGAGAGAAATCTGGCAAAAAATAAGATTATGCTTCTTGTTTAAAGGGGCCTAACATATAGGTCATCGGCCCCTAATGGCATGAAATCAGACTAAATGTAGGGACAAAAATCCATAATCCTCCACTGACCAGAATTTAAAACGTGAGGACGAAGAATGAATGGATGGATATGAAGTTAAAACAATCAGTGGATCGGACCTGCAATGCCCCAAATTCCCAGAAACTAGTGTTAAACAACAGTATTACTGACCAAGGGACTGCTCCTAGAGCACAATACTGACTATGCTTTTAGTCTAAACGGGTCCAAAATCCAGGTCATCGGCACCTCATGGTACTTATCGCCAGGAAAGTAGAACCATGGTATTTGTCATGTTGCGGTACTAATCAAAAGTAGCGAAGACTTACGGTATTCCGGACAGTATGGTACTACTCACAGGTAATAAATGCGCACATGTAATAGACCTATGGTGTTCTGCACATAAGTGGACTAATCACAGGGACTCAGTATCCCGTGGCGTTACTCATATAGTGGGTACTAATCTTAGACAAAGAACCAAGGTGTCGCTCACAGGGGTACAAATTGCAGGTACTGTAAAATGCATCCTGAGCATACATTCACTACTAATCACAAACCTATTGTGCACGTAAAAGCAACCCATGGTGTATTACATGTATCATGGTTGTAATTTGACCATCCCTTAGTCTCCTCTTACGACAGGCAGGGGATACCGTGGGTGTATTCTTCATGTACGTCCCCCACCCACAGGGGGTTGTGTGTTTGGTCAGCGAGCAGTATTTCATTTCCCTCAAGTCCACTGGCAAGCCGGTAAAGACCCCATCCGCCACCTGGGAGTATCACCTCTTTCCTTGCTACGCCAGTGTAGTAGGTTCGTGGCAAAAAAATAAGGGCTTCATGTTTTACTCTGACAATTGTGCAGGGCAACAACAAAAATAAATTACGATTGCCATGTCTACGCAATCCAGTTCCTGAATGTTAAAAGTATTATGTCTAAATACCTTATAACAGGGCACAGACAATTCTTTATTTTTATTTATTTTTTGCTATTTGCTTTACGTCGCACCAACAGAGGTCTGATGACTATGGGACAGGAAAGGCCAAGGAATGGGAAGGAAGCAGCCGTGGTCTTAATTTTTTTTAAATAACAAAAATGCTATTTGTTTGGGGCGTCGACCCATGTGGATCTTTTGCCCCTACTAGTACCATATTGTACGAACCTGCGTGTAATTGGAATGGTGGTAGTGTGGAAAGGAAGATTAAGGACGTTGCAAACACCCAGTTCCCAGACCAGGGATATTAATTATTACAATTAAAAACCCCTGGCCCGGCCAAGAATATAACTCTGGGCCGCCAGGTGACAGGCGGACACGTTGTCTGGCACCGTGGAGTGGGGGGCCGGACTGGCCTTAAAAGGTACAGCCCCAGCATTTGCCTGGTGTGAAATTCACAAACAAAACAAAGGTGATTCAGCCATTCCTTGATAGAAGAAAATTTAAAATGTCTATTGAAAAGTGGCCCTATATACACACACCAGAAACTTTTTTTTGCTAGTTGCTTTACGTCGCACCAACACAAATACTGTAGGTCTTATTGCGACAATGGGATAGAAAAGGCCTAGGAGTTGGAAGGAAGCAGACGTGGCCTTAAGGTACAGCCTCAGCATTTGCCTGGTGTGAAAATGGGAAACCACGGAAAACCATCTTCAGGGCTGCCGACAGTGGGATTTGAACCCACTATCGCACCGTGTGAAGTGGACCCCTGCATTCACTAAAAAGCCAGGACTTCCGTAAAGGAAGAAAAGCGATCAGATGTATTTGGTGCATAATTACATTCCAAAGTACTAACACCCTTTCTATAACAGTCTGCAAATTTCTGGGGAAGAGATACGATCACTATCAAAGTGTAGAGAATGGTCCACCTATTCAATACCAGCTTATGTCACGTTCAGCTGAAGATGACCTAATGTGGCAAGGTTGAAACCATTAACATGGATTATAATGAAATTCGTAACTTGTGAGAACAGATGCGAGTCAGAAGAGTTTTGTATTTAAAAAATTCAATTTCCAATTAAATGGTTCAGAAATTTCCATTCAGTGTTGCTATATAGATGCATCTTTAAGTAAATGAATTTTGTCTAGTGACAAAAACGTCGTATTAGAAAATAGCATTTAACGTGTAGCAGTCAACTGTTAAGTCTGACAGGGTATTAAAAAGGAGTCTACGAGATGAGTGCTATTTATTGAGCTATTATTGTATAGAACATTATTTGTAAATCTCCATTCCATGAAGTTATTCAATAAAAGTATTGTGAAATATCTACCTAAGTTATAGTACTTTTAATCCTTGAAAATTCTCTCCTGAAAAGTCATGGATTTTGAGTCGAGACACTCATCGCAAATGAGTTGGCAAGTAAACACAATTTTCCTTTCTGTTGTCATAGAAACATGCAAGCCAGTTGAACAACCTCCAAACTGGCCCGCCCAGTCAGGTAGCAAGCTCGTAAGTGTTTTGAATGAGAGATGGCATAACAGAAGTCAGACAGGGCAATTTAAAAATTTTCAGTTTTGAACAGCTGACAGTGAATAGATTAATACACATACAATCAAATTTGCCATTGGAGGAATGAGACGAGGGTAATGACCAAGTTTGGAGGTTGTTCAAGTAGCTTGCATGTTGCCCTACAACAATAACAAAGCAAGGTCAGTTGTATTTACATGTGTACATGTGTAATGGTGAGAGGATAAAACACGTATCTAGTTGGTGTTGGCTCAAGGATAGTTCATAGAGGAAGATCGAAACTGAGTGGAAGGTTTTAACAAGTTTGGGTGAAATACACTTATTTTAGCACAATGAGTAGAAGTTATTTTGACAAGGCTGGATTTGAAGTAGAAGAAAGTGTATTGTTTGATCATTAACACCGACCAAGTGATCACCACAGCAAAATCAGACCTAGAGGAAATGCAGGTCCCATTGGTGACCATAGAGAAATGATCTCAGTACCAACAGTCCACAGAGCCAGAAAATGAAAGCGTACTGGGCCAAGAAACAGCAGAAGACCACAGCTCAGAGTTAAGACGAGCCCCGTGGTTCCTAGGATCCCAAAACGAACGTAGAAAAAACAGATTGTTTTTTAACTAGGAGATGTTATGAGTTGCTTCATAGGTTAGGAAGAGATTTGTAACCATGTGACTAATATATTATAGTTAACAGATCTAAAAACCAGTCTCCACTGGTTAACATTTAGCAAGTTAAATGTTAAATACCGTTTCATTTAACATTGTGCCCACACTTATTAAACTTGACTGACTTTGTTTATAATCATATCAATTTGTGGTAATACATTTAGGTGGGGTCTCGTATTTCTGAACAAGGACAATGGACTCAGAAGAGGATCTGGCCTTTGTTGCTGCTACTGTTGCTTCTTGTTATGATTTATAAATGCAGTTTTATTACGCACATTTCCTCCCCTCATCCTGCTAATTGCCTCAAAAGCAAGTCACTTTGAAGTATAAACTTAAGGGTTATGAATTTGATGTTGGTCCGTATTGAACTGAGAATAACATGAATTATAACAGTAGAGGTTTCCACCTATTCAATACTAAGATGTATTTGCAATATTTAAATTACATGGGACTAGTTTCAACCCTCCTTGGGGTCATCAGCCATATTAAAGCATACACAATTTATGGCGAAATCCTAAAGCGTTATTTAATGGTAATCTTATGTATATATAATTTACAATGTGAAATGTGGTTGAAATGTTGTAAATTCAAATGTGAGATATTACATATGATACATGTGAGTAATAGTCAATACAAGTAAATAATAAATACTAAGTAGTCTGGAACAAAAGTGCTGTGTTGTAAAAATTATACACTATGGAATTCAGTAGGTCCTCGTAATAAAGAACACAATGTAAAATGACACACATAAAAATATATACAAGTATGTACAAAGTCTGGAGAGCAAAATGTGATACTCTCTAGATGCAGAGTCGACTTTACACTGATCAGCTTAAGCTATGAACTGAGAATTCCACCAATTAATATCTCCACACGCAATGTCTACTTTCTTCTCAACAAGAATTCAAAAATAACTTCACATTCTGCACAGCTCCAACAATCAACAATGCTGCCCATCAACACTGCTTGGTCACTTAACTGCCAAATTTCTCTGCTTAAGCTGATCAGTGTAAAGTCGACTCTGCATCTAAAGACTATCACGTTTTACTCTCCAGACTTTGTACATGTATATATTTTTGTGTGTGTCATTTTACATTGTGTTCTTTATTACGAGGACCTACTAAATTCGATAGTGTATAATTTTTACAACACAGCACTTTTGTTCCAGACTACTTAATATGTATTATTTAGTTGTATTGACTCTTACTCTCCTGTATCACATGTAATATCTCTCATTTTCATTTACAACATTTCAACCACACTTCACATTGTAAATTATATATCCATAAGATTCTTACCGTTAAATAAGATGTTTTAGGATTTCGCCATAAATTGTGTATGCTTTAATATGGCTGATGACCCCGAGGAGGGTTGAAACTAGTCCCATGTAATTTAAATATTGTAAATACATCTTAGTATTGAATAGGTGGAAACCTCTACTGTGTTACAATTCATATGTATAAACTTAATCCGCTCCCGCCCCCGACTTCCGACTTTTCTTAACTTTTGCAATTCTCGACTGTACTGGGAGCGGAGGGATGCTAGTTTTTTCGATGCACTCGCGGGAACAATTATAGATAATTTTGAGTTTCTGGAAACTGTCTGCTTTCTTCGCTTTATCTCTGTATTCCTTTGATGAGACATCCCACAACAAGGCCTTTGTATTATATCATTAATTAAATCTAGAGTAATCTCCTTACTCCACTCCCATTTCGGACTATAAATTTTAGTACCGGTATAGTGCAGAGAGAACGACATACATGCATGTACTGTATTTGTAGCTTATAACAAAGATGCAGAGTGTTGTAACTATAATCCTACTTCACAAATAACCATTTCGTTTGTATCGTTTAGGCTATCTGTTGGCATGGAAACAGCACAGAAGGTGCCAAAGCTGTGCTGACATCTCACGGACAACAAATTGACTTGACACATTTTCTACTTGGAGCAGAAAACACACCGACATGTTAACGTTGAGTTAACATGCAAAGTCAATTGGAAGAGACAATCATAATATACATGCCATTTGTAACATGTTAAATTTAACATGGTGTTAAATGTTAATCAGTGAAGACCGGCCTTAAGATTTCTGGGCAATTTGTATAAGCGCTGCAGAGGAGATAATTATGTTCTCGAAACATGTACGGATGTAATGTGGCGATAAGCATTTTAAGTATTGACGAGGCTGATATAGGAGTTTTTAATAATATAATGGGTATCTAGTGAACTCAAGTTTACTAGGATCAAAGGCTTGGGAGAGAGGCAACTGAGTACAAACATTGGGAAAGCAACAGCTCCATGACTAGGAATGCTTTGCAATTTACCTACCGAACTCAAGTCTTTGTAGTTTTGCTCTTATTTCAACAATGTATTTACAAGTATTTACCTCACAAGCCATTTGAAGACCCATGCTTATGAGGCAACAAACTACTAGAGAGAATAGGGTACTAAAGGTTGTCCCCACATTTCCATGAAAAATAAAAACAGCTAAAGGCACTTCTGAAATACAGAGGAGCATAGATTAGGGAAGGATTATCTGCTGAATGGACAAATAACACTACTGTTGCATCTCCCCTGTTGACATTCTACAGTATTCAAGCACAAAAAAAAAAAATCAATGTGCCATGGTCCATGTATCGTTCTCAAATGCAATTTTATTTGACGGAAATAAACACGAGAACATGTTCACTTCCTTATTTAAATTACTTTGTCACTAAGTCACAACACACAATTATACACACTAGCAAGTGACACTACAACACTTAATAGCGGAGTTCCCTTAAGTAGATTCTGACAAGTACAGATATCAACACCAATTCGTGCATTATAACACTCTTGAACTCACCGCCTCACTGATGGATTGATAAATAAACTGTTCGATCAACCATCTAGAATTATCGAATTCTGCAAGGGTTCTTACAACACTAATGGAACACAAAACATCGATCGACCAACTAGTCGAATGGAGTACTCCAGTAATGGATCCAGCTCGAACTTTCATTTACCAACACACAGAAATTTCTCTTTTTGCTAGTTGTTTTTTACGTCGCACCACACAGATATGTCTTACGGCGACAATGGGACAGGAAAGGGCTAGGAGTGGGAAGGAAGCGGCCGTGGCCTTAAGGTACAGCCCCAGCATTTGCCTGGTGTGAAAATGGGAAACCACGGAAAACCATTTTCAGGGTTGCCGACAGTGGGGTTCGAACCCACTATCTCCCGAATACTGGATACTGATACCAATATAAATGGTCCGTTATTGGACATTATAAATTTTCCAGCTAACTCATTCTTGGTTGCCAGCGTTTCGCCCTCGTGTGCTAGGGTGGGCTCATCAGTTGGTACCTAGCACACCTACCAATACGCTGGCTAGTGCATACCGTGGAGGCCACTGCGTAGGCTAACTGGAGCCACCGGCAATGCCAATGCACTAAGAGACTTTGTCTCATCACTAAAAATTGATGCCTGCTTGGCCATCAGATGATATAGATGTTGATTCCCATAGGGAATTTGAAATATTTGTCCTGAATGAGTAAATTTATAATACCAATATAAATGGTCCGTTATTGGACATTATAAATTTTCCAGCTAACTCATTCTTGGTTGCCAGCGTTTCGCCCTCGTATGCTAGGGTGGGCTCATCAGTTGGTACCTAGCCAGCGTATTGGTAGGTGTGGTAGGTACCAACTGATGAGCCCACCCTAGCACACGAGGGCGAAACGCTGGCAACCAAGAATTAGTTAGCTGGAAAATTTATAATGTCCAGTAACGGACCATTTATATTGGTATTATAAATTTACTCATTCAGGACAAATATTTCAAATTCCCTATGGGAATCAACATCTATACTGGATACTGGCCGCACTTAAGCAACTGCAGCTATCGAACTTGGTAGAAGAAATTTCTCTAACATGCCAAATGTGTCTACATGTATCTGGATAATAAACCTTACAGTAAGTTTCCACAACCCTTCACACATACCAAATTATAGTACAATAAATCTAATATACAAACATTAGGGTTTTCTACCGCTTTCGACTGCATAGATTTTGAAGTTGAAACTTTTACACAATACGTATTTGAGGTTATACAAATTTATAATACATATTTACAGGGAAACCATGTATTAATCATGTTTAACATTTAATAAAAGAATTTAGCATTTAATAAAATGGAATTAAAATATATTAAACATAATAATTGAAGGTTTGACACCAGTTACGATGTCGTACCTACATGATTTTCACAGAAGACTATCAATCAAAATATACTCGTGTTCATAAAAACCATAACACCTTGAAAGACTAGAGATAAGAAGCTCATATTCACAGGACATGTGCTTCAGTATGTTCTGAAGAAATGATTAGCATTTGAACCATGAACAAGGTCCACATTGATATCTCTGCGCACCACCGCTGACTGGTAAAATGTGCGGCTCTCGTCGCTATAAACTGAAGGTAATGGATCAGTGTGACTTGAGCACACGTGCAGGATGCCTCACAGACGTATGTGAAGACTATCGTCAAATGAGAGAGTTTGAAAGAGGGCGCATTATTGGCACGAGAGAACTTGATGCATCCATCCGGGAAATTGCTGCTCGTGTGGGATGAAGTGTGTTGGCAATGTAACGGGTGTGTATAGAATGGTTCACAGAAGGCCACAGAACACGAGACGGGTCTGATCGCATCACCCAGACCATCCCGAGAAGATTTGCATCCTGCTTGGCTCTGGCGCAACAATATAACTCATCGTACACTATCAGGAGTGTCGCCGTTTATTACGGCCCACGTTACCGGCGCGTTGTTCACTTCTCCACCTACCTTTGACTAATGAGCATAAACATGCTCGACTGCAATGGTGTATGGAACGACGACACTGGGGGAGGGGGGGGGGGACAGCAGGAATGGCAGCAGACAAGTGTTTTCGGACGAATCCAGGTTGTTTGAAAATGATGGCCGCATTTTGGTTTGCCACAGACGGAGAAAGGCATCACATTGACTGCATTCACACAAGACATACAGCGCCAACTCAAGGCCTTACGGTGTGGGGTGCTATAGGCTACAGTCAGAAAACATGGTTGGTGTGTGTCCATGGCACTGTGACCAGTCTGACCTACACGAATGACATCCTGCGACCCGTAGCCATGCCTTTTCTGCACGACACCCCAGATGCCACATTTCAGCAGGACAATGTGCGACTACAGGTTGCATGAACAGTAGCCTTCTTGCCATCACAGGATGTCAGACTGTTGCCCTGGCCTGCGCTATCATGGACATTTCGCCAAGCGAAAATGTGTGGGATATGGTGAAATGACAGGTGTGGCACTGTGACTCAATGCCAACCACCAATGATGAACTGTGGAACCAGGTGAATGCAGCATGGATGGCTATACTCCAGGATGCCATTCCCACCTTACACATATCGATGCCATCACGGATGGAACAAGTTATCAGTGCCCATGGAGGACCCAGTGCCTGCTAGGCAACAGGAGACATGCTGAACTTAGGTGACAAATGTTAATTTTTCCCGCAGAACATAGTAATGAACATGTCCTGTGAATATGAAATTCCTATCTCTAGTCTTTCAAGGTGTTCTGTTTATGAACATGAGTAGTAGTACAGTTATTGGAGGAGGAGCAACGGATTCAGGAAGAGCCGAAGCACTACAGACCTGATATTTGCTGTCAGAATGCTAACTGAGTAGCACTGGAAATATGGTAAGAACTTAGTGATGGTATTTTTATGCACATTGAGAAGGCCTATGACAGTGTGCCTAGGGAGATCTAGGAATGCCTAGAAGGTATAGGTGCGCCAAACTTCCTGATAAAGTGAAGATGCTCTATTACAAATGCTTTACCTGTGTCCAAGTAGGGGGTGGAAGATCAGATTGGTTTGAAACGAAAAGAGGAGTCCAACAGGGATGTGCCTTTACATCACACCAACACAGACAGGTCTTATGGTGACGAGACAGGAAAGGGCTAGGAGTGGGAAGGAAGTGGCCTTTATTAAGGTACAGCCCGAGCATTTGCCTGGTGTCAAAGTGGGACTGCACGGAAAACCATCCTCAGGGCAGTTGACAGTGGGATTCGAACCCACTGTCTCCCAAATACTGCCCACATTTAAGCAACTGCAGGTATCGAGCTTGGTCCATTGAAGAAGATTAGAAAGAGCCTAACACGCTAGTATTACCAAACGCAGACGAGCCAACTTTCAAAACTCAAAAATAAGATTTTATATTGTGGCACATCATTGATGACAACTTTAAAGAACATTCAACATATTATACAATTCAATTACGTAATTTCTTTTTTTAATTTTTGTAAATACTGAAATATTGCATGTATTTTATAAACACTGGATGTATCTGAGCTCACACGTCCACCAAATCCCATATTCCCAATTTAACACCTCGGGTCGCTTCAAGTCGCCTCTTTTCCCCTAACTGCCAGATCTCCCGGGCCATGAACTCTGTCCGCAGACTCCCTAAGCCACCCTTCATTACCATATTGTCCATTCTATCTTCTCATCCTCACCCCACACCTGTGATCTTCCAAGGAGCCCCAGTCATTTTCAGGTGCCCTCCTAACCTCAAAAACAATCCCCCCCATACCAACCTGGCTCTTTACCCTGTGAACACATCTGATAAAGACCTGCCGTTTAGATGTATGGTCTTACCCCATACAAGGTCATGACTGTACTTCAATGTTCAGCTTCAGCACCAACTGCCCAACTTTCTACATTGGCTAACTGGCAATACACTAGCTGAACATATATGCGGCCACTGCAGTACCTGCAAAACTACCAACATCAATCTTCTCCCCATTCACACCAGGCACCAGACCATGTTCGATGAGCATTTAATATTTCCCTTTCAACTTCAGATCTTAAGGAAATCAATACCATTTACTTAATAACATATACTGTAATAACAGTTATAATAAAGAGTTTGTAGACAGGATCACTAATAACCCCTCCCCCCTTGGCGCAGGAGCTCCGAAGGTCTATGGCCCAAAGGCCTGCAGATGAGGTGTCGTGTGGTCAGCACAATGAATCCTCTCGGTTTTTCAGACCAGAGGTCATTAATAAAAGATAAAATAAACCATTACCACTTCAGTGAGAGAAAAGAATGAGGAAGAGAAATAATTCCAGTATATTCATATTCAATAGCAGTTTGTCCAACTGTTGCCCAGTTTCTCTACGGGGTCAGGTATGAAATGAGAATTTGTCGTGGCTTTTTTTTATGACCAGATGCCCTTCCTGATGTCAACCTCAGAGTTAATGAGATGAAATGAATGATATACCTAGTAGGAAGGGAGAGAGTGAAACCCAGTGCCAGCTGCTCAAGGCTGAATGTCTCCATCTGACCAAGTGTCACAGGACCTCACTCCATATGAGCACTGAAGAGAGGTTTGGAATTTAATCCAGACTTTTGGCACGCAATCCAGTGATTAGAAATTGTATACCACCACCTCCCCTACCTTCCTGGTCAACATTCTGACAGCACTCAAACCAGCTAACCACGGTGTCAGACCGTTTAGACTTCAATGCTTTAACGATCATGCCACCAGGCGGGCTTCACATTCAACAGCAGTAAAATGTACAACATTTCAAATTTGTTCAAGTGAATTTAAAAATTGCTTTTAGGACCAATAACATGAACACTAAATTATTTCACAAAACACAGTAATACAATCCATAATTCAGGTGTATATGACCTGCAACGTGCAGACTGCAGCCCACCACTTACGTGGTCAGACTGGAAGAAATTTCATCACAAGGTATCAAGAACATGTCAGAGCAAGAAATCAGCGATGCACTACTACATGACATTACGGTCATGCATTCACAAATTAAAATACTGACCTAGATATCATGAAAACTTAGAAGTCACTTGTGGAATATAGGCTATGTGAAGAAATGTTCATATATCTAGATCAGAGGAATAAGGGAACAAATGATTTATCATATAAGATTGTCTTATACGAGGAATGAAAGAAACCTAGTCTTAGTGCTGCGCATGCTCTGAGACCCTCCCACCTCCCCTCCTTCCCCCTCTCTCAACGTACCAACATGTTTGAGCTCAATGAGATTCTCCATTCCTCAGCAGCGGCGAGTCTTTTTCACATCGGGCCCAACAACAGAGAAGTAAGTATTTTGACATACTCAACTCATTAGTTAATAACCAAACCTCTCAACTCAATTTTTTCAATGTTTTACAGACTACTGAATCAGATTCCAGGACCCCCTTTAGCATCTTCACAACCCATTTTGACTTCGAATCTAGAAGAGACTCCTGAATTGAAATATCATGGAATGGTTTCTTAAGATTTATAGATGGCCTTTTGTGTGTTTCAATTCACATGTCTAAATTAAGGAAAGTTTTTAAAGCAGTGTCACTTTCCAACTACAATTTTCAATATCTTGTAACTTGGTACCTGAAAGTTTTTCCACAAAATTCAAGCCGTAGTCAAGAGTTGTGGACATTCCTCTGATTTATTTTAATGGACTTGAATGCAATTTGACCTCAAGAGGTCTTTGAATGTTTTTTTTATTGTTCACATTCTGTAGTCTATTCTAAATGCCTCGTATTTTAATGATTTTTAGCTTGCTTCATTGTTTAAAATTGCGAATTTTGTTTCTGATGTATATTAGCACTCTAGCTGCTGTCCTGTAGTGAAGTGCTATTCAAATTTTCGCTGGCTTATTGCAAAATCCAATTGTTTTACCTTCAACCCCCCGATTGTATCAGAAATCACAAATGATTGTTGCTGGATGCTAAATAATAACCATCATCATCCGCAACTTATCCCGCTTGCTCAGGCATGAAAATTATGGCCGGGGATTTAAGGTGCATGCCCTTCTTGACAACAGGATCGACCCCATCAACACCAGGAATCTAACCACTGTCACCGGGATGACAGGCAAGCAGTTGTCACCCGGTTCCTCAATAAAAATGTATTGTACACAATTGTCGCTGGGCAAAGGAAAACTTAACTCCTTTGGAGTAAAGTTTAGAGAAGCAGCTCAAAACTTGGGCGTGAGCAATGGCCGGAGAACTTTTCCTAGCATAGCCCAATTATTCGACCAATGGAGTCTTCTGTTCCCTCCAGATAAATGTGGTTTACTCGCGAGTGGAAGCGAGCTTTTAATCGCCTAGAAACGATATACATCAGCAACAATTACTACACTGCTAATGAAAAATTTTGAAGTGAATGGATTTTGAAAAGAGGGTAATTCACCACAAGTATTTTTGTGAAATTTTGTTTTATGACTGAATTTGAAAGGATTGAGTTTCTTTTTTTCTTGTCACAAAGTTATTCTGCTGAATTCAATTGATCACTGTAATGCTTTCTTTGCCTATTGTAATTTTATATTTACATCCCATTTTCCCCCATAATATTCTGCCAAATGTAACAACATTTTTATATGTAACAGCTATATTAAGAAACCTGCATATGGAATTTTTGACTGCAGAATTTTTTAATGTAGTAGGGATTTTTTAGTCCAAAATTTTAGAACTTACATAAACTTTAGTATTATATATTTCCTTATATAAGTACAGAAAAACTTATATGTAGTGCTGTTAAAAGAAGTATTATCTACCTAATTACGAATTCACATTAACAATTAAATGTCATGAAAAATTGGCATTAAAAATTCCCAATAAAAATTGTATATGAAAGAAATGTTCGTAATATCTACTTTTACCTAGGTGACATTCCCACAAAATTTCATGAAAATCCATGCGTTAGGTAAAAATCTTATCTCTGGAGTGTCGCTTTAATGACTTCCCACACAGCCAACATAGGCCTGTGATATACGAAATTGCCATTCAAATCCCGCTGATCACTTCTCGCCCTCTAGCATACTGACCTGGCTTTACAGAACTGATACCACCTATACATGAACCTTATAATTTATAGGAGCTATGATATCTGCAGCAAATAAAAATATTCCTAGAGGCTTTCGCACAGAATATATCCTAAATGGAGTGAGGAAAGTGAAAAAGTTTACCAAAAATTTCTTGAGAACAGTGACCATGACATTGCAGATCAACTCTTACACGTTGGTACCAGATAACACGGTGCGGCCGGGCTGGCTTACGTCACAGTGAAGTGCAGGGAAAGGAGGGAGCATTACGAAGCTCTCCCACTACTCAGCTGACTAGGGTGCAATATTTAAAATAAAGCACTCTAATTGAAAAAAATAGACTTTTTCAAGATATTCTGGATTGATTTATACTGCACTCAATATAAATAGTTTTATTTTCTTACATTTATTCAAAGAAAACAGATGCGTTATAATTTGTTTACAATCTACGAAAGGTACAGGGTTTAAGAATACAAGCTATGATTTTCAATTCCTTGGATGAACATGAGAGCATTTCCATTAAAAAAGTAGGATTCCTGTTATTCATTAGGCAAAAAGTAATATTTTACATAATTCAACAAGTTTACTGCGTGATTTTGCACAATGTTTTAGAATTGTGACTTCATTGCATTTTTGAAAATAGGTTTTAAAATTTAACAGGCATTCGATGGTGATAGCTGGCCTCTAATTGGCGAGAGGAAGTTTTTTCACGAGTGAGGACAGATATTTACTATTCAAGATTAAAGTACAACAACACGTAAATATATCTGCCAGATATATAACAGCATGTCATCAAATAACCTAACTGATGTTATTCCTGGTAAGCACGATTGCATTCTCGATGCGTTTTTCAGATAATTTAAATCCAAATAACCACAAGCCATATCGTATCCACCATAACTCCGTATTAGAAATGTTTCTAAGGCACCTCTTGAAATTTAATAGTGAAAATGTAATTCATTACGTACATTATAAAAAAGGCTGTAGGCCTGTATCCGGTCAAAATACATAAGCTAAAGTAACATTTCTTACAGCGTTCATTGAAAATGAGGTGGATTTCTGCCCTCTTCCTTTAATTATTTTCTACCTCCATTGAAAACTCCAGTATCGCCGCAGTGATCGAGAGCGACTGGAGAACTTTGCCCAACCTTCGTGGGCTGTGACGTAGTCACAACGCTCGCCACGTGCCAGCCTGCCCACTTACAGTGCTGGGTGCCCAACCTCTGGTCTAGATGCAGCCAGGAGGAGAAAATGGGAAGATAAAGAAGGTTCACTTCACTGCACAAAATTAAACCAAGAAGGTTGTAAGGAAATTCTGACATGGAAAAACAACTGCAAGATCGCCTCTCATAGTCATGACTTCCAAAAGCAAAAGGAGCAAAAATCGTACTAAGGACATAAAGAAAACTCCTCAAACATAGATAGAACCCAAATGATTTAAAACACACATCAGTTACGACGGCTTACAGCCAGAGTTCTTCATTCATTGTGGAGAACATGCACGTGCCTCTGACCAAATTCTACACAGATATCCTTGAAAGAGGTCAAGTACCAAAGCTCTTCAAACTGACAAAGTTATTGCCATATTGAAGAAAGGTAAAGTAAGTGAAAACCCAGAGCGCTACCACCCTATTGCCTTGCTGCATGTTGCATACAAACTCCTAGAAAGACTTCTGCTGAACAGAATTGGTCCTGATACACTCAAGAAAATTCCAGTGGAACAAGCAGGCTTTAGACCACAGAAATACAGGAGATCAAGTTGTGCCACTTACAACCTACATAGAAGCAGGCTCCCAACTCAAGACTACAGTGGCATTCAGAGAGTTAACAGCAGTCTACGACAGTCTGGAAAGATGGAGTGTTCAAGTTTCTGAAAGTTATCCTGTGTAAAATAACTGCACGACTTCTGAACACCATGTGAATCAAAGACAATTCCATTACACAAGAGGAAAGATGTAAGCAACCAAAGATCGCTGAACAACGGACTACCTCAAGGGTCAGTCCTAGCTCCCTTGCTTAGTTTGCACATTGCAGACATGTCTGAGACACTTTGAAGGAAATTCGGATATGCAAATGACAGGGCAATCGCTATCAGAAACCAAACAGTTGAGCAAACTGAAGATATCTCACAGAAGACCTGAAGAAGTTGACACTATTTCAAAATGAGGGGACTCAAACCAAACATCAGCAAAACTGTAGTTTGCTGCTTTCATCTAGGAAAAAAACAGCTAATAGGGAGCTAAAGGTGTACAGACAGCCAGCCAGCAACCTAAATATCTAGGGGTGACATTGTCTTATAAACAACAGCTGCAATGCTGAGCTCTAGGCTGCTGTCTGGCGGACCACCACAAAGAGTCATGATTACCTCCTCCAGACCTCAGATAAGGAGAATTCAACAAAATAATGAACAATCTGGTGATCTGCCAACAAGAGGACCTCTTAGACCACAGTCCACACTGAACAGGAACTGTGCAGCCTTCCACTATAAGTGCGACTGCATGCTAAAAAACAGACGATCCAGCATATCACTGTAAAAAAGTAACTTTGCTCTCGCAACCCCAGAAATTATAGACTACATCCAAAATTTAGATATACGTATAGAGAAGTGCAGGTCCTACTTAAGATAGACATTATCTCTAGCCATACGCTAATAAATTCCTAGTCAATACAAGTTTTAAAGCTCATTCTTGGATTAACTCAATCCTTGTTGCTTGCTGTTCTTATCCTCCACTACCTTGTAAGACCTATTTAAAATAAGTTGCCCCTTATTAGACATGGTGTGGGTTACTGTACTTACGTCCTAGTTCGTGAACCAGGGCAACGGCTGAGTGGCCTAGTAAGTGGTCCTGAGAGTCTGGATACCAGTTGCTATGGAATGGGAGTGGGCATCTGATATTCTGGACCTCCTTGCGCTCAGGCGGCTAGGACTACAATCCCCCGGTGGTCCATAACCCATTAGATGAGAGATCTTCACTTGGACTATGTGTAAGTCGGGTAGCATCCTGCTTCGTGAATTTACTGAGCTCAGAACATTTTAAGCAGTCCTCTGACCTATGGGAGTAACCGAGTTCCACTCCCATTTGACAGGCGAGGGACTCCTTGGAAACAACTTTGCGAACAAAATGGAATTCGATGGGGAGCTATCAATATTAATGGGGCTTATGGAAGAAAGTAGAACTGGCTGAGTCAGCAAAGAGGATGCATCTGGATGTGCTAGGAGTAAGTGATTCGGGTAAGGGGAGATAACGAGGAAGAGATTATAAAGTGTACTTGACGGGTGTTAGAAAGGGAAGGGCAGAGTCTGGGGTAGGCTCTTTATCAGGAATACCATTGCGCGCAACAGTTTGTTAGGCATGTAAATGAGCGAATGATGTGGGTAGATTTGGCAGTTGGAGGAATTAGGACGAAAATTGTCTCCATGTATTCAACATGTGAGGGTGCCGATGAGAATGAAGTTAAGTTTTATGAAGCATTGAGTGACATCGTGGTCAGGATCAACAGCAAGGATAGAATAGTGCTAATGGGAGATTTCAATGTGAGAGTTGGATATAGAACTGAAGGATACAAAAGGGTGATTGGTAAATGTGGGGAAGATATGGAAGCTAATGGGAATGGGAAGCATTTGCTGGACTTCTGTGCTAGTAAGGGTTTAGCAGTTACGAATACATTCAAGCATAAAGCTATTCACCGCTACACATGGGAGGCTAGGGGTACCAGATCCATAATAGACTATATCTTAACCGACCTCGAATTCAGGAATTCTGGGGATTTCTCGATGATACAGACCACTATCTGATCTGTAGTGAACTAAGTATCTCTAGGCCTAGGGTAGAAAAAGTGAAATCTGTCTGCAAACTAATAAGGGCAGAAAATCTCCAGGACAAGGAAATTAGAAGTACATGGATATGATCAGTCAGTAAGAAGTTTCAAAAAGTAGACAGTAAGCAGGTTCAGGATATAGAAAGAATGGGTGGCATACAGGGATCTAGAGATCTAGAGAAAGCATGACAGGGTACCGAGGGAAAAGATGTGTGCCATACTGGGGGACTATGGAATTAAAGGTAGATTATTAACATCAAAGGCATTTATGTTGACAATTGGGCTTCCATGAGAATTTATGGTAGAATGAGTTCTTGGTTCAGGGTACTTACAGGGGTCAGACAAGTCTAATCTTTCACCTTTGCTGATCCTCTGCTGAAAGGTATAAAATGGCAGGGAGGGATTCAGTTACGTGGAAATGTAGTAAGCAGTCTGGCCTATGCTGACGACTTAATGGCAGATTGTGCCGTAAGCCTGCAGTGTAATATCTTGGAACTTGAAAATAGGTGCAATGAGTATGGTATGAAAATTAGCCTCTCAAAGACTAAATTGATATCAGTAGTTAAGAAATTCAACAGAACTGAATGTCATATTGGTGATACAAACCTAGAACAGGTCGATAATTTCAAGTATTTAGGTTGTGTGTTCTCCCAGGATGGTAATAGTGAGATTGAATCAAGGTGTAAAGCTAATGCAGTGAGCTCGCAGTTCCGATCAGCAGTATTCTGTAAGAAGGAAGTCAGCTCCCAGACAAAACTATCTTTACATCGGTCTATTTTCAGATCAACTTTGCTTTACGGGAGCGAAAGCTGGGTGCACTCAGGATATCTTATTCATAAGTTAGAAGTAACAGACATGAAAGTAGCAAGAATGATTGTTGGTACAAATATGTGGGAACAATGGCAGGAGTGAACTCTTATGGATGAAGCTGTACGCATAAACCGGCTTCGGTGGTGGGGTCATGTGAGGCGAATGGAGGAGGATAGGTTACCTAGGAGAATAATGCACTCTGCTATGGAGGGTATGAGAAGTAGAGGTAGACCAAGATGATGGTTAGACTCAGTTTCTAACGATTTAAAGATAAGAGGTAGAGAACTAAACGAGGCCACACCACTAGTTGCAAATCGAGGATTGTGGCGATGTTTCGTAAATTCACAGAGGCTTGCAGACTGAACGCTGAAAGGCATAACAGTCTAATGATAATGCATGTACGTATGTCCCTCGAAATGTAGCTTAGCTGAACGGACTTGCCCTACGACGGTGCTTGTCTAAATGTAAACAGAGCGGATCAAACAATCCTGCCACGTGGCTGGCCCATGTTCTTGAAAATCCTATTTGATTATTTGAAATATTCCACAAGTTTGAGCAAAAATATACATTGACATGTCAGTGTTAACCAGCTGTGAGGAAACTACTTTACTGTAAACAATCCATCCTTAATTCCCAAACTGTTAAGTTTTCTTATATATACAGGGTTTTTTTTTTAAATTTTTTTTTTATTGGACATGTATGCTTGTTCTACCAGAATGAAAACTAGAGCTGCAATTGGTGATCACACACCGTTTCATGTTTCTATACCTCATACGTTCTGAAATACGTGGCTGTTAGAGGATGGCAATGGCGCCACCGTTTCTGGCGTAATGCAACGCATGTGCTTCTGTGCTCAGAGCAGAGGGTGCTTGCACTGGCCTGTAGCCTGCTGTAAACAAACCGATATCAGCTCGGCACTTTCTAGCTTCAGTGTACTAGTGTCTCCTGATCTGGTCTGCTGTCATTCTGTACCGTAATTCACGTATGTTTCGGAAATTGCTTTCCATATTGATACATTAAACCGTGTTTTTGTGTGGCATGTAACAACTGCCGTCATCTAGTTGATATGCCAGCCTTCAGTAACTTAGAATACGTGGATAATATTTTGATATACGGCGAATGTCACAGAAATGCAACCGCAGTTTTGGCATTGTACGCCGAATGCTACCCAGATCGACGGTGTCCTTCGCCTCGTACCATTGCCAACATCTGCACGAAACTCGGGAAACAGGAAGCTGGACTCCCACAAACCGACAACGTACCAAGACAGCGACTGGCACTGGAAACTAAATTGCTGTTCTGGCTGCTGTAGCACACAATCCTCAGGCGAGTGTCCGACAGATTGCACCAGGTACTGAAATAAGCCGCAGTAGTGCGAGTAGAATTTTGCAAAGGCATCGGTTTCATCCGTTCCATATCTCTCTGCACCAGGAACTGTACGGGACGCATTGTATTCTGTCGTTTAGCACTTCAGCATTGCAAGGTAATCCAGCATTCGTACGCAATACGTTGTTTGCGGACGAAGCTTTATTTATTAATCATGGTCACGTGAATCTGCGGAACATACACTACTGGTCCAAGCAAAATCCCCACTGGATTCGCCAAGTTGCTTATGAACGACAGTGGAGTGTCAGTGTTTGGTGTCGTATCATTGGTAACCGTATTTTAGGTCCCTATTTTATCAGGGAACATTAAACGGGCAGCTATATTCATCATTTCTGCAACACACTCTACCCCTCCTCATGGAGGATGTGGGATTGGAAACTATCAATGTGGTTCCAGCAAGATGGATGTCCCGCACATTCTGCACAAATTTCCAGAGACGACGTGGATGCAACGTTTTCAAATAGGTGGATAGGACAGGGAGGTCCTGTGCGATGGCCACCTCAGTCCCCCCAGACTTTACGCCATTAGACTTTTCTCTGGGGCACAGTGAAAGATAAGAGTATCAAGAACTGCCAATGACAGTAGAGGACATGCAACATCGTATTACGGCAGCGTGCGGCAATATCTGTAGAAACACTGCAATCCGTGCAACACTCGTTACCAGATTCCAAAAGTGTACTGATGTAAACGGAGGGCACTTCGAACATCTGTTGAAGTATCATCGGAAAAGACGCTACTGGTGATTTGTGGGTGCATTTCCCATGCCAGATGTACTGCACAACAATGAGGGCTACAGGCAACTAGTAAATGGGTTTAGAAAAGTGAAACCAAGTGTGTTAACACTAATTGTAGCTCTAGTTGTCATTTTGCTAGAATAAACATACATGTTCCATTTAAAAAAAGGGCAACTTTGTGTTCGAGGTGTTATTTGTTTGCCTTTATAGTGTGCGAGCCCCTGACATGGGTATATTCCAGGCCAATTGGAATTTTCATATTTTGTTTCATTTCGGAGATATTTGGGGTTGCAGATTTGGGGACACCCTGTGTATATATATTTGACACTAGTGAAGAACTGGCTTTATGCAGATAATATACTGTATAGATTAGTAAGTTACAGAATTGTGAACTGCAAAAATATCAATGTTGTGAAATGAACAGACGACGGTATGACTAAACAGGATGAAAGTCAGGTCATAAGTTCTGCCATGAGGAAAAGTCCTCAGTTCTAATTACTGTGTTGGCAGAATGACAGGGATCCCAAGGATAAATTTTCCTGGGATAATCACATTAACAAGGTTATAAATAAATCTTATGGTTATGAGAGTATTTAGGGGTTAGTAGGGTGTAAAGGAGAAAAGTTTAAATCTCAAGCAAGACCGCTATTCCAGTGTATGGGACCCCACAACAGGATTACTTTATGTGAGAACTGGGTAAGATTCAAAGGAAACCAGCAGGATTTGTTCTAGGTTATTTCAGATAAGAAAATAGTGTTACGAAAATGTTTCAAACTGTGGAGAAAGTAGAACAGCTGCTGGACTAAGCAGGATGTCCTGAGCTCTTAGTGGAGAGATGACACGGAATGACAGATGAAGAGTGGAGCTTTTGAAAATAGCAAAGATCATAATATGAAAGTAAAGTTGAAATTCAGGAGGATAAATTTGGGCAAGTATTAATTTATAGGAAGATTAATTAGGCAATAATTTACCAAAGAACATGTTCAATAATTTTCCAAATTTTTTAAATCGGTTAATACCAGGTCATTGTTTTTAACGTTTGCAATTGATGAAATTAAATTATGGTTTCCTACTGGGAACCTTACACGACGGGGAATTTTATTTTTTATTTAAATTCATTTATTGAAAAACACAAGGCAATTACAATTTATTTCTGCTCAGTTTCCTGCCTTGAAAATGCATTTGTCCCAGCGTATGGGCTTTGATGCCCTCATCGTAAAAAGAACTGGGTCGTGTCACCAGCCAATTGCGCACGAAGTCTTCCACACTCGTCATATTCAAATAGTTGCCCTCAAATTCTTTAAGGAGTCCGAACAAATGGAAATCGCAGGGCGATAAGTCCAGGCTCTAAGAAGGGTAATCAAGTGTAGTCCAGTGGATTTCCTGTAGCTTGGAGACAGCTGCAGTATGGGGCCGCGCACTGTCGTGGAGGAGGATGACTTGTGGAATCTGTTGGTCTCGTCTTTTGTGGCAATATGCAACCCTCTCCTTGTTCAACAGTTTGCAGTAGTAAGCAGCATTGATTGTGCATCGGTCAATGTCTAACCGCACAATTTTTTTGTCTGTAATGCTGGTGTGAGGACAGCAATCGTGTTGCTGATTTTCCACACTTTCTCGTCCTTCCTTGAACTTTTTATGTCAAGCAAACACACGCACCCTTGACAATATTTAATCACCGAACTGTGCAATCTCTGGCAAATTTCCGCAACTGTAACTCCTTTACGAGCAAGAAATTTTATAATAGTGCGTTGCGCAATGGAGGGTTGCACCCGTGAGCGTTACTGATGAAACAGTGGGAAACATCTAACAGCAGGCTCTCCCCACCCCTAACAGTTCCGCCCAAGCATAGCAGAAGCACTGGGCCAGTCCTAGCAACTGCTGAAGTTCAAGAACAAAAATCCCACCTATATTTGATTGACCTTCATATTCTGAATTTATAGGGAATCTGACAACTTTGTGACAGACCTAAATGCAGATCCAAAGTCTTTTTTTCACTTCTGCCTCAAGTCTGTAATCCTACCTGAACAGCCCATGAAGGCTCTTCCACTATTCAGAGTGGTTAGCTCTATGCCCAGCCATTAACCTTGGACTTTTAGTGCAGGGCCTTACATGGAGGCAAGGTCGACTATGGATGATCTCGAAACCTAACTGCACATCTAAATTACATGAATCTCTGGCAGCAAAGATCTCCTTTCCCCACCTTATCTATTGAATAATGGCCCGGTCTACCAACGACCACACCAAGAGCTTTCATTCCTAATACTTCTCATTACCAATACTGAAACGTTCAATCAACTGTCTGAAGTCGATAATATGCTGCATGTGAAGAAAACTAACCTTAATCACAAACTTGCAAGATACATACCCCAACTGCAAAATTTCAGCAGACTTGTACACAAGAATTGGTATTAAACTTCGTACACCAGTACTTAAACGGATGCTGTGGTCCTGCATAGTACTCATATCTTTGGCCAATAAACATCATTTGAAGCAAGTGTAATTTTACCTATTCCTAAAGCAGATACACATCATTTCACTGGAAAATTTAGATAAATCTATAACCAAAAAACCTATGAGGAGCTGAAATTGGGCCAATCACTTTGTGTCAGAAACTGATTAACTGTAAACTTCTGACTCATTCACTTAAAAAGAACTATCATATACTAGAACACACACAAACCATCTACTTGCAAAGCCATTTACTCAGGCATTGCACATAGATTTTTTTTAAACTGTTGAATCAGAGAAATGTGCAACATATAGTACACCATTTTAGTTAGGACGGCAGATGGTTGTAGGCATTTCTTGTGGTCCAAGTGCTTTTATTGTAGGTATATGTAAAGGAAAGTGAACCGACTAGCAAACACTGTACAACTTGTTGAGAAGATCCCATAAGCTAAAAATAAGCACCTACATGTTGTGAATGAATGGTGTCCAGCACAAGCCTTCACCCAGCGACACTTCTACCTCCAGCCTATTCTACAATGAGCAGTTGCCGGCGATGTCCAGCTGAACCCAGGACCAGAGGTAAATACCAGCCTTAGCATCTACTACCAGAATGTCTAGTCTTAAGAAATCACTCGTGGACTAACGTCTGCATGCGTCTAGCAGAGTCCTGGCTCGACTCTTCAATCTACAATAGTGAAATACTGCACGATAGTTATTTTGTGCCAAGATAGGCAAAATATCATTACTTGTACGAACATTTAATAGTCCTGTGCAACAGCCTGATCTAACAGGAAGCTGGGAATGTGTTGTGCCCCAGGACAAAGTGAAATTACGGCTTGCGAACTTCAAGAAATCGTAACTCAAATCAACAGTGTAACAAAACAAAATGACTCCTATCATGTGCGGTGATTTTGATATAAGCCAATTAGCCCGGGCCTCAAATGATTTGGAATCTACTAATCCTATCCTTACCCATGTCAATGAGTATGCCTACTTTTATTTTAGAGATAGCCAATGAATTTAACCTTCAAGTTTGCTGTTTTCCAATACAAGGAAATAACTTCCTGGACCTTGCTTTGTCTAAAAAGTTACCACAGTAATACCCTGTGTGAAGCAACAGAACAGTTAGTACCATCAGATCATTCTGTCCTTGAATTCTGACTTCACATTTCCTGTGTTCCTCATTTTAGCCTACAAAATCATTCGTATGGACAAAAGCAAACTTGTCATCCTGCTGCCCGTGGAACTTTCGAGTCCTCTTCATCCTTTGATGCTGCAGTTGACCTGTGCTCTTAAAGACTCTGTACCTTCCCGCATAAAGAACACTTCCCTGTTGGTATGACTTCAAACTTGCAGACAAAATGCAGTGGAGCAAGTACAGGGATTATGTAGTGTGTTGATATTATCCAGACAGATTTTAGAAATTGATTAATTACAAATCAAAATCTATTATTAATGAAGACAAGAAATTAGCTCACAAAGAAATTCTGGATAATTTTGCTGACACATTCAAAAAAATTTGTTCACCCAGTGCTCCCTGTAATTCACACACTGAAGAGTTCAGGGAAATGAACTTATCAGTGGTAACTTTGACATCCGAAGTCGAACAGTTTGAAGTCCATGGATACGGAGAAGTCCTGTGGTTCAGATCACATTCCAGGAACTGTATCACGAGACGTTTGTTGAGGAGCTAGCAACTCCACTAACCACAATAACTGGTCTTTCTCTACAAGCAATTTCCCGTCAGAATGGAAGAAAGGTTATGTTGTTCCATCTTCAAGAGAGGTGACAGAACAGACCAGTAGTTCATTCACTTATTTCCAAAGTGCAGTAAGTAGTGTAAGATTAACCAGCATGGTTTTGTCCAGAAATGCTCAGCAATCCTGCTGTGTACTCGCACACTGGACAATCACAAGCAGGTTGATGTGTACGCAGACCTTTCCAAAGCTTTCGACTGTGCAGCACAATGCTCTTCTAAGTTGTCAGCATACGGCATTCATGGAAGCTCACTTGAATGGTTCAAGTGCTGTCTTTATGACAGGGTCTCAGTTCTTGTCTTGTTGGAGTTCCACAAGATTCACTACTGGGACCTTTGTGTTCACGATCCGCCATCACCTGCTCTCTGCTGATGACAAAGTCTACAGGGTAATTGAAAAGATGAGTGAATTGTTACAGTCTTGATATAAATAATACTAGCACTGGTGAAAAAGTGGCATTTAACTGTTAATGTTTCAGTCTCTACTGATCAGCATTTAGGGCAGTTGCGTATTGGATTAAATTATGCTTGTAAACCTGATTGACAAATCTTATAATATTTTACAAGTCATAAGCAATAAAATTATGTCTAAGTTAAAACTTATTTGTCTACAATCTAACATTTTATTGACGAAACTCATCTGATGAACATCCTTTTAAATTTTTAAAAACCTTTTGAGATCTGGCTAATTATATTGATTCTATGTTGCTTGACATGTATGATTGTCATTTAAAGTTTGTTAACTATATTAAATTTCTACAGTTAATTGCCTATGTTATGAACATTTAACTTGTTCTCAATGTTGCTGGAGTAACGTTTGTACAAAAGGATTATTAATTTTATGCTGTCAATACGAGAGTATTGTTCAAGTCTTCCCAGCCCAAACTTTGCAACATTTTTTTAACGCTACTCTTGTCGGAAATCACTCAGAACAAATCAAGCTGCTTTTCTTTGGATATTTTCCAGTTCATTAATCAAGTAATCCTGCTGAGGGTCCCATACACTGGAACCATACTCTAGCTGGGGTCTTGCCAGAGACATATGCCCTCTCCTTTACATCGTTACTACAACCCCTAAATACCCTCATAACCAGGGCCCAGATTTCAATGGCATGTCATTTTAATTGGTGCATCATAGAAGTTGCTAAGTTATATACAAATCCTGTTCATGGCCTCCCGATTACAGAAATGCGTATTTGCCAAGTCATTTTTTTGTCATTTTTTGAAGCATTTGATTTTTAGGTCATTTTTCGCTTTTTGCGTCATTGTCATTTTTAATTATTTTATTTTTCTTATTCATTATTTTTAAATAAGAATCCACGTTTTATGTCATCAACCAACCAGTTCTTATATCTTGACATACTTGAAGGTTTACATGGAGGTTCATCTTCGAAAGTTTCTGCACTCAGTTGTGAGCTGAGTACGTAGATTTGTATGTCCCTCACCTATGTGTCTTAACAGGAGGCGAGCCAAGCTATTCTTGGGCGACTTCAGACGAGTTTATCAGTTCACCAGGGAAGGGTGTTCAGAGTGTGATGTCAGCAGGGAGGTATTTCTGCAAGTGTACTCTATTTCCTTGTTCCTTCAGGTCAGTTTTAGTTGTACAGTTTGTAGATGTCAGTTGTAACCATTGAGTGCATGTTAAAATGCCAAAGGTAAAACCATCCAAGGAAGGTCATTTGAGGCAAATTGTCTTTGAATTCAGAGAAGATACCTTTCCTACAGATGGTAAAATACTATTCTGTAGTGTGTGAAGTGAAAGTGGCAGCAGAAAAAAGATTCACCGTTCAACAGCACGTCAGTCGCAACAAACGTGTGCAGTATTCATATTAGCAGAAAGAAAAGTACTCAACAGTTACTCATGCAAAATGCATCAAGCAGAGGTACAACCTCAGCCTTTTTTTAATGAACTGTGTGAAGTTTTTGTCACAGCAAATATCCGCTTCATAAACTATTCCTAAATTAAGGCAGTTTCTAGCACGGTATACAAGTCATTCCATTCCGGACGAATCTACACTAAGGAAAAATTACATACCACTCTGCTATGAAAACACACTTCAAAGAATACGGGAAAGAACAAGTGAAAAGAAGATTTTTGTCTCAGGAGACGAAACTGATGTTGAAGGTCGTTACGTAGCTAATGTAATTGTAGGAACCATGGAAATAGATAATCCCGGAGAAATACTTTTGCTAACTTGTGAAGTCCTGCAATCTGTCAATCATTCTACAATTGTCTAATGTTTCACAGGGCCATGGTTCTGCTGTGGCCTGACTGTGCGAGGTACGATGACATTTTACTTTTCGTGACCGATGCCGCACCTTACATAGTTAAAGCTGGTAAAGCTATCAAAACTTGATATTCAAGAATGCTGCATGTAACTTGTCTAGCTCATGCTTTCCACACAGTGGCAGAAGACATGAGGGAGAACTTGTGTCGCAGGCCCCATCACACAGGAAACTAAAGTCACCAGCTCCCGATATCCCACTACCTCCTCAGCCTGTAGTCGCATGTGGGTCAATGCGTGCGAGTACTACAGCGACAACTTTTTAGCAGTGAAGCGTGTGAAACTCGCTAGAAGCCCAAGACACTAGGGCTATCGAAATCATCCAAGAGATGTTTTCAGCTGACAATGTGCAAGGTAAGTTGGCATACATTAAGGCAAATTTTAGCTCCCTGCAGTCAGCTGTTACAGGACTTCAGGAGAGAGGTGTGACAATAGAACAAGTGACAGCTTTGGTGAGAGCAATACAGGATGCTTTGGAAAATGTGCGTGGTGAAGTTGGTGAGTTGGTATTTCGGAAACTAAAATCTGTCCTTGGTAAAAACACAGGATGCAAAGTTAGTTTTGTGCTCAGTTGTCCAGGTACTCTGAGGAAGTTTTCATTT
This sequence comes from Anabrus simplex, assembly GCF_040414725.1. Classification (NCBI taxonomy): domain Eukaryota; kingdom Metazoa; phylum Arthropoda; class Insecta; order Orthoptera; family Tettigoniidae; genus Anabrus; species Anabrus simplex. Next base: position 2,432,079 of record NC_090274.1, read on the forward strand.
AGTGGATATTGAAGAGCTGTCATCAAGTGATTTAGCGCACTTCAAGTACGTACCTCTCGCATCTGCCGATGTCGAAAGGAGCTTTTTGATGTACAAGAATGTTCTGGCTGACAATCGACGTTCTTTTACCTTCGAGAATCTATGGATGGTCACAATTGTCTACTGCAACACGGTTTGAGGTAAATATTAAAACCTACATAATACGGCATTATATATATATATTTACGGTTTATAGGAACATTGTTTTCCTTTTCGGATCATTTCTCTTTACGGAGTACCTGGTCTCAGAAGATCTTTGTACCGGTATATTTTGTTTCTAAGGAAAACCGAGATTCCAAAACAAATAACTGACATATTGCTATATAATTAGAGAAAATATCAATTATCAATATTGTTCATATCTAGAAATGGATATTTAGTTTCAAACAATAAATACTTGGGATTTTTCATCATTTTTTTTCATTTTTAGGACATTTGATAATTTTAAGGTCATTTTAAAGGTCATTTTTTAGTATTTTTAGGTCAAAATCTGGGCCCTCTTAACCATGTACAGAGATCTGTACCCTTTATTTAAATCATTTATGCGATTACCCCAATGAAAATCTTTCCTTATATTAACACCTAGGCACTTACAATGATCTCCAAAGGGAACTTTCACCCCATCAACGCAGTAATAAAAAGAGGACTTTTCTTATTTGTGAAACTCACAACCTGGCTTTTAACCCCGTTTATTATACCATTGCCTTCTGTCCATCTCAATATTGTCGTTTTACAGTTGCTCACAATCTTTTAACTTATTTATTACTCTGCAAAAAAACATGATTCTACTTCTTTACACATATTGATATACATAAGAAAAAGGTCCAATAATACTGCCTTGAATTCCCCTCTTAATTATTACAGGCACAGATAAAGCTTTGCCTACTCTAATTCTAATTTCTATTTTCCAGAAACAGAGCCATCCATTCAGTCACTTGTCAAATCCAATTGCACTCATTTTTGCCAGTGGTCTCCCATGATCTACCCTATCAAATGCCTTAGATAGGTCATTCATGAGAAAGTATCTGCCATACCTTGCTGGAATGCTACAAGTTGAGCTTCAGTAGAATAACCTTTCCTAAACCCGAACTGCCTTCTGTCAAACATGTCTAATATGATTGGAAAGAATGCTTTCCCAATCCTTCACAAGAAAATTGCAAGTTAGTATCACAAAGGATGTCACTAAAACTGATGATCTTTGTATTCTTTTTAGTTATCAAAATACCTTACCTCTCAATGAGCATGCGTTAAATACTTAACAAGGCATTTTAATTTCCTCAAAACAAGTTTTAAATCTGGTGTCTCATTGAAAACCCTGTATTTCTTGGTCTAGAGTACTGCTCTGAAATGTGGATCCCTTGGAGCAAGGGTGGTGGTGTGTAGTAGTATATTCCAGTGGCGGCTCGTGAAAAAATCGTCCTACGTGCTACAAAAAACAAGCTAAATACGCTGTTTTAAATCTGCATATTGCCATGATGAAATGAAATGTCGTATGGCTTTTAGTGCCGGGATATCCCAGGACGGGTTCGGCTCGCCAGGTGCAGGTCTCTCTATTTGACGCCCGGAGGCGACCTGCGCGTCGTGATGAGGATGAAATGATGATGAAGACAACACATATACCCAGTCCCCGTGCCATTGGAATGAACCAATTAAGGTTAAAATCCCCGACCCGGCCGGGAATCGAACCCGGGACCCTCTGAACCGAAGGCCAGTACGCTGACCGTTCAGCCAACGAGTCGGACATTGCCATGATGAACAACGCATACTTCAAACTTGGTAATAATAATAATAATAATAATAATAATAATAATAATAATACAACTTTTCTCACAATTTATAACTCAGAACAAACAAAAACATTAATTTGGAAGCAGATGAATTCTTCGACAACTGTCTACGAGATAAATAATTCATTCGAGAAATATTGTTTTTACCAACCTAATGGCGCAACTTACATCAGTGCAAATAGAATAGAATATAGATCCCCACTAAGAACACTAATTTAATTTCACTTTATATACACTGCAGTGGATAAATAATTTGATAAATCTCCGTATAAACTGGCTCCATGGCTAAATGGTTAGCGCGCTGGCCTTTGGTCACAGGGATCCCGGGTTCAATTCCCGGCTGGGTCTGGAATTTTAACCATCATTGGGTGTATGTGTTGTCTTCATCATCATTTCATCCTCATCACGACTCGCAGGTCACCTACGGGAGTCAAATCAAAAGACCTGCATCTGGCGAGTCGAACATGTCCTCGGATACTTCCGGCACTAAAAGCCATACGCTATTTCATTTCACCAGAGTAAATTACATTGTAATGCGGGATCACATTTAGGGTCACTCAAAGATTCTTTGACTCACCTACGAATTCCTTATTTTTGACACAAAAGGAAGATGGATATTTTAATAAGCATGTGTGAGATAGATTGCCTCCACTTACGCTTTACTTTCGAGCCCAGACGATGCTACTCTCTAGTGGCAGACTCGCTTACCACGTTCAACATCACACGGCCGACTTGATGCGTCGCTCTAGCTAGCTAAGGAGCGCAGCGAGGGATCAAGTCGGCCGTGAGCATCAAGGGAGCAGGAGACATCGAGTACTTCTACCCCCTTGCGGGAGAGGAAGTAACTATAGACGGGATCAGTGAAAGTTGATCCCGGTTTACGGTATACTCCGCCGGCTAGGGGGAGTGTTGCAAGCTTGGCTGCGCCTGCGTATTGCTTCCTCCAGGCTACAGGCAAGGGCTCACTTCACATGAGCACGAGCCTTGTTCCCCGGGAGAACGGCGCTAGGTGTTCGACAGATCTCGTCCTGATTTTCACAAAACACAAATTCATATCGTACTCAAAAAACGAAAAGGCACCAGGATAATTTTACTGTACATAAATAATATTCCTTACAGTTTCAAGCTACGTGCTGGAGCCCGGTAGCACGTACTGACCAGCCGCCACTGGTATATTCATTACCTTATTGTCGCGTGATCTTTTGAGTACTAACCTAGACAATATTTCTTTCCGTTCATTTTTTTGTACTAAAAAAGTTCTTATATTTTTCCTTTTCTTTTCATTTTCTCCATAAAGAATGGCTAAGGAACTGTGGGTGTGGCAAGGCATTGAGGGGTATGAGGAAGGAGTTGCAGAGTTTGAGGGAGATGATTAGGATTCTCACAGAAGACAAAGGAAAGTAGGCCTCCCTCAAACAATGTACAGGTTACAGTAGGTGTACTAGAGGGAGGGGAAGGGGGGGGGGGCATTGTAGAAGACAGGTGGTCTAATGTTCTAGGGGAAGGACATTGCAGGCTAAGGGCTCTATTCAGGATCAGGACAGGTGTCAGTGCGAAATCAGTACAAGTCACTCCAGGTAGAAAAACAGAGGGAAGAGGAACAGGGAACTGTTGCTGAGATGTGTGGAAGTAGGAAGGGAAATGTAGAGTAGAGGATAGGAAAAGACAGGTGGAACAGGGTCATGGGAGGGAGAAAAGGGAGGAAGAAGTAGCTTCTGCTGTTATCAGGAAAGATAGGGCTGACCAGGAGGGGAGGGGATCAAAGGAGGTGGGTAGGGTTGAGGCTCCGGTCATGGGGGATTCCATCGTTAGACATGGGGAAAGTGTGCGGAGGAAAGGGAACCAGGGTAGAGAGTTATCCAGGAATTAGGTTGAGACAGATGCTGAGAAAAATAGAAGAGAAGGAGGAGGTGAAGGAGAAGGTGGTAGTAGTGTTTCACGTTGGTACCAACAAAAGGCAAGCTGATATAAGTACCAACATAGTTGGAGATGTGTGGGATCTGGTAAATGCAGCAAGGGTCAAGTTTAAGGAAGCAGAGATTGTTATCAGTGGAATACTGTGTAGGAGAAATACTTTCTGGAAGGCAGTTGGGGATTTAAATGAGACTGGAATGGGTATGTGGGAAACTGAGTGAGATTTCTAGATCCTAATGGGTGGGTAGGAGATAGGGATCTGCGCTCAGATGGCCTTCTCTTAAACCGCAGTGGTACGTATACGTTAGGAAATTTGTTTGGAAGGGTAATAGGGAGGTACATTCAGGGAAACGGGGTTGTCTAGGGAGCAGTGATAAGGGTACAGAGATCTGGAAGTCGAGTAGGAATGACATAAAAATGTTAGTGTTGCACTGTAGAAGTATTGTAAAGAAAGGAATAGAATTAAGTAATTTAATAGATACTGTAATAGGAGTTGAATCATGGCTGAGAAAGGATATAATGGACACAGAAATTCTCACAGAACTGGAGTGTGTATCGTAGAGATAGGATAAGAATGGTGGGAGGTGAAGTATTCATTCTGGTGAAAGATGAATTTGTAAGCTACAAAAAAGTTAAAGATGAAAAAGTTTAATTCTAGGTGTAAGGCTCATTTCTGAAGATAATAGGCAACTTGACTACTTTGGAGTGTACAGACCGGGAAAGGGTAGCCCTGACATGGATTGAGAATTATTTGATAAGATAATCAGCTATGTGGGAAACTACACGGAAAGGAATGTGATTGTAGCGGGAGATCTGAATTTACCATATGTCAATTGGGAAGGTAATGCAAATGACAGGAAGCATGACCAACAAATGGCAAAGCTAATATGGGAAGGACAGATGATTCAGAAAGTGACTGAACCAACTAGAGGTAAAAATATCCTGGACATGGTGCTGATAAAACCAGATGAGCTCTATAGAGAAACCGAAGTAATATATGGTATTATTGATCACGAAGCTGTTTTTATCATAGTTAAAAATAAGTGTGATAGAAAGGAAGGTTTTAAAAGTAGGACTATTACGCAGTACCATGTGGCTGATAAAGCAGGCATGAGGCACTTCTTAAAAAGTAATGATCGGTGGAAAACGGTAAATAAGAATGTAAACAGACTCTGGGATGGGTTTAAAGCAATTGTTGAGGAATGTTTAAACAGGTTTGTACCTTTAAAGGTGGTAAGGAATGGTAAAGACCCACCTTATTATAATAGAGAAATAAGGAGGCTAAGGAGGTGCAGATTGGAAAGAAATAAAAATGGCTGTGGAAGTAAGGAGAAATTGAAGGAACATACTAGGAAATTAAATTTAGCAAAGAAGGCAGCTAAGGATAACATGATGGCAAGCTTAATTGGCAGTCATACAAATTTTAGTGAAAAATGGAAGGGTTATGTATAGGTACTTTCAGGCAGAAACAAGTTCCAAGAAAGACATTCCAGGAATAATTAATGAACAAGGGGAGTGTGTATGTGAGGATCTTCAAAAGGCAGAAGTATTCAGTCAGCAGTATGTAAAGATTGGTGGTTACGAGGATAATGTCCAGATAGAGGTATTAAAATTTACATATATTTGCAATAAGATACAAAAGTTGAAAACTAGAAAAGCAGCTGGAATTAAGATTTCTGGGGATATACTAAAGACAATGGCTCAGGATATAATACCATATTTGAATTACTTTCATTATTGTTTGGTTGAAGGAGCTATACCAAATGAATGGAGAGTTGCTATAGTAGCCCCTGTGTATAAAGGAAAGGGTGATAGACAAAGCTGAAAATTACAGGCCAGTCAGTTTGACATGCATCACATATAAGCTTTGGGAAGGCATTCTTTCTGATTATATTAGACATGTTTGCAAAATTAATAACTGGTTCAATAGAAGGCAGTTCGGTTTTAGGAAAGTTTATTCCACTGAAGCTCAACTTGTAGGATTCTAGTAAGATATAGCAGATATCTTGGATACAGTAGGTCAAATGGACCGTTTCGCGATTGACTGTCTAAAGCATTTGATAGGGTGGATCGTGGGAGACTACTGACAAATGAGTGCAATTGGACTAGACAAAACAGTGACTGAATGGGTTGCTATATTTCTAGAAAATAGATCTCAGAATTAGACTAGGTGAAGCTTTATCTGTCCCTGTAATAATTAAGAGGGGAATTCCTCAGGCCAGTATTATTGGACCTTTATGTTAATCAATGATATGTGTAAAGAAGTGGAATCAGAGGTAAGGCTTTTTGCAGATTATGTTATTCCATATAGAGTAATAAATAAGTTACAAGACTGAGCAACTGCAAAATGACCTCAATGTTGGGAGATGGACAGTAGGCAATCTTATGATAAACGGGGTTAAGTCAGGTTGCGAGTTTCACAAATAGGAAAAGTCTTCTCAGTTTTAATTACTGCGTTGAGAGGGTGAAAGTTCCTTTTGGGGATCATTGTAAGTACAGTAGAGTCTCGCTCATCCGACCTTCGCTTATCCGACATTCCGTGTTATCCGACACTGGTAGATTTAATTTGAACTTTTGGTGGAGACTAAATTCAGCCACACCCGGTGTCCATGGGACAAGCACTGGCCTGACCGCTGCCGGTAGGAGTCCTTGTTCATTGTAGTATTGGTTGAGTGCGGATGTTATAATTTTCATATCCTCTGTGAGTATAGCGAGTACATGGAAGAAAGTGATTGTTTCTATGGAAGACAAGTTGAGTGCATTAAAGACACTGGACAAAGGGGAAATTCTTCAAAATGTGGCTTCAGATTATGGTGTTGGATGTGTTACAGTGGGAGACTGGAAAAAAACAGAGGGAAGAAATTGATAAGTCGTGATCTACCAGAGCAGAGAAAAACATTTTTAAAAATGTCAGTACGAAAAAGTAAGTGAAGCACTATTTCTTTGGTTATCTCAACACCGGGAATAAGGCCTGCTAATGTTGGCCCCATTCTGCAGGAAAAGGCTGTGTGTTTCCGGAAGGAGTTTAATTAAGGGGACCCTAATTTTCCTGAAAGTGCTGGGTGGCTTGATCGGTGGAAAAAACTGTACGGCATTCGGCAGCTTAATATCTGTGGAGAAAAGTTTCTTTTCGTGAGAGATCTGGAATGTTTTCGTTCAATACTGCATGTACTGTACAATTGGATTGCTAATTTAATAAATAGAGTACCGTGAAACATGTCATTGTTTTAGCACTAGAGTATAGCCTTCCTGTTTGCTTCAGTTCATTTTCAAAGTTATTCTGTATTATCCGACATTCTCGGTGATCCGACGTACTCCAGGTCCCGTTTAGGTCGGATAATCGAGACTCTACTGTATAAGGAAAGATCTTCATTGGGGTAATCACATAAATGGGCTTGTAAATAAAGGATACAGATCTCTGAACATGGTTATGAGGGTGTTTAGAGGTTGTAGTAAAGATGTAAAGGAGAGAGCATGTAAGTCTCTGGTAAGACCCCAACTAGAGTATGGTTCCAGTGTATGGGACCCTCACCAGGATTACTTCATTCAAGAACTGGAAAAAATCCAAAGAAAAGCAGCTCAATTTGGTCTACGTGATTTCCGACAAAATATGTTGCAAAGTTTGGGCTGGGAAGAAATGGGAGAAAGAAGACGAGCTGCTCGATTAAGTGGTATATTACAAACTTCATGTCTGGTCCATATTGAAATGTACATCAATTTAAAAAATATTACTAAAATTTATTAGGATCAACCTATTCAATTGTATTGATTGATATATATTACAGATCAGATTCTCAAAGTGGATCAGTAAAAGTGTTTGGGTATCAAGCTGTTACTTAATCTGTTTTGTACAGAGATGAGTAGAGTCTCGTAGAACTAGGCGCAGGTATGTTTCATACACAAGTGTCCTAATTTACTCCAGTTGCTAGCAATTCACATTCCTTCCCGTAACACCCGGGGGAGACCTCAATCACTGGATGTATTCCACTCGTCAGACAGTTCCTTGTATCCTGTTCTGCATATTTGGTAACTGAAAATTATATTTCCTTCTTTTATCTATCGGACATTTCAAATGTATAAACACTTGTGTTTTCATGTTCTCTTCTGTATGCGTTTTGTAAATATGTATATTGCCTAGTTATCTGAAACCTGTCAATGGGATAAATATTTATTGACGGATTTCCTTATATGACATTCCTTGTACTTTATTTTACAACTTCTTTACGTCACACGCCGACGATGGCTAGAAGTGGGGAGGAAGTGACTGGCTTTAAGCTACAGCCCTGGTGTGAAAATGGGAAACCACAAAACTAGCATCCAGGCTGCCAACTCCACTATCTCCTGAATCCAAGCTGATAGCTACACGCAACCCTTTGCTCTGTGCATTCCTTGTACCTTTCGGCACTGTTGCAACTTGCAACTTGGCTGAGGTAAACAGACTATGTCCCTTGAGGTTTATTGATCGTAATACAAAATGGCAAGTGAATTGGAAATTGATGCCTCCTGAAGGAAAATGGAAGTATCGGATATTGTTAAGAAATTGAGGGATCAGAACTGTTCAGCTTTATCTTCACTTATGTTTTCCCAAAACCAAATTTTGCCAGGCTGAGTGGCTCAGACTTAAGGCGCTGGCCTTCTAACCCCAACTTGGCAGGTTCAATCCTGGCTCAGTCCGGTGGTAGTTGAAGGTGCTCAAATACGACAGCCCCGTGTCGGTAGATTTACTGGCACGTAAAAGAACTCCACTCGATGTAAATACAGGAAGCAAAGCACAGCTGCCACCAAGCACTAATCTGCCTCATAGGTCTCCAGAAATGCTCAAGTTCACAGTAGAAAAGTCAGGATTCGAGACCACAGTACCAAGATTGGAAAAGTCACCTACCAGAATATAAATGCCCACTGCTGATAATGCAGGGAGATGTTCAGTTCATCACTTGGCAGGATAAATATTTATTGAGAACTCAATACCAAGTTTATCCCTATATGGTGCAATTCTTACAGAAATAAAAAGAACTGCTGTGGAAGAATATTTGGTTTTTAACTGTCATCCCTAAGAGTATTTGCAATATTTCACAGTAACAAAATGCAGGGGGAAGTTTGGAGGAACAGCTGACTTTCTACCTGCCCTGTGCTTGAAAGATTCCTGGCTAGTGAGGAATGAATTATGAAAAACTTAAATCTTGTCTTCAGTGTTGTTCTCTACATGAAAGCATGAGGGAAAGACTGATGATAGAACATTGCAGACATTCACTTAATCAGTTACATCACTAGAATATCAACGTCATGTGCAACCTTCGCCACTTCAATTGTATACAGCTCTCAAAGAACAGATTCATTTCAAATTCAAAGAATGGACGAAAGAGTGTCCAGACAACCGATACAAGAACAAAGAGGTTTCTTGATGTACAATATACAGGTCTCTTATAAACCCAGACGTTCTACTGTACGCTAAGTCTTGAAGTGTGTATACAATCTTACCATATAAAAGATGCTGGAAGTGTCATCCTTCATAATGAGGGACTTGATAAACACCATTAGGATTTTCTGCACATCAATACAGAGACTTATGACTGTTCACATGACCATTAAGATGAGGCCACACATCCAAAAACAAGCTGTGGGTCAAAAAACTGACCTTTGATGCAAGATACCACTCTCAATAACACTGTCCAGGAGGTTTTAACCAATCGGCCCGTGTAAACCTGTACGGTTTGATGTGTAACAGCTTTGTAGCTCTGTGCAGAAACAAGAAACCCCTACTTGTGCTAATTTGGTGACCGTTCAAGATTCGCACCAATGTCATCTCTCTTTTCCTGCGCATGTGTTTTATTGAACAATGAGCCAGTAGTTTAAAATCTGTGTTCTTGAAGGTAGCACTTCACCAGGAAATTGCTGAACAAATTCATCGCGTACCCGTCAAGCCGACTTTTATTAAAATACATCTTCCATACTAAAATATGGTGTTGCAATGATAACTGTCTCACCTTGTTAACAGCTGAGATTTGGACCGGCAACTGATGCTAGGTCGAACACATGCACGCTCCTTGCAAGGTCAAGAACTATGTGTGCGCCTCCCGTACAGCTCCATATGTCTCAGAGCAGGAACACTGCTGGATGGTCTGGGTATTTAAGACAGACAATACATTAAAAACAAACTGGAATAATCCACTTGACGATTAAAAGTAAAGAGATCCTAAATTCTACTTATAAATTATAGATGAAAATGGAGTAACAGACCTGTTTCTGTACAGAGAAATCATTTCCCATCATAATTTGTTGGAGGTAACATGTGAACAGTGTTGAGCTTGTCGAGTCTGCTGTACGGATGGCCTCTTCCATTCTGAGCTGCTTGATGTGACAGAACTGAACATTCCACCTTCAAGGCATTGTTTTCAATATCCAGTGCACCTAGAAAATACAAGAAACAATTTAGACAACCAGTTATATCTATAAAGGTGACCCAAGAATACATGGTATGCAGCAACAAGAAACTCTCCTCTCAAAGGAACCAACAAAGTACAGGAAAAAGTTGTTCGAAAGAAAGGCTATGAAACCATAATCCTCAGACCAGTATACTATCTGAACAGAGCAGTCTGCATTTCATTCTACAAAAAAATGCCAACTCCAACAACAAACTCAAAACAAGTTCAGCAAATTCTGGATCTGCACTAGTCTCTACTGCATTTTCTGTAATGCATCTGCTTAGGTTCTATTCAGTGCCAGACAAACTTATCTCTAAGAGATTTCTTAATTCCATGTTCCTTATCTAAATAATGGATATTAGAGAAACATTATGTGTCTCATACCAAGTCATTTTAACTGCAAGAAGTTCAAAAACTCTTACACTGTCCAAACATGTCTAAGCTCTTCTGATTTGTTTCAACTACAATTCAACATATCAGGGAGCTTGAAAAATAAAGGAGAAACAGATTTATTGGGTTTATGTTAAATGGGTACCATGAATTTCATAAGAATTTGGGAGAAGGAGGGTCCCAGATAACAGGTGATTAAAAGTGTGTGACCAGAACACTTTAATGAGAAGGATAACCCTTAATATTTTTCATAACACAGAAGTCAAGATTTTTGTAATAACCTGGAAGGCTAGGTCAAACAGTAGGGAAACCTTCCTAGACAGTAACAAAGAATCTTAGAAAGGTAGGGAAAAGGAAATTAATAGCATCATGTGTAAATCAGGTGAACTCTTAGTAGATTCCAGGGAAACACTGGACACAACGAATAAATAATAATGGACTAATAATAATTATAACATTTGTAATTGGACAGTGTTGTGCATTAAACAGCTATCCACCAATTGCTGAAGTTGAGAAAAACTAGATTGGAAGTTTGGATGTTTAAACAACCGTTAAATCTCCCCCGTTAACCCTATTCCAGTTTCAAAAACTCAAAGTCTTAGTTCTATGCATTCTTGACAGTTCTTGCATTTAAATCAAAAATACTGCAGGAAATTGACTTATGAGCATTTGTCACTTAGATGTTTGTGAGTTTAGTTATGCATAAAACTGCTAAGCACCCTTTTAGTTTTCCCTTTTTATTCGTACATTAAATTTAGACTATTTCAGGATCCTGGACAAGTAACTTGAAGTGTGTTAAAACAATAGCAAAGCACAAATACATTTCTAAATCATGTTTAAATTAATAAAATAAGAGGAAGAAAAATACAAAATAACTGTTGCTAAACTGATACTGTGTTAGGTTTCATCTATCGAGAAATCAAGTTCACTAAAACCCTCAATGTTGTCAAAACTGTTGACTTCTGAATAAAGACCTTTGCATCAGACAGTATCTGATGCACGATACTCTGATGTCTGCGATAAAGTTTTTCCTTCTGGCCATAGCTCAAGGCAAAACTAAAGTTGTTCTGGTCACCCTGGCATGTGCTTCTTTTAAAAGCAATTTCTTGGCCTTCTGTGTCATCAAAAGCCTGTTTCAAAGTCAACCATGGCTCCTTATTTCAATTTGCCGCATTCTTAGCCAGCTTACCACATTGCCATTGGCGTCTTTGCTTATGATCCGTTTTTCAATAGATATGCCCTTTAAAATCTTCCCTCCCCATTTCTTCAACAAAAATTTGTTTTGGCATTTCTTCATAACTTCCATATAATCTGCTGGTGAATATAATCTTTGCTGGAACTTATGGGAGCTTTCAGTGTCTCCAAAATAATTATCATTGGGCAAATGGCTGTGTGCCCGGAAACGAGGAATCTCATTTTTATGGTCTTCAATGTTGGATGCGATTCCATGACAGACTTCAGCATTAGGATAATTTTTGTTACGATTCTGCCCTCCACAGGAATCGCACCAATGCACAAGTTCTTCCGTCTACCATCTAAGCATTTATTGATGTATCTCCTTGGACAAAAGCCTCCTTGGGCTCCACGGCCAGTATGACTCTCCAACCACAACCATAACCAACGTTTATAGAATGTTTGTTGGCAAGGTTAGTGTTCTCTGCATGTCAAAACTTGGCAGGGACAGTCCATTAATTTCACTTGCATTTCATTTCAGTTCATTAGACTTCAAGGATTTTCTGCACCCTCTTGATGAGCAAGCAACTTCATCTTCGGCATCACTATTGCTACCGTTTCTGGGAGAGTTTATAAAGTCGCAGAAGTTGCAAGTGTCTGTTTTCATTGTAGGTTAAGTTTGGAATATAATACTTGCTTATAGCACGAGAGAAACTGGATGAGAATATTCCTTCCTATATAGTTCATACATGACTGGATGGGTGACATGATGGGAGAATACTTTTTTCAGATCTGCAATAATGTAACTCATACTTAGGCAATTTATAATGTGCTCAAGAATTTCTGCCATCATATGATCAGATATTTCAGAATCTCCTGATTTACCTCTTATCTTTATTATTGTCCCTTGCTGTTTCTTGGCTTTAAGACGGTTAATGGGATCACCCGATATTCTAATTCTAAGTGTCTGGGTAAAGCACTGTTTTAAACACTGGTACTTCTAAGGTGCAAGTTTTTGTGAACAACCTACTTGCATCTTTTGTCCTCTTCCTCTTCACTTGGCTTACAATTACTTTAATAGCAATGTATAGAACTTGCCCTTCATATGGCAGGTTCCAAAAATGTCAAACTCATTTTTCCCCCATCTTCAAGACTTTCTTACGACATTCTGATCGGCAGTGAAAGTCTAATTGTCTTGGTTCAATGACTTTTCTTTGTTGGCTAATGTAAGATTCATTCTGCTGGCATCTTTTCATTCTTCTCTACTTTCATGTGGATGTTTTTTTTTTTTCATCCTATGGTCTACCAGTAAACAGTTTTGGTCATTGCATTCTGCAATATCACTGGTTTGTTTCACTGATAAGCTGGCAATTCAGTTACATTAATCTAATGATACTGTAGGAATGGGTCAGAAGTTTCAGTTAGAATGCTATGGGCTCTAATATTTGCATTATAAGCTGTACCTTCATTGTAATATCTACTTGGCTGGTTAGGAATACCAGTTACACTATTTGATGCCATCATTTCGGAAGATTCTGCACTATGACTTGTGTGTGGTGAATTAGTGCGTGGATGAAATTCACTACTATTATTCTCTATGGCAGTAGCACTGAGGTCACTTAAATTCACTAGAACAGAAGACAAATCACAGGCTTCAGTACTTGACTGCTCTGAAAAACAGTCAGTCCCGTGAAATGACAAAATCTGCCTCGTAGGGCAATTGAGCCGAGGTTATTTTCAGTTATGGAATAAAACTACCACCACAAACAGTTTATAGAGTATTTAGATCAGTCAAAACAGCTCCTAGCCTTAAGGTGTCAGCTTGAAGTGCATGGTGCTCGTGTCATTAACTTTTATTCCCTGTAAATAAAATATATCTGAAACTTCAGCCTGCCTATTGCAATTAACACTGAAAATAACTACTAAAGACATTGTGTTTGTATTCAGAGATTTTCTGCTAGTAATTAAATTAATGTGCTATTGTAATATAAAAAGTAATCTTGAAGACTTGCTGTGTATTCATGTGAAGTGTGTGAATCTTCACACTGATTCTCCTTCAGAAGCGAAGTAATTTTCTACGCTCTGCTTGCCGTGATGGGTACACACATTCAGTCCATGCAGAATATTTTCCCACGACATTAAAGACTGTAACAGAGAATAGATCTTTCGGCATGTAGCCGATTCGCAGGATATAAACTTCATGGTTTTGATCCGTATTGAATTATCACAATAATAAATGAATGTCGTAATGGTCCACCTTTTTCAGTACTATAATATGCAATATTACTGAATTACATTACTAAACTAGGGGCTAGTTTTGGCCTTGGCTGGCCATCTTTAGCCTAAAAGTAATACATCTAATAACTGAAATGTACAAACACTTAGTCTGACCCTTCATAAGATTGTAGTGGCATCACGCGACAATCCTTTTGGTGATCTTCCTCCAGGTGTGTGCTTTGGGCATGGCGACTTGCTTGCCGTAAGCTCATCCTGGTCAAATTCTTGATCTGGTCCATCCATCGTAATGGTGCACGTCCTCTAGGTCTTCAGCCTTCGGCTTTTCCCTCTACGATAAGCATTTCCATTGCCTCCTGTCTTCTGGCAATATGTCCAAAATATCAGAGTTGTTTTTGGTTGATAAGGGTCGACAGTCTTGTTCTGATGCCGAGCTGTTGCAGGATCGATTCATTAGTACGGTGTGCTGTCCATGGTATTCGCAGTAATCTCCGATAGCACCCCATTTCTAGAGCATCAATCCTGCGGCGATCCACCGTCTCCATCGTTCAAGTTTCTGCTGGATAGGTCGCGATAGGGAAGATCAGAGTTCGAACGAGGGTGAGCTGTGTCTTGGAAGTGATGGAGGTGTCCTTCCAGATGTAAGTTTTGCTGTTGCATTTCTCCCAATCACAATGCGCTTGTGGATCTCAGGTTCACGGTCTCCAGTATTTGTAACAATAGATCCTAGATACTCTAAGCGACTGACAACCTCAATCCGCAATTCTTTTTATGGCGGGTATGTTATTAAAACTGTCTACAATTGTCACTTTGGACTTTTTATTGTCGATTTCAAGACCATATTCTCTGCTTTGCTCATCTAACCTCCGCATGATGGCTTCTAGTTCATGATCATCTGTTGCAATTATCAGTGTCATCTGCATATCTGAGATTATTAATTTTCCTGCCACTAACTCTGATGCCGTCACTCCAGTCCTCGAGAATCTCCCTCAATGTACTCGCCGTATACATTAAATAGGAGAGGGAAAGGAATGCAACTTTGTTGCACTCCAGCACTAGTAGAAAAGATGTCTGAGAAGTCGCCATTAACTCTTACTGTCGCACAGAATTGACATAAAAACTAATGTACAAACACACAACATTAAAATCTGGAATGAACTATGTGTAAAAATCTGAAAAATAAATTAGGCTCTAAATTATTAGCATCTGGAGTATGCTCATCAGACTTTCTTGTATTAATATTTGCAGAATTGTTAGTTCCATCATTGGTAATCCTTGCAATTTCAGTTGCAAAACAAACTGGTAAATAATTCTGTAGTCAGATCAATCACCAAATCTACTCGAGTGGTGTTAGCAGTATGCAAGTCACTGTAAATAACCACCAGCTGACGCAGAATTGCTAGATGGTGTTTCCACATCAACCAACGTAAATAAAATGAAATGTTTCCGTAGTGCTTGTTAAAATCATTCTGAAATGCTGTTGGACATTGTCAGGATGGCACATGAAGACATGTTTAAAACTTACCATTCTCAGTTTGTGGCTGGTATAAATTCGCAATTCATTGCAGTGTCCATGAAGTTACTTATGCGGTGCTAGAAACAGACCTGGGCCTTGTCGATCACTTGTCTCCTCCAGTCTCTCGAAGCGGCCAGCCTTCTCCAGTTCCGTATTCTTAGTTTTCTCAAGTCCACCTCTACATTGTCCAGCCATCATAATCTTGGTCATCCCACTAAGCGCCTTCCCTCGGGCTTGGTGACTAACACCTTCCTTGGTATTACATAAAATCAGCTTCATGGTCCGTATCGCACTTCAATAGATTCACAATTAAGTATTTATTTATTTTCCACCTAGTCGACTAGGTGGAAAATAAATAAATACTTAATTGTGAACCTTCCTTGGTACTCGCTGTTCCTCCACTCGCTGCACATGTCCCAACCACAAAGAGTTCATACAGCTCTTTGTTGGTCCTAATTCTCCAGCCACCCTTCTCGGATACAGCACCATATATATCTTCAACACTTTACATTACCATGCACCCAAAGTATTCCTAATTTGTTGTGTAATTTTCCATGTTTCCAATCTGTACATAACTACAGGTTTTATAATTGTTCTATGCACTGTCAACTTCAGCTGCCTTGAGATGTTTGACGATCACAAGAGGTTATGGAAACTAACAGCATTTGTTGCCTGCCATTATTCTTGCCTTAATCTACTGGTACCACATGATCTTCCTTTACTATTCCTCCTAAATACTTGAACTGCTTTACTCTTTCAAACCCTTCAGTTCAAACTGCTCTATCCCTCTCAACCTGGTTTTATTTGTGGTGTTGATCATGTGTTTTGTTTTCTTCTTACTTATAACCAAGCCCAATCTAGCCGCTTTTCTTTCCAGAACGGTGTACTTCTCCACCAGGTACTTTCTATTCCTCCCAAGCATGGCTGTATCGTCTGCAAAGGCCATACTCTGGGACGATCTGTTGAATATAGTGCCATCTAATCTGCTTGGCAGTTTGCGCATGATCCCATCCAGTGCCAGATTAAAGAGTGTGATATACAGAATCTCCTTGTGTTAGTCCTCGATTGCTTGGAAAATTATTGGTATATCTGCCGTTTGCTTTTATTTTGCAACTGGTGTTGCTTAAAGAGTCATTTTCACAAGTCTTGCTAATTTTGGTGGTATTCCCAAATCCTGTAACACCATAACAACCCCGTCCGTTGTTGCTCTTTCCTCGGGTATTCTTCTATAGTGGCTTCAGCATATTGTCGTAGTCTCTTGTTCAATATCCTAGCAAATACTTTGTATGCTATTCCTCTATGATTATTACACTTTGTTCTATCACTTTATATATTGGTACAATAATGGCTGTGTTCCAGTTTGTTGGCATTACCTCTTATCAATCGATGCATTTCCTTTAATAACTCTATACCACCATACTTCATATGTTTTCTCCCACAGCTCTATTATTTCTCTTTTTTTAACAAGTTGTTTTACGTCACATCGACACAGGTTTTACGGTGACAATAAAACAAGAAAGGGCTAGGAGTGGGAAGGAAGCGGCCATGGCCTTAAGGTACAGCCCCAGCATTTGCCTGGTGTGAAAATGGAAAACCACAGAAAACCACTTTCAGGGCTGCCGACAGTGGGATTCAAACCCACTATCTCCCGAATATTGGCTGCACTTAAAGAGACTTCAGCTATCGAGCTCGGTTATTATTTCTCAACTCATTTATAGCTTCAGTTACCTCTTCCAACGTTGGTTCTTCATAGCTGTCCTGTTCCCCTTATTCCTCATCTTCCTACTCCTGGGTTTCATCCTACTGCAGCAATTCTTGGAAGTATTCTTCCCATCTTCCAGTAATTCTAATTTCATTACTGATCTTTCCTCCTTTGTCCCTGCATATTGTTGTACGGGGCTGCCATCCCTGTTTTATCTCCTTTATACCTCTAAACATTCTTTGTATGTCCTTTTCGTTCCTACATTCTTCAATGTCTTTCAGTTTGTTTTCCCCAAATTCGCTTTATCCATCTACACAGTTTTACTTTCCTTCATAGTTCTGTCTGGCGGCCCATGTATCCTTTCGAAGTATCATCTTCCTTGCACTATTTCATTCTATTGCCTTCTCACATTACTCATCGTACCACTCCTTTCTCTTATCTCCGTTTTCCTGAACCAGCTTGGAGTCTAGTTTTTCCCGTATTGCTTTTTCCATTTTTTCTCACTGTATCTCTGGGCTTTCCTCCTCAACAGTTATCACTAATTGCTTCTTTCATTCCTCTTTCCTTTTCATCAGTGCTGATTCTAGTTACATCATACTTTTTATACCTTTCTACTTTGTTACAGATGGTTGTCGATATCCTCTGTCTGAACTTGACCACCACCATATAGTGGTCTGATTGAGCATCTGCCCCTCTCATCACCCTAACATCCCTTGTATCTGTGCCATGCCTTCTTTGAGTAAGCACATGATCTGACTGGTTCCATTCGGTGATGTCCAAGTTCCTTTATGTATATCCTTATGTGGGAAAATAGTGCTGCTTATGGTGAGATTTTGCTTACCACAAAATGAACCAGCCTTGTTCCGTTATCATTGAACTTGTGTAAACTATACTTTCCCACATTTGACCGATACATGGTTTCCCTTCCAATCTTAGCATTCATATCTCCTAGAATCACTTTCACATCATTTTCAGCAATTGTATCATACGAGTGTTCCAGCTGATCATAAAAGGACTAACCTCATCAGTCGTTTCTTCTGTTTGAGCAGGAGCACAGATCAATGTCATATTGAATTCCATTTTAACTCTCAATATGCATATCCTGCCATTAATTGGTTCTTCACCTTATATACTCTGTACAAGGAAGCCTATTCCAAAATTAGCTGTCCTCCCACCACCACTACTACTACAAAAAATTGTCTAGTCCCCCTTAATCAACTGAGCAAGTTTCCTTCCACCTAATCTCCTGCAAAGCTGCTATTCCTATCTGGTACTGAGTTGATCTTTCACATTCCTGAAAGCTCCTGCTTTTTTTAAACTCAGTACATTCCACATAGCCATTCTTACATTAGTCTGTGTCCATTGCTTGGTCGTTGCCATTGAGACTCCAGATTCTACATGTGCTTGACATTTTCGTTACTACTTTTTTTTTTTTTACATAGCTGAGAAGTCACCCCTGCGCACAACCCCAACAGGGGGTCTGTCCCTTCACAGCCTGTTGGGTGGCTGCCTTTTCTGTTGGGGATGTTCCCCTTAGCCTTTGAGGATCCCTCTTCCAACAAGGCAGTAGATTGCTACTGTTAACCTCAGTTGCTAGGTTCCCCTTCAGCCAGTTCCACTGTACCAATAAATTTTATTTCCACCTTCACTGTCATTGAGGTCTTTACCATAAACCTGGTTACTCCCAAGGCAAGCAACCCAAGGTTTTTTAAAGAGGTGTTACTCTATCACTCACCACTGGTCCTGACTTGTGACAGGCAGAGCCTGGCTTCCTCAACAGAGGTTGGGGTGTCCATGAAGTTAACCTGAATAATTATAGATAAAATTGGATAAAATTAATGAAATGAAGGAGAAAGAGTGTTAGTAAAATGGCATAGGTTATATAAGACCTTCCGCACGTGTGGTACGTGGCGTATTGTGCATCTCATACTAACTGTTGAGATTCAAAGGAAAAGGGGCGGGGCAAGGAGAGAGATGCGGGGCAAGGTCCAAGGAGAGGTGGAGGGGAAGGGGGAATTAAGGCGGAGCCGAAGGATGTGGGAAAAGAGATGGCTGCCGAGTAAACTTGTTGCGAATATTACAATAAACTTGTTGGTTTGAAGTTTCTAAAAATGGAAATTAAGTCAAATAGGATATTTGGCTTTTCTGAAATGTCATTAAGATTATGATTCAGGTTTAAAATATTGATCTGTATGTATGAAGCAGCTTTCAGTAATGTTAAGGAGGGGTCCTTTGTTGATTGAGAATTTCCATATCTTGTTTTATGTCAATTTGTGATTATAGTCATGCATATGCTGTCCTACAGCTGAAAATTTATTGTACTTCAGGGCGTTGATGTGTTCCAAGTACCCTATATTAAAATAAGAATCCAACAAACTTAAGCAGACCCTCAAGAATAATTCACATCATGACAGATCAAGAAAATTGAATTAATATGAACCCAGGTTTACCCACCGCCAAAGCCCTCCCAAAGATACACAAAACCGGCGTCCCCATTTGCCCAATCATTAATTATAGACAGAGTGTTCTATTAAGCATCACAATTAATTCAAAGATTTTTATTTAACAAATGTAAAAAACTAAAGAATTGATCGATAAATTAAAAATTTAACATTAAATTCAATCATTCTCTCCACATATTTGATATTGTAAACATGTATCTTAGCATACAAATCTCCAAGGTATACCCCATCATTCAAAACAATTTAAATACAGCAGCCTAGGTATATTAAAAATACAGGATTTCATGTCTATGCTTAAATTAGTTATAAGCAACAATTATTTCACTTTCGATAATATTTATCAACAAGAAGGTTTGGCTATGGTATTGCTGACCTCTGGTATCTTAACCAAGATTTACTTGGATTTTTTGGAACACACCAAAATTGATAACTTTGACAACATCCTTTTCTGGGCAAGACAGTATGTAGACGACACCATAGTATGGATGAGAGCATCAGAGACTCTGCTATCACCCTCATTAATCTAACGTTGACCCACATAAAATTCACACTTGAGTCCGAAACTGCACGGAAAATTAATGTTTTAGACTTAACCATTATCAGGCACCCAAGCTACGTAAGTTATAAGATTGTCAGCAAACCCACCCAAACAGTCACTACAATCCATCAAGATTATTCACACCCCCAAATTCACAAATGAGCAATGTCCAACAGCGTGGTGTACCGAGCCTTCAATGTTTCAATGTAAAAGAGACCTTCAAAATGAGTTGAACACCATTCGTAACATAGCTAAATGTAATGGATACTGTACCGGGAGGTACACCTGCCCCCTTCATTTAAATGAAGCGCTGTGGAAAATGCCATCTTAAGTCTAAAACTCTCAACAACTAGCGCAAGAAGTTGCGACTTTTCTCTACAGATGTCTACCAAAAAACTTATGTCCTCTAGTGTGAAGAGGAACTGTTAAAATCCTAAAGTAATTTTTTATTTTAAGGTTTACTTCACTGAGTTTATTCTTTGTTTTCGGTATGTTAAAATTGTCAATACTTTAATCTCTTCCTGCCAACTTAAGTTGTTGGCCAATAGAATTTTTTGTATTTTTCAGCCAATTACATTTATCTTGTAACTATAATTACCCAATGGAAATTGGAGGTGTGTGTGGCCTTAGCCCAGAGCTCTCTAGAACCTTCCTATCGGGTGTAAAACCTGGCACATTTGACCAGGCTGTCTTACTCATCGCTCCAGTTCAGTGTTTGTGGTTATTAAGGAGGCGAGAGCCTCATCCATTATCAAGCAGACCAGCAGCTCAGGTAATGGCACTCCTATAGCTAGCTGGAGGGGAAGGTTTACGATCTTTAACTATGTAATTTCCTAAAATGTAACTTTCAAACTAGTCAAAAGAACTTAGCCAAAATTTGGGAATAGAGTGATACCCTGTTGAGTTCCCTATCAACTTGACTCAGGTGACTGACTTTTATAACTTAAATTTTCTCCATCTAGTCATTTCAGTAGTATAACTTCAGGCCAGAAGCCCAAATAGGGTTTTATCTTTTAATTGCAAATTTCAAGGAGTGCAAGTGTCTCCCTCCACTTCATTTTGATTTTTGGGCCAGTAACTAACCTGTTTTTTTTTCCACAAAGGCCCGGTAGATTTGAGTATTCGACACCCCTTTGAAATTCTGTTTCATTCTGTGTAAATATGTTAAGACTTTAGCATCTAAGACAGTAAATACTGTTGGAATTGTAAAATGTAGATTGTGCCTTTGATAGGCCTGGACATTTTTTTTTGAAAATGTAAAGTTTAGAGCAAAGATGCTCTGGGTGTTAATGTAAATATTGGAAGGCTGCAATGGTGTAAAGTTTGGGGAATAGTCTCCTAGACTCCTAGTTAATTTTGTGGGACAAAAGGTGCTCTGGAAACACTGTATATCTTGAATACTCTAAACAAAATTGGAAGGAACATCAATGACTTTTTTGAAAGGAGCCACAGCACTCATTGGAGAGTGTATAATTAGTCAGCCTCAAGCTCAAGGTGGTGGTTATTCAATATTCTAAAAGTGTTACCCATCTTATGATCTTTTGTGAAGTCATTTCAAAAAAAAAAAGAGCTGAGAAAGAAATATAACCATAATTTTAGAGTTTTAAGTCAATCTTCTGATTGTCCTATCTTGACTCATTCATGCCCGCACCTTCTTTCACCTCTGTCCACCACGGAATCCCCGGAACAGATACCCTGTTTCTTTATTGAAAAAATGAAGAATCAATGTAAATATCACCCCTCTACCACTTTGAAAAAAGACAAACAAAACAACTCCCTTTCTATCTTTATGTTCAACGAGCAAATTTACAAAGTCACCAACATCATTAAAAAGCACGATGTAAAAGTTGTTTTCGAAACCAACAATAAGAATACACAAGTCTTACATAATGCCACATCCATAAACAAGTTCAATAGTTTTTCAAAATCAGGAATATACAGGATTATTTACAACAGTTCTTACGTCTGACAGACC
The DNA here is from genome assembly GCF_040414725.1 of Anabrus simplex. Taxonomy (NCBI): domain Eukaryota; kingdom Metazoa; phylum Arthropoda; class Insecta; order Orthoptera; family Tettigoniidae; genus Anabrus; species Anabrus simplex. Next base: position 2,454,232 of record NC_090274.1, read on the forward strand.
GGAAGGAATTTTAATATAAGGTACTAGGAACACATCAATGCCCTGAAGGACAAATTTTCAGCTGTATGACAGCATATGCATGACTAATCACAAATTCACAGACAAAACAAATATGGACATTCTCAAAATCAACAAAGGACCCCTACTTAACATTACTGAAAGCTGCTTCATACGTATAGATCAATATTTTAAACCGAATCAATCTTAATAACATTTCAGAAAAGCCAAATATCCTATTTGACCTACTTCCCATTTTTAGAAACTTCAAACGAACAAGTCAATTCAGTTTTTCATAATATTCACAGCACCTTTCCTCAGCAGCCATCTCTTTTCCCCACATCCTTCGGCCCCGCCTTAATTCCCCCTTTTAAAGTTAATTTTTTTCAATAAAGAAACTTATCTGTTCCGGGATTCCGTGGTGGACAGAGGTGAAAGAAGGTGCGGGCATGAATGAGTCAAGATAGGACAATCATGAGATTGACTTAAAACTCTAAAATTATGGTTATATTTGATGATGATGATGATGCTTGTTTAAAGGGGCCTAACATCGAGGTCATCGGCCCCTAATGGTACGAAATGAAATGACAAAAAATTCAAAAAATCCACTGACCAAAAGAAATAAAAATGTCATGAAAAATGAATGGATGGACATGAACCCAAAAAACAACAAAAACAAACAAGAAACAAACAAACAAAAGAACAGTGGATCTGACTCAAAACGGTCATAAATAATAGTATTACTGACAAAGGGACCACTTATAAAGCACAGTCCTGAATCGATTATGCTCGATGTCTAAAGGGGTCCAAAAACCAGGTCTACGGCCCCTCGGTATGGTACAAGTCACGAGTACAGTAGAACCATGATATTTCTCGAGCTGCGGTACTAATCAAAGGTAGCGTAAACTCACGGTGTTCCAAGCATTAAGGTACTACTCACAAGTATTGTACGTCGTAAAGGTAAATCAGACCTATGGTGTTTCTCACACAATGGCGCCACTCAGAGCCAACGCAAACGGATGAGGTTCCTCACCTAGGTGTACTAATCACGGGCGCCGGCATTCCCGTGGTGTTCCTCACATAGTGGGTACTAATCACTGGCAACGCAGACCCACGGTGTCGCTCACACGGGTACAACTCACAGGCAACGCCCAGACCTGTGGTGTTGGACACGGGCATGACTCACGGGTACTGGAAACCCACACTGAACCCCCCCTCGAGTGCTACGAATCACAAGAATATGGAGTTGATGATGATTGATGATTGTTGTTTAAAGGGGCCTAACATCTAGGTCATCGGCCCCTAATGGTACAAAATGAGACGAAATGGAATGACATTAAAAATCTAAAATTCTCCACTGACCAGAATTCAAAAACGTGAGAACGAAGAATGAATGGATGGACATGAATTTAAAACAATCAGTGGTTGCGACCCGCAATGTCTCACATTCACATAAACAGACGTGACAATATCGTATTACTGACCAAGGGACTACTGCTATAGCAGAACACGGAATCTATTATCCGTGCAGTCAAAAGGGGGTCCTAAATCGCAGTTATCGGCCCCTCATAACGGTACTGATCGCTGTCAGAATAGAACCATGGTATGTGTTCTGTTGCGGTACTAATCAAAAGTAGCAGACACTTGTGGCATTCCACACATTATTGTACTACTCAGAGCTTATGAAATTCGACATAATACAGACCTATGCTTTTCTCACTTTGCGGCGCCATTTACAGGCAACGCAAACCTATGGTGTTCATCACATAAGAGTACTAACCACAGGGACCTCTCCCTATCCCGTGGTGTTCCTCATATAGTGGGTACTAATCATAGGCAAGGCAGAACCATGGTAGCTATCATCCCATGGTCCTGCTCATATGGTGGTACTAATCACAGGTACTGCAAAAGCCGACCGCGCGGTGCTCCTGTGTGCTACTGATCACAAACCAATTTCGTACCTAATGTAGTGGTACTACGCACAAGTAAAAGCAACCCTTAGTGTTCTCCGCGTGGTGGTATTAATCACAAGTAGTTTCATGGTTCCAATTTAAACATCCCTTGGTCGCCCCTTTTAGTCGCCTCTCACGACAGGCAGGGGATACCGTGGGTGTATTATTCGCCTGCCTCCCCCACCCACAGGGGGTGTGTGTTTGGTCCGCGAGAGGTATTTTATTTCCCTCAAGTCCGCCGGCAAGCCGGTTAGGACCCCCCTATCCGCCACCTGGGACGCGCCACGTGGGAGTTTCACCTCTCCCCCTGCTACGCCAGCGTAGAAGGTTCGTGGATGGTTATATTTCTTCTCAGCTCTTTGTATTGGAAAGGTGGAACATCTTTCTCTTTAGCATTGTTAATTCCCCCTTGCCCTCCATCCCCCTCTCCTTTCCCTGACCTTTCCCCTTGCCCCCCCCCCCCCCCCTTTTCCTTTGAATCTCACAACCGTTAGTATGAGGCACCCAACAATACACCACGCACCACATGCTGCAACGAGGAACCTATGCCATTTGACTAACTTTCTCTCCCTCCCTTCTATTCATTAATTTTATCCAATTTTATCTATCATTTATTCAGGTTAACTTCATGGACACGGCAGTGAATTGCAAATTTATACCAGCCACAAATTAAGAATGTGTCATTTTTAAACATATCTTCATGTGCCGTCCTGACAATGTCCAACAGCATTTCAGCACGATTTTAACAAGCACTACAGGAACATTACATTTTATTTACGTTGGTTGATGTGGAAACACCATCTAGCAGTTCTGAGTCAGCTGGTCTAGTGACGTCTAGTAGCTTGCATACTGCTAACACCACTCAAGTAGATTTGGTGATTGATGATCTGACTACAGAATCAACATTTACCAGTTTCTGTTTTGCAATTGAAATTGTAATGATTAGCAGTGATGGAACTAACAATTCTGTGAATATTAATACAAGAAAGAGTAGACGAGTATACTCCAGATTTAGAGCCTAATTTACTTTTCAGATTCACACATAGTTCATCCTAGATTTTAATGTCAATTTGTGTGTACATTCGTTCAGGTTCGAGGGTTGGAACTTAAAATAGTGGCAACACTGCTGTGGAGATTTTATGCAATGGAATCTAATATTGTCGCTGATACCACATGGTTGCATATCTACCTTACCTCAGAGCAAATGGACTAGCCCTTCCCACATCACCTGCGTGTGCACAAGCGAGAAAGTCATTTGTGAACTAGCGGTCTAACGAAACGTCACTATGTTTTCCAAATAGGAACAATGGAGTTGAATGGAGTAATGTGCCAGAGGTCGTACAGCATGACAGTGTCAAGGTCGTCCAAGAGGCTTGCGAGGAATCTGCATACGACTGCTTCACATCCTGAAGGAATGCTTAGGAATGTGAAAAATAGCATAATGATTGGCATACTTTCTTGAATAAAATTGCTGTATCCACCTATTCAATACAATTATATTTTGTAGCAATTAAATTCTTCATTAAATATTAACACTAGTTAGGGACATGTTTTGCCCTAGTTTTGGGCATCTTCAGCCTAATATTAATCTTAAGGTCAAATCTTAAATCTAGTAACATTGAAACTTAATACTAAAATTAATATCAAATACTAAATACAATGGTCTTATGCTTATTACATATTTACATAGTTTACAATATGTACATTAACTAAATGCCAGAATTTGTGAAAAAAGGAAGCAATAAAATATTTTATTTTACAATGACTAGAAAACATTTGAGACATCAGGATGAAAGTTTATGCAAATGTGTACGTATTGGCTAGAGATTGATCACAGCGTGAATTGGGGCTTTTCCAATTTTATGGTGAACATTAGATTGAAGGTTTTACAGCCGGTTAGTTCAAAGGCAGTTATGGTCATTATCTTAAGTATATTGTTGCAAAACCAGAACCGTGGTTAAAGTCGAAGGTGTTGGATTTGACTTTAGAAAGAAGCATGGTTTGATGGTAATGTTTAATAGGTTAATGCATGTATGTTGGAAACATCGTTGGTATTGTTCATTGGTGCTCATCTGATAATTTTTTTAAAATATTGTGCCATTCTTGTCGATTAATGTTCCCATTGGTGCAGTGTTCAACCTTGGGAGGATCGTCTTTAACCACGGTTCCGGTTTTGCAACAATATACTCAAGATAATGACCATAACCACCTTTGAACGAACCAGCTGTGAATCCTTCAATCTAATGTTCACTATAAAATTGGAAAAGCCCCAATTCACGCTGTGATCAATCTCTAGCCAGTACATACACATTTGCATAAACTTTCATCCAGACGTCTCAAATGTTTTCTAGTCATTGTAAAATAAAATATTTTATTGCTTCCTTTTTTTTCACAAATTCTGGCATTTAGTTAATGTACATATTGTAAACTATGTAAATATGTAATAAGCATGTTATTATTTGATATTAATTTAAGTTTAATATTAAAGTTCCAATGTTAATAGATTTAAGACTTGACCTTAAGATTAGTTTTAGGATGAAGATGCCCAAAACTAGGGTGAAACATGTCCCTAACTAGTGTTTATATTTCATGTAGAATTTAACCGCTACAAAATATAACTGTATTGAATAGGTGGATACAGCAATTTTATTCAAGAAAGAATACTTAAGTATCTTCAATATGGAACAAAATGAGATTACTTGTAATCATGATGGGTTCCGCATGATTTGACAGAAATGCACAAATGGTTGCGTTACGACAGTGCTAAGATGCACTTTGAGTGCTATGAACACGAAGGAAAGACTTTCTTATGCCGTATCATAACCCTGGATAAGACATGGGCCAAATCGTACAAGCCAAAACCGAAACGCCAATCGAACTAATTGAGTCAGTATGGGTGACCACGAAAGTCGAAAATTTGTCAGAGCCCCAGTATGGTGAAAGTTATGGTGATCCTCGTGTACATACCTCCACGGCAGACCGTCAATGCACCACCTGCGACCCGCTTTGAGAAAGAAGCGGCAACAGTTTCTGCAGAATCCACCCATCATTTTGCACGACAATGCTCGGGCGCATACAGCGCAAGCTGTGGTTGATTTGTTCGGTGGATGGGACTGGGAAGTACTGTACCGTCCCCCATACTCCCCGGACTTAAGTCCTTGTGACTTCGATTTGATTCTGAAGATGAGGGAACCACTTCGTGGCATTCACTTCAGAACTGTTGCAGTCTACCGCTCCATTCGCACCATCAACAGAACAGGCTCTGCTAAAGGTATACTACAACTTCCACATCGCTGGGAACGGGTTATACACAACCCTGGTGATTACATTGAAGGGCAGTAAAAGTTGCTAACATGTAACTCTTGTATCTGTTGTAAATAAATAGTTGCCACTATTTAAGTTCCAACCTTCGTATTAAATATATTACATTAAGCTGAAGATGGCCAGCCAAGGCTGAAACTAGTCTAGTTTAGAAATGTAATTCAATAATATTGCATAATATAGTATTGAAAAAGGTGGACCATTACAATTATTGTTACAGCCAATTATCGCCTAACACTATAGAGTCTGGGAGTCTTAAGTGACAAACTTTCGCTTAGCCGTTTCATGCACAACTAGTCATGACATTTGTAAGAATCTGCTAGCCGACTGATGCAAAACTCCTAACCCAAGATAAAAGGGATGGCTCTCAGAATTTACTAAAATATTAACATTGTAATAAAGGACATCAATGTACAAGGAATATGTAATTACCGACCGTACAAACTAGTTGGTGCTAAAATCACGATTTCCAATAATTGGCACTTAGCCAGTTAATGCATAACGCCGTCCAATTATAATAATTATGGATGGTCTAGTGAAAAGGGCAAACCCATTCAAAAGAATAGGAAATCTGTTGAAGTCTCAAGAGTTCATGGGGAGGAGAAAAATGAGAAGTTACACTCTAGGAAGTGGAGATGGTAAACTTACATTATCAAAGCAGCAGGAACAGATGAAATTAAGCCTGAAGTAGTGAAATATAATGGGAAAGACGAGACTTTTTTACTATTTGCTTTAATGTTGCACAGACAGATCTTGGGCTGCAGTAACAGTAACAGTTCTTGGATCTACTGAAAGGTATAAAGTGACAAAAGTATTTATTTTGATGGAAATGGTAAGAAGATATTTGGCCTATCCCCACAAGGTCATCTTTGCTGAAAGGCTGCAAACTAACATTTTGGAATTTGGAAGAAACAAGTGAATAGCAGGAGGATACCCTGAATGGAATGAGTCACAAACAATGTTCTCAAAAGAATAAATGAGACATGTACCTTGGCTGAAACCTTGAACAAAAGAAATAGCTTCATCATTCTGACTAGTACATCACCCTTTTAGAAGAGAAAATGGAAGGCAGGATGAAAGGAAGACCTAGGGTGCAATTAACGAACACTGAAGGCAAGCACACCTATTGCCACTAGAAGCTGTTGGCCAAAGAACTGAAACGCTTTGAAGATGTCCGTGGCGTATGCTGGGATCAAGACGTGGGCTACCACTAGACTTAGGTTACTTTTTTTTTATGGTTTAGTGAACTTCAAGCCTTAAGAGTCTGCTGCCAATAACCACTGGAGTAGCCTGCTCTGTTGTCAAGGCTGCTTTACAAGCTACTGCCCTGGCCTCTTAGTGTCAACACCTCATCAGTGGAGAATGTAGCCTAAGATTTAGCAAATTAAAACCCAGCTTTGTGGCTAAATGGATAGAATGCTTGCTTTTGGTCCAATGGCCCCAGCTCAAGTTTCAAAATCAACCCCTCATACTCCCCTGCCTTGAGAACTGGTGTTTATGAAGTCTTCACCATTAATTTCATCCTCATTAGGTAAACACGAAGCCTATACAGATGGCATACATTAGTATTAAGCATTACCAGTGGTCATACCCATTATTAACTGGTCTGTTAGCTTCCTCGAGAGATCAGTTGTGTCTGACCCTTGATCATCGGTTCTATTCCGACTAACAAAACACTAAATCTTAAGACTGCATTTCATTTTAACAGATTTACCTACAAAAAGAAAAATATTACTCTAATAACAGCATCCCTACAAGGATGTAGAAGTAAAATGAAATGAAATACCACTACTCTTATCTATATAATCAAGTCAAATATGAGGTAGGAAATATATACAATGAGCAACAGTAGCAGTGGCGATCTGACTGAGTAAAGCCTAGCACACCTATTGCAATATCAGTCTCCGATGCCTTGCTCTCAGAAATATGTGCAACTGTTTTTCTCATTGCTTTTAAGTTTTATAAATGGAACTGTGTTAGATGCTTATATTATGTGCTTTAGATTTCCATCATTCTCATTAGAGGTTTGGGCTTACCGATAGCCTTCGTAGCCCTCAGAATACACCACTGGAAGACTTGCATGTTACCCACCAACCTTGGGGTTGAGAAGGAATGAAATCTCTAGATGCAGCTGTACACAAAATGGCCTCAGTGGAAGAGTTGTGGTAGGTTACCTTTGAGAATAATGGACTTAAGTCATGGAGAGTCGAGTAATAGAGGGAAACAAAAGAGACTATGATAAGACTATGGTGAGGAGAAATGCTAGCTTCTCCAATAAGTGTTACGTCTAAGGTGACTCAGGGTAGCGTTATTGGGCCAATTATTTTCACACTTTCCGTGAATGATATGCGTGATTAGATAAAATCAGAAGTGTGCCCCTTTGCTGATTGCATCATATACCTGGAGAATAAAGACCGAGGAGGACAAACTATTGCTTCAGAAGGATGTAGATACAATTTAAAAATGGCTGCATGAAAATCAAATTAAAATTCACAGTGGAAAAAGCAAGATATTGTGTTTCATTAAAAAGAAAATGACAGGAAAGAGCAATTACAAGATTGGAGGGGAAAGAGTTGAAGTTTAAAGTTTAGAAAAGAAACTGGTCAGACCAAGTGGAAAATGTAGTTAAATCCTGGAGATGGTTACATTTTATTATGCAGAATCTCAAGAAAGCTGATTCTGGTGCCAAAAGTAAAACTTAAATGCTTGGCAAGACCGATTCTATGGATCGGTGTGCTGGGATCTGTACAGGGTGGATTTAATAAATTCCCTAGAATAAGTTCAAAGAAGAGCAATGCATTTCATAACCGGGAATAGGAGGAATACCATTGAATCTAGAGCTCGCCTGTGTGGTCTTCATAAGAGCTATACGGGAAGGGCTGCCTGGAGTAGTATTAGGAATAGGTTGGAACCTCCCTCATACTTATCGAGAAACGATCATAAGCATAAAATTAGGGCCAGAAACCAGCATATGGACGTGGGCAAGTTTTCCTTCGTAAAGAGGACCATAAGGGATTGGAATCAATTACCTGCAGCAGTCTAATAGATTTCCTTCCACTATCAAGTCATTTAAGACCATGAGGGCTTGTGAAAAGTAAAAGTTGTAAATTACGGACACTGAATTTGGGATTTTCTGCTTGGTTTAGATAGTGAAACTAGTAGTTTTTTGTGGTATTCTCTTTCCAGGGAATTTCTTGTTGTACTCATGTTGGGTAATTACCAGAGCCCAGATTTCCATGCAAATGCATGTTTTAAAATGAGCTTGTTACACTTTTCAAACTTTGTATGGCTTGACAATTCCAAATAACCTTCCTTTTTCCATGCATGTTTGCATGTTTTGGCCTTTTTAGGAGAAAAGGCATGCACGATGCATAATTTGAAGATTTTGGATTTAAGAGCAAATATCTGGACTTAATATTGCATAATATGACTTTTCTTCTGAATTTGGCACATATATAATGTTAACTTGTACGATAGTGCCTTTTATGAATGTTGAGTGTGCAGAATATGGGACCATTTTTTCACATTATTCAGCATGTCTATTATTGAGGGACTGAGAGAATGTATTCCTGGCATCCTAGGTATGTTACAACCAAAGTTAGTACATACGGTAGAGGTCCTATAATCCAATTAACCAAGCACTTGGTTATCTGTTGCTCAAGTAAACAATGACGTAAGCCGGAAGTTCCTACATAGAGCTAATTCTTTGGGACAATTGCTATTGCTATAAATTTAACCTTCAATTGTCCATTACTCATTGATGGATCATTTGTTCTATGTTTGATGAACAAAAAACTCACTTCTGTGATGCTGCATTAATGAGATAGCAGCTTACAAACCTTGGGTTTGCACTGAACCCTGGAATTTCCTACCCGAAACTCACTCTTCACACGTTTTTATTATCGCAGCAGGCAATCGTTACTAGTTATTGAGGACATTGAAAAGTATCCGCAATCAACGCATGGACAAGTAGCTGTAGCAGCTAGAGATAGTTCGAACAAAGCGATCCGTTCAAATCCTGGCTTTGAATTCATGAAGCTTATACAATGCATTGTGGTGAAAATGCAAAAGACTTGCAATTTGACTTCACTTTGTCCCAAATGTCTTCATTTAAGTATGCGCCTGTCACTTCTTGCGACGTAGAAAGATCATTTTCTGTGATGGTTAATATGCTGACAAAACTGAGCAGCTTAAATCATGACAATTTAGAGAAATTAAAGTAGTTGTACAATGTTTCAAAAGGAACTGAATTTTGATGGTGCATATTTTCCAGTATATTGTGCACATTTTGCCTTATAATGCATGAATGCATGCATATTTTGAGATTTGATAGTGCATGGAAATCAGGGCTCTAGTAATTACCAATGTTTTAAACTTTATTATCACTTGTAATGTTAAGCTAGTAGTGATGATGCTTGTTTAAAGGGGCCTAACATCGAGGTCATCGGCCCCTAATGGTACGAAATGAGACGAAATGGAATGACAAATTAAAAGCCCAAAATTCTCCACTGACCAGAAATCAAAACATGACGAAGAATGGATGGATGGATATGAATTTAAATCAATCAGTGGATGCCACCCGCAATACCTTATATTCATAGAAACTGACGGAAAAACAATAGGATTACTGACCAAGGGACTGCTGCTAGAGCATAATGCTGAATCGAGGATGCTTGCAGTCTAAAGGGGGTCCAAATTCCAAGTTATTGGCCCCTCATAACGGTACTTATCACTAGGAAAGCAGAACCATGGTATTTGTCATGTTGCGGTACTAATCAAAAGTAGCAGAGACTCGCGGTATTCCACACATTATGGTACTACTCACAGGTTATGAAATTCGACATATAATACAGACCTATGGTGTTTCTCACATTGCGGCACCATTTACACGCAACGCAACCCTATGGTGTTCATCACATAAGAGTACTAACCACAGGGACCTTCCGTTATCCCGTGGTGTTCCTCATATAGTGGGTACTAATCATAGGCAAGGCAGAACCATGGTAGCTATCATCCCATGGTCCTGCTCATATGGTGCTCCTGTGTGCTACTAATCACAAACCTATTTCGTACCTAATATAGTGGTACTTCGCGCAAGTAAAAGCGACCCTTGGTGTTCTCCGCATGGTGGTACTGATTGCAAGTAGTTTCATAGTCCTAATACAATCATCCCTTGGTCGCCCCTTTTAGTCGCCTCTCACAACAGGCAGGGGATACCGTAGGTGTATTATTCATCTGCCTCCCCCACCAACAGGGGGTAGTGTGTTTGGTCCGCAAGAGGTACTTTATTTCCCTCAAGTCCGCCGGCAAGCCGGTCAGGACCCCCCTATCCGCCACCTGGAAGTACCGCCTCTCCCCGTAGCAGGTTCGTGGAAGCTAGTAGCAAGTTCAACCTATAGTATAATAAGCCGTAGTGTTATGGACTGGCAGTCGTCATCCCGAGCTGGTGCAGCTCTTTTCAGCCACACTCCCAATGGAGGTGAGCTACATGTACCATTTTAACCAGCCCTCGTGCCATTCTTAAATTTCTGGCAGTACCATGAATCGAACCAGGGCCCCTGAGGTCGGCAGCTAATAGTCTTAACCGTTACACTACCAACACGGACACTGGAAATACTTAAAAAGTTGTGTATGAAATTTTACACGATGATGCTGGATTTAGAATGTTAAACTGATATTTCTTGCAATATTTTATTTTCATGGAATTGTTTGTTGCTGGGTAAATGTTAACTTTATTATTACACAAGTGTAAGTGACCACTGCCACTGGAATATTTCCTATTTGTGAAGTATTTGTTAATAAAAGAAAGACTGTTCCTAATGATTTAAAGATGAGGACTATGAAACTAAACAGGGCCACATGGCTGGTTACAAAGAGGATTTTAGGGGTGTTTAATTCAGAGATTTTCAGAATGAACATTGCATGACCTGAATTGTGGGACCATGGTAATGAAAATCTTACACCCTTCACAGGCCCATAGGAAGTTCGATAAAATTTAGGAAATTCCCATTATGTTTTATATATACTCAAAAGATATCTGACCGCACTCTCAGTTGACCACATAGGACCGGAAGACAAAAAGGCTTCTTTCCATCAAAGAGAAGTTCTTAAACAATGGGTAACAACCCTGAATTACTCTAATATGTAATATATGCACATGTATTAAAAATTGAAAGGAACAAAAATACAAATGTGTGGATAACATTGACAAAGAATCTTTCAGAACCATAACAGATAGTCATGTTAATCCCACACAATCACTGGATTCACATAATTCAGACTTAGTTTCTGCCAATAATAATAATAATAATAATAATAATAAATTATAATTATAGCAACTGGTGACTTAACATTTCACATATTTGTTAAGTGTATCAAAACAAGCAAATTTCACTTTTGCCCGAGATGTTTGAAGCTTTATTACAACAATCAAGAAATTTGTAAAAATGCGAAATAAAGAAAATCTTCACTTAACAGATAGTATTTTGATATACAAGTGATTATGGATGGTTAGGAGGAAATTAAACTACATTAGAACACAGCTAAAAGAATATACAGAACTAAAAATACAGCAAGTTACTGTACGGTATATTAGAAATTTCGCTTGCGATTTGATAGTGAATTTTACAATAACCCTTCGTATTCCGCGCAACGAATTTCCGTAGCTCTAACTGCGTCCTTGCGCATGTCCGAACCGAAATTTTAACGAAAAAACGCAAAAGTTAAGTTTCATTCACAAGAGTAGATACCGGTATTCTGTTTATGAACATGCTCGAAAAGTTAACAAAACGGCGTGTTCGTTAACAGCCAAAAATGTCCATGAACATAGTCTGTTTAGGCGCCATCGGAGAGTACCGGTCTAAAAAACAGTAGGCCTATTTAAACTTATTTAGTTCACTTTAATTTCCGTGCAAAAATCAAAATGTGTCTAGCCCACCTTGTGACCATGACAGTTAATATTACATGGTTTGCCACCGTGGTTTGTTAGTTCCAATCCAAAAAGGTCTGAAAATTCATCAGAATGTTGACCGGCAGGGTAGAAGTCTCATGACGATGTTGCGTGCCAATTCCAAACCTCTCCTCAGTGTTCGGAATATGGAGTGAGGGCATACGACGCTGGATGTAGCCTTGAGCAGACACCTTGGTACCGGTACTATTTGACTATTTACTATTTACTATTTTACGCAATGTGCTGGTACCGGGTTCCACCCTCTCCCTACTATCATTGTGTACAGTACGTGAACCTTTTCTTGAGCATAAGTTCCCATTCAGCACTATGGAGCTCAGGCCTCAAGAAAAGGTTCGCGTACTGTATGTGTATCACGACATCCATCTCCTCTGATTAGGCTGACGTCCATAGGGGCTTCCGGTCGTCAAAACTTACGATATCCCCTTTGCTTGCTACGAAGATTCATCTCGCTTCATACCGGTACCAGACCCATTCTAGATTCTACTGAAACGTCTCACGTCCCAATTTTTCTCACAAGGAAACGTAGGTAAGGTCCCTTTTAAGAGTTTGAATGGGGAAGAAAAGTTGAATATAACTTGCCGAACAGTGAATGCAAATACTCGTAGCATTTTTCTACTACCTATATACTTTTCCTTATCCGCGATCTGTAAATACCCTATAATATTTATTCACACTTCCGCAGCTAAGGGAATTTGAAAACTGTATGGAAACGTGCGGAATGCGGGTGGTACTTCGACAGGCATTTTTCTTAGCAACAAACTCCAATTTTTAGCGTATTCGCCGAGAGATTAATTCTTAGAATATATGAGGTGCATCCTACATCAATTTACGGCACTCCGTAACAAGAGCTACAGTCTGGAGTTGTTTATTAATCTGTAATCTTAAGAGGGAAATATACGTAAGCCTCAAACGTGTTTTGTAATACATGTTGGCCTAACATTAGGTCAGATTCTCCGGTATTCTAAACAAGGACCTAAAAATTGGAGGACGAAAAGGTACTAAGGATACAAAATGAATACTTTATGTTCTGGGATCTAACTGCCGGTAGGTACGAAACTTCCCAATCGTGTCTAAGTAACACGAGTTCCAAATGAAACTAAATGCATTGTAGGTCAAATTGTTCTAATTACAAAAAAAAAAAAAAAAAGTACCTTATTTAAAGAAAATATTTTGGAATTGTTAGATTTTTTAGCAACCATTCGCGAAGGAGTGGTCATGAAGTACTTTATACTGTCCCTACATATGAACGCTGTTAAATCTTAAGCGGCGAATCAACATTTAAAAATAAATTTACGAAAATGGAAATTAGTCCTAAATTAAGTAGGATGTTTACACGTAACTTTTACTGTAACTTATCCCTTCGCAATTTTCCACAAGGAACGTATGGTTCCTTTTAATAAAAATTGAATGGGGTAAAAAAAATAAAGAGTAAAATGAATATAACTCACGTAGCGCTTTTCCACTCCAGATATAATTTCTACTTCACAGCTAAGTTGCAATTTGCGTTCCAATTGGTACCAATTTGACAGTTACCTAGGCCTATTCCAGCTTTCAACCTCATGATAGCAGTAAGTTTTGTAACTGAGCAATATTTTACAACATTCAACTGCTAACGTTACATTATATTAAATTACCCGTAGACTTAAACAATTGTTAATCTAAATTCATAGCCTTACCTTGTTACGAATGCGCTTTGGACCGCCTCCTGGCCCGTCTTGCCGATTAGAATGCGTCGATCAAAGTGAAGTGGATAGACGTGACGTTCCTCTCAGCCCTGGCTCCAAAGAGGATGTGGATGTCACGGCCCATCCATAAGAAAGAAATAAATTCACTGGTACATGCTCCTTGGAATAGTATCAAGTATTTGGTCTCTACAGTATTTGATATTACTCTGTGTCTTAAATACTCTTCATTGCCAGAGATGACTGACCGCCCACTGTATCGACAAATCGCAATCTCGCAAATCAAAGAGAATGTACTGTATACCAAGACCACTGAACTGTAGGTGGTATTACCTATAGTTCAACGACCAAGACCGACTCCGATCCTCAGACCGTGATATAAAAAACATGGCGGCCAAAGTAGCCGGATTGCTGGTATTGGCTAACACGAAAATATCACGTACATATTATATAAACGGCAGTAATTTAATATGATAAATGTAACATCGTAGGGAAAATAACTTTTACACGTATGAAAACGCTCCGCCAACAAGTACGCACCACGTATAATCAACTAGAATCACATATATTCTACTAGAAAATGGACCAACAAGCTGATTATTTAGACTTTTCAATTCGTCATATAACGTTTTCTCTTAGATTTCACTTCGCTGGAAAGATGAAAATACATTATCAAACTGTTAAAATGATATTTCTAACATCATTTTGAATGCTTCAAAATAAATGAAGGTGCGAAGTTCCTCGATTTATTCGCTCTCGTGAGAACTGTGAAACATAACTTCTTGCCTTGGTTTTGAAGTGGTGGACAATTTCTTAAATTCACTACCCAATGAATGGGAAGTACACCCAAAATAATAATGTTATTGGCTTTATGTTCCACTAACTACATTTTTTACGGGTTTCGGAAACGTCGAAATGCGAAATTTAGTCCTGCAGTAGTTCCTTTACGTGCCAGTAAATCTACCTACACGAGGCTGACGTATTTGAGCACCTTCAAATACCACCGGACTGAGACAGGATCGAATCTACCAACTTGGGATCAGATCAAGTACACCCGAAATGATTATGTTAACCCAATGAACGGCCCTGATTATGTTAATATAATGTTGACATATGGCATAACAGCACTTCACACAATGGTAGTAACCTTAGTAATGAAACGTTCAGACACTAAAGGTATAATAGGTTTCTTCCCATTAAAAAACATGAGTGCAAAAACTCTATTGACTAAACTTTGATATTTAACCACATGGATGAGCTTCAGTTCGGAGCAGTCTGCTTGATAACAGATAGCCACAGCATGAATCGGAAGGTGTTGGTAGTGTAAAACCCTACGTTATAAACCCAGTTAATCCCTCTAAGTCACTATTTCTTTTGTGTAACAGTATACACATTGCTCCATCTGTCACAAGTTTTGTTATACTCCAAGATCCAGCCAAACATTTCTTCAGGCAAAGCACAGATTATTGTAAAATACACTTGCATCTAAATCAGTAGACACTTTGAAGCATATAGACACTGACGGAATAACACAATACCGTATCATTATATTCTATCTAAGTTAATATTTTTCGAGGAACACGAATAGTTTGGAAGTAGAAAACTGGCTTCCCTAACCTCAGACTTATTCTCAAAATGATGTATGCACGCTACTGTTTTGCCATGGACTTCAAAATAATCACTATGTATATTCCTAATCGATTTCTATTCTAATGTTCTATTCCGTAGGAAACTTAAGAATAGTTGTATGAGAGGCATTGCCATAGTTAGACTAAAAACTGGTCCACCTAGTGCACTCATGTTCTTTAATGGAAAAAAACACGATCAAAACAAGCATATTCTCACATTACTGCGTATAATTACAGATCCTATGTATCCATTTATTTATTTATTTATTTATTTATTTATTTATTTATTTATTTATTTATTTATTTATTTATTTAGCGTATGATGAATAGAATATTATATTACAATATGTACAAAGTTCCATGTTAACAGTTGAGAGCCAGAAGAGAGCTTCGCTTGAGAAACAGTGTAAGTCCTCTATAGAGCCTCTATAAGCATGCAAAGGACACCCAAATGCAATGTGATCCACTGTCAGCTCCTCTTCTCCGCAGTCACATTGCAGTGATGTCTTCCATCCCCATTTGAAGAGAATTGCTCCACATCTACCTTGGCCGGTCCTAATTCGGTTTAACGTCCTCCACTGCCGTCTGGGAAGGGAAAAACTATCTGGGCACTTGCAGGGGTTCTCAATGATGTGATGATGTGGTAACGAGGATTGCTGTTGCCATTCTTCTTTCCAGGCGTCCGATACATTAAAGGAGGTGTCCTGTAGATTCATTGCAGTACGCCAAGGAGGGTATCTGGATTTCAGTCGTTTAGCTGGGGAAGCTGCTATGTCAGAATGAATAGGGAGGTGAGGATTCTTTTATATTTTCTTCCATAAGTTAAGCAGTGACTGTAATCTTCTTAGGGATGGAGGTGGTATGTGGCTTAAGGTGGAAAGCCGGTGTGTGTTAGTTGGTCGGATGCGTCCTGTAATGATACGCATTGCTTAGTTCAACGGGAGTCAGCTGGGAGTCTACATCTCCAGTGTAAGCACTGTTAAGCCAGGTAGAGCAGCAATATTCAGCGACAGAATAAGAAAGTGCAATAGCATTGGATCTCAAGATTTGGGCATTAGCACCCCAGGATGTACCTGCCAGCTTTTGAAGCATGTTATTCCTGGTCTTGATCTTGGCTGACACATTATGGAGGTGATTCTTGTGTTACCAAGGTAACGTTTTTAGCCTTCCCCATTTCTGTTTTGGAGTGGCTATCTCTGTAGAAATTATGTCACATCATGCTCATCTTTCAAACTTGCTTTCTATGAGTACTTCTAAGTTACTGGAGAATATTCTCCTAACTTATTATTTTGACTTACCTAAAACACTCTGTTCTATTTTTATTCAAGAAGTGTCTGTGTTTCGCGTAGTCTGTGCCAAACAGCGCTAAACTAGTGTCTGCCTTCTGCGCAAGCGAGCCCGACTTTTAGCCGTGCCTATGTCGCTGGCCAATCAGAGCTAATGAGGATTGTTACGTAATGAACTTGTCTCTCTGGCTGGCAGCGGCCCGTTGTCTGTTGGAAGCTATCATGGCGATCAGAAGCAAACTTCATTGTGGTTCTACGCGAGCAATGTGTGTGACCGTGGATTTCGGATAAAACCGTTGATGTGCGAGGATGTTGTTCATCCTCAAGAACTTCATTTATGTTTAGAATTGGTTATACCTTCCTACTAGTGGTGTAAGAGAGTTAGTAATTATTGTAGTATGGAAAACTGAATACACATTACAAGAACGCACTGATATTAAACTATGACTCTGCACATGTTTATTGTACTTAATTACAGATTACAGTTTCTTAACATGAGACACAATTACACACACATGCCACCATTTTACTAGTTCTTTTTCACAGAATTAATATACATCCTCCCACCTTGCAATTTTAAAAGTAACACAAAATTACAACCTTTTCTAGTTTCCTCACAAGTTCGTCTGTCAGATATTTTCACACAACGCCCCGATCTTGTAGTTGTACGTATCTTCCTTCCAACCTCAGACACCTTGGAATCTTTTGGCTGGACGTTCAATGAGGAATCAGGTTCCACAAGCAGCGGCTTCATTGTTGCAAACACCTCCAAAGGATAAAGGCGTTGAAGTGGCCTAATTCTTTCACCATGAGCAGCCCTTACTCTTGCCACTCTTACGTTGCCATCTGCTCCTGGGTAGGTTTCTAACACCAGACCAAGGGGCCAGTTGAATTTTTTCACCCCATCTGACTCGATCAGCACAATCTCTCCCACCTGTAGAGTTCCCGGCTTCTGCACCCTCTGATGGACCAGCATGGCCAGATATTCATTGCGGAAACGCTGACGGAAGTCATCTCGGAGCTTCTGAAGATATCTCAGCCTCCTGTTCAGGCTGCGGGCATCCATTTCATCCAAGTCTACGACATCATTTCTTGGTAGATATTACACAAACATACCTGGTGTCAATGGGTTGAGCGTCTCTGCCGTGTCTTCTATGAAGGTCAATGGTCTAGAGTTTAATGTGGCTTCACAGTCACACAGTATGGTTTACAACTCTTCAAAACTTACAACCTTTCTGCCTAGGATTCTTCGCAGGAGTTCTTTTACCATGCGGATTAATCTCTCCCACCATCCCCCCCACCATGGTGCGGCTGGAGGATTGAAGATCCACTTGATTTTCGGTATGGAGGACATAGCAATTATTTCCTGCCAATTCAGTTGTTTCAGGCTGTTGCTCGCATCTACGAAGTTGGTGCCGTTGTCAGTGTATATGACCTGTACCCTTCTCCGTCTGGCAATAAATCTTCTCAAGGCCATCATGAAGCATTCTGTGGATAGGGAGCTGGCAAGCTCAAGGTGCACTGCTCGGTAGACAGCGCACGTGAATAGTACAATCCATACCTTATCTCCCGAGCTCAGGTATAAGGGACCTGCCATATCGATGCCAGTCACTTCAAATGCCGCTGCACATTTAACGCGGTCTTTCGGTAATGGTGCAGAAGGGGGTTCCACTGGTTTGCTTTCATATCGTCTACAAATTACACATTTCCTCACTATGCTTCGTACCAATCTCTTGATGCCAATAATTCAGAACCTTTCCCTGATGTTGGCGATCATTATCTGGCATCCAGCAGGCTGCATTTGACAGTGCTTCTCAAATACCATTCGATGGATTATGATGTCTTCATGTGGTAGAACTATTGGGTGCTTGAATTTGTCTGGTTCATTGATAAGCAATAACCTTGTTCTGACTCTAATCAACCCATGTTGGTCTTTGAACGTCTGGAGTGCCTTCGGGATTTTGGATTCATCATTTTTGAAGTGCTCTAATTGGATGCATTGCAACAGCGTTATTTCCGCTTTCTCTACTTCTTTACAGTGAAGTTGTCCTGTCCTCTTGCTTGAACTGGCACAGTTATGTCGAAATCTCAGTATCCAATCAATCATTCTTAGAATCTTCACATAACTGGAAAAATAATGAAGATCACCACTGAACCTTGAGTTGCCGCTGGAAACAGTGCACAAAGTCGTCTTCTTTCTTTCTTTCTTTCTTTCTTTCTTTCTTTCTTTCTTTCTTTGTTCACATCTTGTTCTGGAGCAAGTATCTCTAATTGTGGCCACTGTCCTTTTTCTTCCTGAAGCCACGCTGGGCCTTCCCACCGACGGCTGAGGAACAAAACCTTTGAATCGCACCCTCTAGAAGGCAAGTCGGCCGGGTTGAGAGCACCAGGAATGTAGTACCATTCATCTGGAGAAGTGTTTTGTCTGATCTCTCTGCATCTATTAATGACAAAGACATTCCAATCATCTTCTCTCCTTATCCATGCAAGAACGACCGACGAATCACTCCAGTAATATGTCTTGCATCCGCCTATTCCTAAGCTCTTCTTCACTTCACGGCACAACTTCGACGCAATAAGGGCTACTATCAGTTCAAGTCGAGGGATAGACCAGTCCTTTAAAGGTGCCACTCTTGCTTTGGCCTGTGCGAGATGCACGGTTGTCTTCCCATCAAGCTCTGTACGCAAGAAAGCACAAGCAGCATAGGCTTTCTTACTGGCATCACTGAAAACATGTAGGCTAACTGTTTCTGGCTTAATTGTGTCCTCTGCTAATCTTCGTTTTACCCGACATTTCCAAAGCCAATGCACATTTCTCAGCCATGCCAGAAATTTTCCCAATATCTCTGTCGGCAGTTCTCCATCCCAAGTGGTATTTAATCTCCAAGTTTCCTGTAGGAGTAATTTCGGCACTAACATCGTTGGACTAGCAAAACCGAGAGGATCGAAGTCTTTATGAGCGATGGACAGCAGCATACGTTTTGTAATTTGGTTACTGGTGAGTCCTATAGTATCGACATCACAGAAGATCTCATCCGCGTTAGTTTCCCATAGTAGTCCCAGCAATGGTACTGTACTGCTTCCAGTCTTTTGCGCGTCCTTATGAAGTTGTGTGCTAGTCCATCCTCGGAGCCCAAATTTTGCAGTGGACATCAGTTCCTTTGCTTCTTTGATGAATTTTCTCAACTCCTGCTCAGAATCAACACTTGTAACGCAATTATCAACGTAGAATTATTTCTTCAGTTTTTCAGCCGTTACCTTCACTTCCTCTGGTGCCTGTTCCAAGTGATGGCGCAGAGTAGCACTTAGCAAAAAAGGACTTGGCGCAACCCCGAATACCACCCTACAATGTCTTAATGTTATCACTTCTCGCGTCCGACTCGTTGGCTGAACGGTCAGTGTACTGGCCTTCGGTTCACAGCGTCCCGGGTTCGATTCCCGATTCGATTCCTACGACACGGGGGCTGGGTGTATGTGTTGTCTTCATCATCATTTCATCCTCATCACGACGCGCAGGTCGCCTACGGGAGTCAAATAGAAAGACCTGCATCTGGCGAGCCGAACCCGTCATGGGATATCCCGGCACTAAAAGCCATACGACATTTCATTTCATCACTTCTCGCGAGTCACAGCTTTTCCACCAGAGAAATTTCAAAAACTGTCGATCCTCATGTACTACGCTGATCTATAGAAATGCTTTGGCTATGTCTGCAGTAACTCCAATTGCATTCTTTCTAAATTGAAGTAGTAGACTCGGAATCAATTCTATTAACTTTGGTCCTGTTTCCAAGCAAGAATTCAGCGAGTTGCCTCGAGTATCTCGAGAAGAGGCATCAAATACTGGACGTATCTTCGTTGTCTCACTAGATTCCTTGATCACTGCATGATGTCGGAGAAAATATCCTGACTTGCTGTCTTCTGCGGCTGGAACCATCTCAATGATGCCATCCTTCAACAAATTTTCAAAAAATTCATGATATTCATTAAGCTTATCAATTCTGGAAAGATGTCTTGTCACCGACAGTAGTCTTTTCTCAGCCATTGTCCGATTGTCTGTTAACTCAGGATGTCCTTTCTTCCATCGCAAGCAGACTTCATATCTCTTGTCTTCATCTGTAGATAGCTGCAACAATTCTGAAATCTCTTCTTTTTTTCGCGTCTTAGATTTCAGCTCTGCTTGGTCTTGAATTCCTATGACATCTAGTTCCCACAGATCCCGTAAACTGAAATTCACATTGGTGAGCCCAACCACTTGTCCACCTTTTATATCCTTCCTACATCGCATGATGGTCCATCCTAACCGTGTCTCAATTACCATAATATTATAATCAATTTTCATGGTATTGCCAATCCAAAGTTTACCGAGGACATCTGCTCCTAATAGGATTTCAATGTCTGGTGCATTGTGACCTTGATCTGTCACAATTAATGTAATCATTTTAAAAACAGAAAAAGAACTTTTTCAGTACTGGTAATTCTCCTACTGAAACATGAGTTTCTCATTTGTAATTTTCTAAAAGCTTGCTCCCAAAATTTTGGCTATTGTTATTTTATATTTGAAGCAATGTTCTCGGGAGTTACGGGGTGGTTTTGTTTCGCCCTAAAGAAATGTATAATTCATTTGTGTAATGCCTGAAAGAGTTCCCACAAGCGTCTACTTCTGGTTTTCGGTCCTTTGTTTATTCTATTTATTTTGGTGTCATGCTTTCTTTCTATTTTATCTTATTTCTGATAATTCTTTATCCTTGAGTCTCTTTTGTTCTTTCTCATGTTCCATTATTGTGGGACCCTTGGGATTGGTGCCTCGTAATTTTGTCTGCACCGTTACCATGGCGACGTTTACCTAATTTTTAATGTTTGTTGATGATTGTTTCGACTTAATGTGGAGGGTGGATTTTTCCTTTGGAGCATGACTTCGGCATTCTGCGCTATTTTGGGGGTGTACTTGGTTTCTTGATTGACGTTTTAATTACCCTTTCGGGGAATCTCTGTTTGTTTTCGCCCGATTTTCTGTTGTGTTTTTTGGGTCCAATTATGGGTTCATTATTGAGACCTTTTAAAATCTTGACGCTTGTGAAAGCTCATGGCAATAAAATTGAACCTGGTCCAGTGTTTTCTGAAACCTTAAAAGTAATTAAAAATTTTGGTGGAATGTAATTGAGATAACAGATAGGTAACTTAACTCTTGCCGTAGGCCTACGTAAGCTACCAGATTGTTTTCTTCCTATTTTATTTAAATGACGGCCGTCTTTGTTATTGTGAGTTTACCGTTATTTTCTTCTTTTCCTAGTTATCTAAGTTTAATTTATTAATTAATTAACTTCATTACGTTGCAGCTCATTGGGCCTAATTGGATTGCATTTTTGTTTTTCCTCAGTTGTTAAACGCTCTTCAATATTTTAAAATTAAATTCTTTTAAACTCCATATCTGGTTGTTCTTTCTTTCAATTAGTTGTACGGGTTAATACTGTACCAGCTTAATCGTAAGTATCCACGGGAACTTCTTGTCATCTAAAGGTGAGTTTTTTCTTTACTTTGGTAATTATTTTGTGCGTGGTATTTGCCCAGTGATTTATTTCATCCTTATGTATTTATTTACCTTGTCTTGTACTCGTACCAGCTCAAAGGACGGTACCGGCTGGTGCTCTTGTAGGTTAAGGACCTGTCCAGGGTGATTCCCAGGTATTTTGAGTTACTACAATACTGTAGATTCTCTCCTATGAATGGTATGATTGGTTTGTACCCAGCACTTCTATTCCGCAAGTGGAAGGTAGACACAACAGTTTCCTGAGGGTTTGGTCTAAGGTTGTTCTGATGAAAGTAACTGTCTAGAATCTTTAAGTCTGACGTAAGCATCGACTCAGACTCATCGAAGTGTTGGTTATGTATCCACTGACTCATATAAAAACATTCGCACACTTATATTCTACAAAGAAACTAACATTTATCGCCAACTTTCATAAAATTACACTGACTACATACGATAACAACAAACCAAAACAAACCCACACTTCCAACAATTCCGGCTACTCGATTCGCCATCTTTAAACGATCGAGAGTAGCATTAAGGTCTGAGGATTGGAGTCGGTCTTATGTAACACCATCAAAGATGACTGACTGCCCACTGTTTCGACATCTTGAAAGCTGTTCTGTTCTCTTTGGATGTTATATAATGTGAAGGCAAAGAGATAACATATTGAAGTTTCTTTGAATGCCATTTTTTAAATTACCGGAAGCTGACTTCAAATCTAGCAAATATCGCGGACATTTGCCTTTTCGGCCCGAACATTTTCATTTACCCTAAAATCTCGGACTGTCCGTGAAATCCGTGGCGTATGGCAACCCTAGAAATAAGTGACCTGCTGGTTGACTGGAAGAAAGCGCGAGAACGCTGGCGGAACTGTTTTGAGAAACTTTCAACCGAAGAATTCCCCAACCCATCAACCCCAACTACCTCCGCTGTTGAAGGCCCAGTGAAGGAAATTGACGTTACAGAAGTTCAGGCTGTTCTGAAGGAGATGAAACCAGGGAAAGCCACTGGCACGGATGATCTTCCGGCAGAATTCTGGTGCTCTGAACGGTGGAATGCGGCAATATAACTAACACAACTTTTCAATCAGATCATCAAAGAAGGTCAAATACCATCAGATTGGCGATGGAGCATTACCGTGCCAATATTCGAGGAGAAGATTGTTCTAATTATTGCCCAATCAGACTTCTGAGCCACGCGATGAAGGTCTTCAAACGTGTTCTCGACAAAAGGATTCGCAAGATAGCCAAACTTACAGCGAACCAAGCTGGATTTGTGAGAAATTGTGGCACAACAGATGCAATCCACACTGCACGGCTGTTAGTTGAGAAACATCGTGAAAAAAATAAGCCTCTTCATCTTGCTTTTCTGGATTTTGAGAAGTCCTTTGATTGGGTGCCACATGACCTAATCTGGTTAACGCTACTAGAATATAGCATTCGAGAGCACCTTATTAAGTGGATACAGATCTAAGGAGTTATGTTCAAGCTGCCGCAGGAGCGTCTGATGATTTCTGCATCAATGTAGGAGTCCATCAAGGCTCTGCCTTATCACCACTGCTGTTGATTCTTGTGATGGACACTGTTACATCAGACCTGCGCAAGCCATTACCATGGACACTTCTGTATGCTGATTATGTCATGTTGGCTGCTGAGAAGAAGCTTCATCTCCAGCGCCAAACAGGAAAGTGGAACAACTGACTAGCGCAATACGGCCTGTGCCTCAACAAAAATAAGACAGAATACATGACATTAGATCCTTGAGAAGTTGGAACCATCCACATTGATGGTGAAGATCTACCACGAGCAGAGAAATTTAAATATCTTGGCTTCCCACATCTCCGACGATGGCAGACTTACTGACGAGGTGGCTGAAGTGGCGAATGACAACTAGCGTCACCTGCGACCGTCGGATGAAGGACCATCTGAAATCGAAGATCTACCGGACTGTTATCCGTCCTGTCGCTCTCTACGGGACTGAGTGTTGGCCTGCTATAAAGGAGGTAGAATGTCGACTAAGCGTCATGGAGATAAAGATGCTTAGGTGGACAGCTGGCATCACTAGACTGGATCACATTTCAAACGATGATATTAGCAAATGTTTTGGCGTTACACTGATCCAGAAGAAAATGCAGGAAAACCGTCTGCGCTGGTTTGGGCATGTGTTGCGTGCAGAAGACAATATATTGGCAAAGTCAATGTATACATTGGAAGTCACTGGAAAGAAGCCCAAGGGACGACCAAGACAGCGATGGACCGATACAGTGCACAACGACATCCAGACATGTCCCGGGACCGAATTAAATGGAGACAACGAATCTACACAGCCGACCCTGCCACCAGGTGGGACAAACGATAAAGAAGAAAATACAAGACCAACTATTGTTTTTTTCAGGCCCTTTCAATATTTGCATACTACAGTTACAAAATTTGAACATTTTATTTCTCAATTCATTTAGGTAAATACAGTGATAATATCACAACTCATTCATCGTGCATACCTTGTAAGCAAGACCGTCGACAATAATATATTGTAGTTGGTTTTGTTGTAAGTCAATAAAGCCGCCACCCACAGCACGCCCAGTCGTTAACTACGTTGTTATTGTTGTCAGTGAAAGTTGTGGAATATTGTTTGCGGTTAGTGCTGTCCATACTTCATAGTGTTGCTTTAAATGATTCACACATTTACATGATTTAGTGGTATATAGTTTTCAAAAAGTAGTTTCATATATGGCTCCAAATAAAAGTGACGTGTGGAGATAACTTCACAAAAATCAATAAAACTGAAGTTAAGTACAATACGTGTGCCAAAATTTTTTAAAGTTCCGGTAATGCCACATATATGAAGGCTCCTAAGTAGATACATACATTAAAACATGAAATACTATATACGTTGCCTGTTAAAGGAACTTCAAGCACAAAAGGAATGCTTAAGTCAGTAGCAGGGAGCAGTAAATCACTCTTTAAATCTAGTGAGGCTGAAGTCCCTCCTACGACATCCTTAGCAGCATCTCTGTCTGTACCATCACTGGGAGCTGCTACTGGGAATTTCACTACATCCACTACATCGGTGACCAATGCTGAGTTGTTGTCACCGAGTACGCCTACAGCTATCCAGCAATCTATAGGTTTGTTCCAAACACTTGCACGTTTTTTATTATCTATCATCATAATTCACTATTTTCAAAGGTCATTGTCACAACCTTCGTTTCATATAAGTCGCGGGTCCAATTCCTGGCCTGGTCCAGTTAATTCCATGAACGCGGGAACTGGATATTCGTGTTCGTCTCAATACATGCTCTTCATAGGCACGACCCGACCCGACCCCCACCAACCGACCCGACACCGATCAACCAACCAACCGGACACCGACCAACCAACCGACCCAACACCGACCAACCGACCGACCCGACACCGACCAACCGACCGACCCGACACCGACCAACCAACCGACCCGACACCAACCAACCAACCAACCAACCAACCGACCCGACACCAACCAACCAACCAACCAACCGACCCGACACCAACCAACCAACCGACCCGACCCGACACCAACCAACCAGCCAACCGACCCGACACCAACCAACCAGCCAACCGACCCGACACCAACCAACCAGCCAACCAACCAGCCAACCAACCGACACCAACCAACCAACCGACCCGACACCAACCAACCAACCGACCCGACACCAACCAACCACCCAACCAACCGACCCGACACCAACCAACCACCCAACCAACCGACCCGGCACCAACCAACCACCCAACCAACCGACCCGGCACCAACCAACCAACCAACCAACCAACCAACAGACCCAACACCAACCGACCGACCCGACACCGACCAACCAACCGACCGGACACCGACCAACCAACCGACCCGACACCAACCAACCGACCCGACACCGGCCAACCAACCGACCCGACACCGACCAACCAACCGACCCGACACCGACCGACCAACCAACCGTAATAGCAAATACATCCCTTCACATTTAGGCCTATAACAC
This sequence comes from Anabrus simplex, assembly GCF_040414725.1. Taxonomy (NCBI): domain Eukaryota; kingdom Metazoa; phylum Arthropoda; class Insecta; order Orthoptera; family Tettigoniidae; genus Anabrus; species Anabrus simplex. Next base: position 2,480,610 of record NC_090274.1, read on the forward strand.
AGTTCGCTCCCAGGCCCCACAAGGGTGAGAGGAAAGCAGTGGAACAAGTGGTAAGCAGGTTTCTGTTTTGATGTACCAGGATTACCTACAAGTTTTAAATGACTAATTAACTTTTATGTGGCCGTGACCCTGTCATTTTCTACCATTAGAAAAAACAACTAGAATAATCACTACTGAGTTTGGACGGTGAAATCAGAATGACGTGATTAGAAAGAACCTCGAGAATTCCACTAGCAACAATAAAACTTTCGCAAATAATATTCTCGCCTCCTTGGTGCGGCTAACTGCATATCCAACTCATCTCCACTGGATGAAAATTCAACGAAATCCCCGTACCTTTCAATTTTTATTGCGTATTTATCAATTCGTTATTTACTAATTATTATTAATTTATTATTTCTACTCATCAATTCACAAGTACCTTAACAGAATTCATTAACAGATTTAGAAATAATATTATTACCGCTTACAGGTTATGGCAATGTTAACAAACCACATGGGAGAAGAACAAGGAACAGAACAGGAGTGGAAAGGCACGTGGTCTGTCCAGTGAGTTTCCTCCCTCGCACATTGCACAGGTCCGTACTACCGGTTTTGCCACAGGCCTCGGACGAGTTCTGGCGGTCAGTAACTACAGTTTGAGGTATGTTGGAACACCGCATTTGAGTACATGCATCAGTCCGGGATTAGTTTGGTGTGTGTTGGAATGCTTTCTCTCAACTGCGCATGCGTCGAACGGTCAGGGACTCGTGTTGGAACGAACCTTATCTGTCATTTATTTGGAGACATTAAGGAATTTTCAGGCTAGTTCTACTAAACATTTGGCCCTTTATTTTAGCTACACAGCCGCATTTCTGACTTTAACGTTTTTGTAAATAACTAATGTATTTTTTAGACATATTAAGCAGAATGTAGGCCTATTTTTTAAAGAGCCGTTAGTTGTCTATTGTAAATTCACCCTTCTGTTCTCTGTGTAAATACTTTTCTGGTTTTGTTACAGAATGTGGTTCGCGGCACTGTAACATCACTGAAGGACTTCTATACTTTATTTGCAAAGATGGCATGCGTTTGTCGATGGTTGAGTGGGAAGTATTCCAGTGTCTTATGAAGGAAGCAACTTCTCTCTCTAAAGTGCCCACCAGAAACACTGCAAAGAGCCTGATTAACCAAAAATATGGTTTGCTAAGCTCCAATTTTAAGAAGATGACCAAACACGTGGAATACTTTACAATTAAAACAGATGTTTGGTCTGAGATGATGACAACCACCAGCTCACTTGGCTTAACCGTTCATTTAATTGAAGAGTCTTGAGTCGAATCAATGGCACTCGGTGTGTTTCAGTTACAACAATCCCATAGTGCTGTTTACTTGACCAACTAAATTTTGTCTGCATTAAATGAGTGGGATATCCACACAGATAAGGCGTTGCGTATTGTTACAGCCAATGAATCAGCAATGGTGAAGGCAATGGGTAATCTGTTTGGGAAAAATAAGCAGATCAGATGTTTGGCACGTTCCATGAATTTATTAGCAGAATCTGCTATCCAGGACACTGAGGGGCTACATGATATAATACAAAAGATAAGAGAAATCGCTAAATACATCAAGTGGTCAGTTAATATTAGCGATCAATTCCGAGAAGAGCAAAAAATGAGAGGAATTTCTGAAGGAGAAGTGCTTAAATTAGTTCTTGACATTAGGACACGCTGGATTCTACATTCTGCATGATTGGATGATTTCTACTTCTGTCCAAGATTGTAAGCAGCGTTTTAGTAAGCCGATCAAATTCTCCACCATTGCTGTTTGCAGTAGAATTAGAAAATGCCAGAGAAGTAAAAGCATGATGACTTACTTGGAACGTTTAACAAGGGAAATTTCAGGAGAGAGCTATGTGACAGCCAGTATGGCTATTCCACTGTTCCAGTCAATCTCCTCTTCATCACCCAACAGCTCGAAAGCCAACATTCTCAAAGAATTTCATACAAGGTTTAAAGAACGAGAGCAGGTGCATTTGCTAGCCCTACTTGTGTTTTTGACCCTAAATTTAAAAATATCCACTTCTTGGACCCAATGGCAGCCTCAAGAGCCCTAAATCACATTAAGAAACTTTTCGCTACCGTGTCAGAAGAAGCACCGCGACTATCATCTTCAGAATCCGAGGCTGAGATGGATGCAAATGTACATGTGATAGATATATGGGCCCACAGTACTTAAATCAACAAGAAAAATGGCAACATCAGAATCCTCACTGGAGTCACAGTCAAAGATAAGTCTGTACTTGTCAACGCCTGTGGCAGTAAATCGCAGGGCGAATCCGCTTGAGTTGTTGGAAGACCTGAACCAGTTTGTCCTAAGCTTTACACGTTAGCTAGGCAATACTTGAGCATTGTAATGACCTCTGTCCCAGCTGAGAGACTGTTTTCAAAGGCCCGTAACACCATCACGGAAAAGAGAAACCGATGCAGTGGCGAAAGCTGCTTTTTTCAAATGGCTTACCTAAGAGGTATTGGAAATAGACCTAAGATCATCATCATGATTTTTTTCACAAACAAATGGAATTGCAGTGTTGAGGAAGAATGCGGAGGCCACTGTGTAGGCTACTTGGAGCCACCGGCAGTGCCAATGCACTATGAGAGACTTTGTCTCATTTTCAAAAAGTGATGCCTGCCTGGCCATCAGATGACATGCACTAGCTACGCATTTTGGTAGGTGTGCTATTTACCAACTGATGAGCCCAACTTAGCACACTGGGGTGAAATGCTGTTTACCAGGAATGAGTTAGGTGGAAAATTTATAACGTCCAATAACGGACCAACAACATTGGTATCATAAATTTACTCATTTGGAACAAATATTTCAGGTTCCTTATGGGAATCAACATCTTTATCACGTACCACTTTTCAAAGGCCGGTAACACCATCACGGAAAAGAGAAACCGAATCAGTAGCAAACTGTTATCCAAGCTGCTTTTTTCAAATGGCTTACCAAAGAGATATTGGAAATAGATCTAAGATCATCATCATGATGGCCTGTAATTTTCAGCTTTATGTCTATCACCCTTTCCTTTATACACAGGGGCTACGATAGCAACTCTCCATTCCTTTGGTATAGCTCCTTCAATATAATTATTAATTTAATGTCGTAATGGTCCACCTCTCAATACTATAATATGCAATATTATTGAGCACTGTATGATATATATTGCATATTATAGTATTGAAAGGCGAACCATTACAATATTAATTTAATAATTATATTGTAATTACAATTCAATACGGATCAGAACCATGAAGTTTATATCCTATGATTGCTCCTTCATGCAAACAATAATCAAATAAGTACTTAAGATATGGTACTATATCCCAACCCATTGACTTCAGTATATCCCCAGAAATCTTATCAATTCCAGGTGCTTTTCTAGTTTTCAAATTTTGTATCTTATTGTAAATGTCATTGTTATCATAGGTAAATTTTAATACTTCTTTAGTAATAGTCACCTCCTCTATATGGACATTATCCTTGTAACCAACAATCTTTTAGATACCGCTGACTGAATACTTCTGCCTTTTGAAGATCCTTGCATACACACTCCCCTCATTCATTAATGATCCCTGGAATGTCCTTCTTGGAACCTGTTTCTGCCTTAAAGTTCCTATACATACTCTCCTATTTTTCACTAAATTTTGTGTGACTGCCCATTATGCTTGCCATCATGTTATCCTTAGCTGACTTCTTTGCTAGATTCAATTTCCTAGTAAGTTCCTTCAATTTCTCCTTACTTCCACAGCCATTTCTAACTCTATTTCCTTCCAACCTGCACGTCCTTCTTAGTCTCTTTACTTCTCTATTACAATATAGTGGATCGTTACCATTCCTTACCACCTTTAAAGGTACAAACCTATTTTCATATTCCTCAACAATTACTTTAAACCCATCCCAGAGTCTGTTTACATTTTTATTTACCGTTTTCCACCAATCATACTTACTTTTTAAAAATTCCCGTATGCCTGTTTTATCAGCCATATGGTACTGCCTAATAGTCCTCATTTTAGTACCTTCCTTTCTTTCACATTTATTTTTAACTACAACAAAAACAACTTCGTGATCACTAATACCATCTATTACTTTGGTTTCTCTATAGAGCTCATCTGGTTTTACCAGCACCACATCCAGAATATTCTTCCCTCTAGTTGGTTCCATCACCTTCTGAACCAGCTGCCCTTCCCATATTAACTTATTGTCATTTGTTGGCCATGCTTCCGGTCGTTCACATTACCTTCCCGATTGACATTTGGTCAAATGAGATCACCCGCTACTATCACGTTCCTTTCCATATCATTTCCAACATAGCTGATTATCTTATCAAATAATTCTGAATCAGCGTCAGGGCTACCCTTTCGTGGTCTGTACACTCCAAAGACATCAAGTAGCCTATTATCTTTAGAGATGAGCCGTACACCTAGAATTTAATGTTTGTCATCTTTAAGTTCTTTGTAGCTTGCAAATTCTTCTTTCATCAGAATGAGTACTCTCCCTCCTACCATTCCTATCCTATCTCTATGATACACATTCCAGTTCCATGAGAATATTTCTGCATCCACTATATCATTTCTCAGCCTTGATGCAACTCCTATTACAATATCTGGTAAGTATATATCTATTAAATTACTTAATTCTATTCCTTTCTTTACAATACTTCTACAGTTGAGCATTAACATTTATATTTGTCATCCCTACTTAACTTCCGTTTCCCTGTACCCTTATCACTGCTCCCTAGGTCACCCCATTTCCCTGAATGTACCTCCCTATAACCCTTCTAAACAAATTTCCTAACTTATAAGTACCACTGCGGTTTAAGTGAAGGCCATCTGAGCGCAGATCCCTATCTCCTACCCACCCATTAGGATCTAGAAATCTCACTCCCAATTTCCCACATATCCAGTCCATAGTCTCATTTAAATCCCCACCCGCCTTCCAGAAAGTATCCCTCCTACACAGTATTCCACTGATAACAAGCTCTGCTTCCTTAAACTTCACCTGTGCTGCATTTACCAGATCCCACACATCTCCAACTATGTTGGTACCGACGGACCGACCGACCGAATTTAGTGCTGTCGCCGAGGTGGTAGTTTCATTACAGCACGCGCAACCTTTAGTGACACTTGGGCTCCCAAGTGCTGAATCGGTAGACCTTGGTTATCTTCGAGATTCGTAATGGCAAGCTTTGAAACACAAAGTATGAATCGATTATGCATGGCCATACAACATCTGGCATACATTTCACATAGTACTACTGTTATTGTTTACACAACAAACCCAAAATATAGGTTAGGATTGAACATGAGTAAGGAAAATCCAATGTCAGCAGTTAACTTACGACGACTGACGATCGGGGCATTCCATTTAGTATCTGCCACTTTTTGGGAGGGGTATTGCAGAAAGATGAAAGAACTGGAAGAGGAACACTGGAGGCACGAAGGTGTCATTGAAATAGCCATGGACGAGATAGCAGTGATGATTGGGAACGTAGTTGTGGAAGTGATATGTCAGACTGAGTCAGATGGAATCCGCGAACCAAGGCATGGAAGCAAGCACTCTACTCTCTTACAAACTCAGCCTGAAACTTTCCTACCAGGAATTCTCTTTAAAAACACTACATTTTTTCTTAACCCTTCTGGGGCATTGAGCCATTTATTTTTGTTCACGGTGTTAAATTCTCTAACAGTTTTTCTTACAATTCTAGTTGACAGACATGAACAATATGCTCGAACTTTATTTAGTTCATCCCTAATAGTGAAAGACTATATTCACAGATAATGCATTTTATTTTTTAAGTTATACCAAATAGAGAAATCAATAAGTTACAGGACTGTGACTGCAGAAAGACCTCACCAGTTTGAGATGATCAAAGGGTTGAAATTGTATGTTTTGTATGTATGCTTTGAGATGGTATGTTTTACCAAGGTGAAAGTCCTCTCAGTGTTAATATATTTATTGATTGGGTGTATGTTCCTCATGAGTATCACTATGTCCGCCTCCGTAACGTAACGGTTAGTGTTATTAGCTGCTGTCCTAGGGGGCCCGGGTTCGATTCCGGTACTGCCAGATATTTAACAATGGCAATGTGGTTGAAATAGTACGTGCAGCACACCTCCATTGGGGGTGTGCCTGAAAAGAGCTGCACCACCTCGGGATGAGGACACAAGTTTACTTTACATCACTATGTACCTAATCGTTGGATTTCAGCAGGATGAAATGGGGCAAATATATGTTCAATGGGAGAAGAATTTGAGACTAAAATAATTTATATGCATTACATTTCCATGTTCTTTCAAATCCTTTAGGAGGAGACTAGGTAAATAATTGATGAAGAACTTGCCACCATGGTGAAAGACTTTGATATAGATCAGTGGTGGCTGAATGCTATTAACTATTAACGTGTGGAGAATTAACAGTACCAGAGAGAACATGTTATGCCAAATTGAGGAATGAACAGGTGAACCCAGAGGTGACTAGTAGAATGTTCGAAGATTAGACTTGACAATACTGTATCTATTGTTGGCGGGTATACTTACCAGTGACAGCTGAACAGCTCGTTGCAAGGAAGGGGATGACTGAGGACAGCTCCAGTGATCTGCCATCTGCAAAATATGAAACAGAGAAACTTACAATACTGGTTATTAAAGTATATGAAATTTAGAAATATTGTATACAAAAATTATTATTAATTAATATTATGGAAAAAGTTATAATATTAGAATATTTTAGTGACTTACTGAAGACCCCAGTTAGAAAGTGGGAACCATTGAAGCAGGTGAGAGACTGGCAACACAGCAGAATGTATATGAAGTACCTCCCAGAGAACACAGTTCACCAGCAGTTTATAGACCATGAAACAGTGAAATGTAACATGTTAAATCTATGAATATACAGTATATACGGTTAAGTTCATTGACCACATCAGCTCATAACATTAAAGCAATAATGGAAACTCATACCACCTGACAGATCCATACTCATTATTACAGCAGGTACTGGAACACTGGAACCCAGCAATACTTCCAGAATACTTACATTCTCCATTGTTTGGTGCTCTTGAAAAGAAGGGTACAAGCTTTAGACTAATGAAGAGTTGAAATCTTCCTGCAAGAGAAAACACTATTAGATTATTGAATATTACATACACCAAGGATGGCCCACAGAGTTGAGAGCAACTGAACAGTCACTCCAACACAGGCAGGGAAACAGTCTGAACATAACTCGGGACGTAAATTAACCTATCGTGAGTATGAACAGACTAAATCACAGCCTATACACTGGAGGTCAGCACAGTGCCAACAACAACAAGCAACCAACCTTAGGTCCTGAAACAAATAGACCTGTGGAAAAAGAAGGATTTATATTAGTAAAAGAGGTGTGTTACAGCACACCACTCTGTGACAAATGGCAAATATAGTGGTATCCATTTCTTTTGGGCTGGATGGACCCAGGACAGACCTCTGTAGAACATAGGCAATGCAGCACTGATCGCCCTAACGACCAAGCTTTCTGTCCAAGAAGAAACAAAGCGGAGTGGTCGACCCCCCTCCCCCCACAACGATGGGTGCCACCTATGCGAAGTGGACACATGCGCGGAACTATGGGTACGCGGTCTCTAAGGTGGGTTTCTCTAGACTTACATCTATGACTCACATTCATCCAGGACTGCTACCCGCACGTCCCACGTTGGCGTAGACTAACAACAGTGTCACTGCTACTACTACCCCTCCACCAATCAGTGACCCTGTCTTCATCTACACTTGTTCCTGCAATAAAACAACAGAGCGCAGCACAAACTGGTAGTGAGCAGTTTTATTTTGAAAACACCTTGGTATTTAGTGATGTTTGTGCTGTGCTTTCAAATAACACTCAACAAGTCCCACTACAAGAAGCTCAACACAGCCTGTAGAGGCTGATGGTAAGCGCCCTCACCAGCGTCCACAAACTATGTCAAGTAGCACAAGTCCTCCTGCAATGTACCTAACAATTCCTGATGGGAATTGTTTACAGCTTATCAGACAGTTCTTGAAAGATACTGTTACAGCCTATCAGAATGTCCTTGAAGAGAACAATTCGAGAGGACATGTGCTATACCATGAAGCTCACTCACCAATTTAGGTCCCACGAAGTGAAGCCATGCCGAGAGAAGTCTTCTCTCTTGATGTTAGAGTAGGACGCAAACAAAGTAATTCTTTAGACAGCCTTGCTTCGTTGGCACCGTTAGGATCCACTCGGTTGTCAGAATTACAGTGTTTACTTTGTGTGTTTCTCGTGTGTGTGTAACTGTACTAGCACCCTATCATTACACCTATCAGCTATGCAATCTAGCCCTAGCACTATCTCGAAGTCAACTATCCCTTGATGAGGGTATAGTTATATAACTAACTATAAACCCTGTAGTACCTACAAATTTATAAAGAGGGCACACTTGCGGAAGTGGACAACTGCTAACTGTATGTAACATCTAGGGGAGAATGGTAAAGGCTTGATGGGGTCCTTCGTGTGTTCTTCACAGTTACACACCAGCTGTAATGAAAAATTAAACATCAGATAACCTTCAGTAGTAATGTATACTATACTATAGTCATTCAAAAAAAAGAATTTGCATATAGTACTCTCTTCTCACCATATTTAAAATACATAATTTTTGCTGTCAATATACAAGTCACCTGCCATTAGATACAAACACTGCGCATACCCACAACAAATGTATCCCTGTGTGAAGAGCGCACCGTCAAAGAACTTATATGGTACCATAGAATCATTCTCTTCTATTGAAAGACTGCACATTCTGTTGGTATGCAATTAGTCACTCAGGAATTAAGAGAGAATGATATAATACCAATGAAGAAAGCAGACAACTGTTTGTTAGTGGTATGTGTAACAATGATATTGGTTAAATGTACTGTTGAAGTCCTTTACTGTTCGGGGACATGTTGTTGGAATATTGTATCTACACAATCTTAACCTACTCCAACACCTTGAGAGCCGTCAGACTGAGTCAGACGGAATCCATCAACCAGGGCATGGAAGCAAGCACTCTACTGTCTTACATAATCAGCCTGAAACATTGCTACCAGGAATTCTCTTTAACACCACTACATTTTTTCTTAACCTTCTGGGGCATTGAGCCATTTATTTTTGTTCACGGTGTTACTGGAAATACAGTATAGGTATTTAGATAGTAGCGTTAATTGGCTGCTATATTCGTGTGTACCTTTGTGTATGTATCTTTTGTGTGAATCTATTAGAACATACTACTAAAAATATTCTGTCGAAGCATTTGTCCTTGTTGTAATCTTTGAGTAGTTCTTGCAAATTTCAAACTTGCAATTTTCATTTTTGTTTGTGCTTAGTAGTAACATATATGTTCGGTATTCAGCCCAAAGTTTGGTTTGATCTTCCACAGCTCCACCAAAAGCTATGATAGATAGCCCAGGCATCACTGAAGAGGCATACTAGGCAAATGAGGAGTGAGGTAGTTTCCCGTAGCTTTCCTCACCGAGCCAGAAGTTGCTATTGCAAGGGGAGTATGTACGTGAGTATTGTCAAAATGCATAAGTATTCAGTGAGCAGTATGTAAAGGTTGTTTGTTGGTTACAAGAATAATGTCCAGATAGAGGAGGTGACTAATGATAAAGAAGTATTAAAATTTACATATGATAACAATGACATTTACAATAAGATACAAAAGTTAAAACTAGAAAAGCACCTGTAATTTATAAGATTTCTGGGGATATACTAAAGAATATGGGTTGGGATATAGTATCATATATGAAGTACTTATTTGATTATTGTTTGCATGGAGGAGCAATACCAAATGAATGGACATTTGCTATAGTAGCCCATGTGTATAAAGGAAAGGATGATAGACATAAAGCTGAAAATTGCAGGCCAGTGAGTTTGACATGCATTGCATGTATGCTTTGGGAAAACATTCTTTCTGATTATATTAGACATGTTTGCAAAATTAATAACTGGCTCGATAGAAGGCAGTTTGGGTTTAGGAAAAGTTATTCCACTGAAGCTCAATGTGTAGGATTCCAGCAAGATATAGCAGATATCTTGGATACAGGAAGTCAAATGGACTGTATTGCGATTGACTTGTCTAAAACATTTGAAGGGTGAATCATGGGAGACCGCCGGCAAAAATCAGTGCAATTGGACTACACAAAAGAGAGACTGAATTGGTTTCTATATTTCTAGAATATATCTCAGTTAATTAGAGTAGGCAATGCTTTATCTGACCCTGTGTTGATGGCGTGAAAGATCCTTTTGGGGATGATTGTAAGTATCTAGGTGTTAATATAAGGAAAGATGTTAATTGGGGTAATCCCATAAATGGGATTGTAAATAAAGGATACAGATATCTGCACATGGTTACGAGGGTATTTAGAGTTTGTAGAAAGGATGTAAAGGAGAGGGCATATAGGTCTTTGGTATGGCCCCAACGAGAGTATGGTTTCAGTTTATGGGACCCTCACCAAGATTACTTGATTCTAGAACTGGAAAAATTCCAAAGAAAAGTAGCCCAATTTGTTCTGGGTGATTTCCGACAAAGGAGTAGAGTTACAAAACTGTTGCAAAATTTGGGCTGGGAAGACTTGGGAGAAAGGAGACAAGCTGCTCGACAAAGTGGTATGTTGCAGGTTATAAATTTCATTTTGTGTCCGTATTGAAGATCTAGTTGTGGTAGAAATTCTTATAATTTAGTTGAATACCAGGTAATAAGAACTTACATATTGATTAAATTGTTAATATGCTCCATGCTCACAAAAAGGAGCAAAACATGTATCATATTAACTCTAGGCAAACAACAGATAGGGAATCTGGCACCTAGGAGACTGCCCTAAATGCAGATCAGTATTTATTTATGATTGATGATTGAAATTCTCTAACAGTTTTTCTGACAATGTAGGGCACTATTCCAGTTGACAGGCATGAAGAAAATGCTCAAACGTTTAATTAAGTTCATCCCTAATAGTGAAGGACTGTATTCACAAACAATGCATTTTGTTTTTTAAGACATACCATAGAAAGAAATTAATAAGTTACAGGACTGTGATTGCAGAAAGACCTCAACATGTTGAGATGATCAAAGGGATGAAAAGTAAGATGGTATGTTTTACCAAGAAGTAAGTCCTCTCAGTGTTAATTACCCAATTGATTGAGGATCACTCTCTACCTAATTGTTGGATTTCAGCACGGTGAATTGGGGCAAATATATGTTCAGTGGGAGAGGAATTAGAGACTAAAATAATTTATATGCAACAAATTTCCAATTTCTTTCAAATCCTTTAAGAGAAGACTAGGTAAATAATTGATGAAGAACCTGCCACCATGGTGAAAGACTTAGATATAGATCAGTGGTGGCTGAATGATAATAACTGTTAACGTTTGGAGAATTAATAGTACCAGAAAAAACATGTTATGCCAAATTGGGGAATGAACAGGTGAACCCACAGGCGACTAGTAGAATGTTCGAAGATTAGACTTGACAATACTGTATCTATTGTTGTTGGGGGGTATACTTACCAGTGACAGCTGAACAGCTCGTTGAAAGGAAGGGGATGAGTGAGGACAGCTCCAATGATCTGCCATCTGCAAGATATGAAACAGGGTAACTTACAATACTGGTTATTAAAGTATATGAATTGATTAAACCATTTAGAAGCATTTATACACAAAAATTATTATTAATTAATTTTATAGAAAAAGTTATAATATTAGAATATTTTACTGACTTACTGAAGACCCCAGTTAGAAAGTGGGAACCGTTGAAGCAGGTAAGATACTGGCAACACAGCAGAATGTATATGAAGTACCTCCCAGAGAACACAGTTCACCAGCAGTTTATAGTCCATGAAACAGTGAAATGTAACATGTTAAATCTATGAATATACAGAATATACGGTTAAGTTCATTGACCACATCAGCTCATAACATTAAAGCAATAATGGAAAATCATACCACCTGACAGATCCATACTCATTATTACAGCAGGTACTGGAACACTGGAACCCAGCAATACTTCCAGAATACTTACATTCTCCATTGCTTGGTGCTCATGAAAAGAAGGGTACAAGCTTTAGACTAATGAAGAGTTGAAATCTTCCTGCAAAAGAAAACACTATTAGATTATTGAATATTACATACACCAAGGATGGCCCACAGAGTTGAGAGCAACTGAACAGTCACTCCAACACAGGCAGAGAAACGGTCTGAACATAACTCGGGACCTAAATTAACCTATCGTGAGTATGAACAGACTAAATCACTGCCTATACACTGGAGGTCAGCACAGTGCCAACAACAACAAGCAACCAACCTTGGGTCCTGAAACAAATAGACCTGTGGAAAAAGAAGGATTTATATTAGTAAAAGAGGTGTGTTACGGCACACCACTCTGTGACAAACGGCAAATATAGTGGTATCCATTTCTTTTGGGCTGGATGGACCCAGGACAGACCTCTGTAGAACATAGGCAATGCAGCACTGATCGCCCTAACGACCACAGCTTTCTGCCCAAGAAGAAACAAAGCGGAGTGGTCGACCCCCCTCCCCCCACAACGATGGGTGCCACCTATGCGAAGTGGACACATGCGCGGAACTATGGGTACGCGGTCTCTAAGGTGGGTTTCTCTAGACTTACATCTATGACTCACATTCATCCAGGACTGCTACCCGCACGTCCCACGTTGGCGTAGACTAACAACAGTGTCACTGCTACTACTACCCCTCCACCAATCAGTGACCCTGTCTTCATCTACACTTGTTCCTGCAATAAAACAACAGAGCGCAGCACAAACTGGTAGTGAGCAGTTTTATTTTGAAAACACCTTGGTATTTAGTGATGTTTGTGCTGTGCTTTCAAATAACACTCAACAAGTCCCACTACAAGAAGCTCAACACAGCCTGTAGAGGCTGATGGTAAGCGCCCTCACCAGCGTCCACAAACTATGTCAAGTAGCACAAGTCCTCCTGCAATGTACCTAACAATTCCTGATGGGAATTGTTTACAGCTTATCAGACAGTTCTTGAAAGGTACTGTTACAGCCTATCAGAATGTCCTTGAAGAGAACAATTCGAGAGGACATGTGCTATACCATGAAGCTCACTCACCAATTTAGGTCCCACGAAGTGAAGCCATGCCGAGAGAAGTCTTCTCTCTTGATGTTAGAGTAGGATGCAAACAAAGTAATTCTTTAGACAGCCTTGCTTCGTTGGCACCGTTAGGATCCACTCGGTTGTCAGAATTACAGTGTTTACTTTGTGTGTTTCTCGTGTGTGTGTAACTGTACTAGCACCCTATCATTACACCTATCAGCTATGCAATCTAGCCCTAGCACTATCTCGAAGTCAACTATTCCTTGATGAGGGTATAGTTATATAACTAACTATAAACCCTGTAGTACCTACAAATTTATAAAGAGGGCACACTTCTGGAAGTGGAAAACTGCCAACTGTACGTAACATCTAGGGGAGAATGGTAAAGGCTTGATGGGGTCCTTCGTGTGTTCTTCACAGTTACATACCAGCTGTAATGAAAAATTAAACATCAGATAACCTTCAATATTAGTGTATACTATACTATAGTCACTCAAAAAAAATTAAGAATTTGCATATAGTACTCTCTTCTCACCATATTTAAAATACATAATTTTTGCTGTCAATATACAAGTCACCTGCCATTAGATACAAACACTGCGCATACCCACGACAAATGTATCCCTGTGTGAAGAGCGCACCGTCAAAGAACTTATATGGTACCATAGAATCATTCTCTTCTATTGAAAGACTGCACATTCTGTTGGTATGCAATTAGTCACTCAGGAATTAAGAGAGAATGATATAATACCAATGAAGAAAGCTGACAACTGTTTGTTAGTAGTGTGTAACAATGATATTGGTTAAATGTTCTGTTGAAGTCTTTTACTGTTCGGGGACATGTTGTTGGAATATTGTATCTACACAATCTTAACCTACTCCAACACCTTGAGAACCGTCAGACTGAGTCAGACGGAATCCATCAACCAGAGCATGGAAGCAAGCACTCTACTGTCTTACAAAATCAGCCTGAAACTTTGCTACCAGGAATTCTCTTTAACACCACTACATTTTTTCTTAACCTTCTGGGGCATTGAGCCATTTATTTTTGTTCACGGTGTTACTGGAAATACAGCATAGGTATTTAGATAGTAGCGTAAATTGGCTGCTATATTCGTGTGTACCTTTGTGTATGTATCTTTTGTGTGAATCTATTAGAACATACTACTAATAATATTCTGTCGAAACATTTGTCTTTGTTGTAATCTTTGAGTAGTTCTTGCAAATTTCAAACTTGCAATTTTCATTTTTGTTTGTGTTTAGCAGTAACATATATGTTCGGTATTCAGCCCGAAGTCTGGTTTGATCTTCCACAGCTCCAGCAAAAGCTATGATAGATAGCCCAGGCATCACTGAAGAGGCATACTAGGCAAATGAGGAGTGAGGTAGTTTCCCGTAGCTTTCCTCACCGAGCCAGAATTTGCTATTGCAAGGGGAGTGTGTATGTGAGTATTGTCAAAATGCATAAGTATTCAGTGAGCAGTATGTAAAGGTTGTTTGTTGGTTACAAGAATAACGTCCAGATAGAGGAGGTGACTAATGATAAAGAAGTATTAAAATTTACATATGATAACAATGACATTTACAATAAGATACAAAAGTTAAAACTAGAAAAGCACCTGTAATTTATAAGATTTCTGGGGATATACTAAAGAATATGGGTTGGGATATAGTGCCATATCTGAAGTACTTATTTGATTATTGTTTGCATGGAGGAGCAATACCAAATGAATGGACATTTGCTATAGTAGCCCATGTGTATAAAGGAGAGGATGATAGACATAAAGCTGAAAATTGCAGGCCAGTGAGTTTGACATGCGTTGCATGTATGCTTTGGGAAAGCATTCTTTCTGATTATATTAGACATGTTTGCAAAATTAATAACTGGCTCGATAGAAGGCAGTTTGGGTTTAGGAAAAGTTATTCCACTGAAGCTCAACTTGGAGGATTCCAGCAAGATATAGCAGATATCTTGGATACAGCAGGTTAAATAGACTGTATTTTGATTGACCTTTCTAAAGCATTTGAAGGGTGGATCGTGGGAGACTACCGGCAAAACTGAGTGCAATTGGACTTGACAAAAGAGAGACTGAATGGGTTTCTATATTTCTAGAAAATATCTCAGTTAATTATAATAGGGAATGCTTTATCTGACCCTGTGTTGATGGCGTGAAAGTTCCTTTTGGGGATGATTGTAGGTATCTAGGTGTTAATATAAGGAAAGATGTTCATTGGGGTAATCCCATAAATGGGATTGTAAATAAAGGATACAGATATCTGCACATGGTTATGAGGGTGTTTAGAGTTTGTAGAAAGGATGTAAAGGAGAGGGCATATAGGTCTCTGGTATGACCCCAACGAGAGTATGGTTTCAGTTTATGGGACCCTCACCAAGATTACTTGATTCTAGAACTGGAAAAATTCCAAAGAAAAGTAGCCCAATTTTTTCTGGGTGATTTCCGACAAAAGAGTAGAGTTACAAAACTGTTGCAAAATTTGGGCTGGGAAGACTTGGGAGAAAGGAGACAAGCTGCTCGACAAAGTGGTATGTTGCAGGTTATAAATTTCATTTTGTGTCCGTATTGAAGATCTAGTTGTGGTAGAAATTCTTATAATTTAGTTGAATACCAGGTAATAAGAACTTACATATTGATTAAATTGTTAATATGCTCCATGCTCACAAAAAGGAGCAAGACATGTGTCATATTAACTCTAGGCAAACAACAGATAGGGAATCTGGCACCTAGGAGACTGCCCTAAATGCAGATCAGTATTTATTTATGTTTGATGATTGAAATTCTCTAACAGTTTTTCTGACAATGTAGGGCACTATTCCAGTTGACAGGCTTGAAGAAAATGCTCAAACTTTTAATTAAGTTCATCCCTAATAGTGAAGGACTGTATTCACAAACAATGCATTTTGTTTTTTAAGACATACCATAGAAAGAAATTAATAAGTTACAGGACTGTGATTGCAGAAAGACCTCAACATGTTGAGATGATCAAAGGGATGAAAAGTAAGATGGTATGTTTTACCAAGAAGTAAGTCCTCTCAGTGTTAATTACCCAATTGATTGAGGATCACTCTCTACCTAATTGTTGGATTTCAGCACGGTGAATTGGGGCAAATATATGTTCAGTGGGAGAGGAATTAGAGACTAAAATAATTTATATGCAACAAATTACCAATTTCTTTCAAATCCTTTAAGAGAAGACTAGGTAAATAATTGATGAAGAACCTGCCACCATGGTGAAAGACTTAGATATAGATCAGTGGTGGCTGAATTATATTAACTGTTAACGTTTGGAGAATTAATAGTACCAGAAAAAACATGTTATGCCAAATTGGGGAATGAACAGGTGAACCCACAGGCGACTAGTAGAATGTTCGAAGATTAGACTTGACAATACTGTATCTATTGTTGTTGGGGGGTATACTTACCAGTGACAGCTGAACAGCTCGTTGAAAGGAAGGGGATGAGTGAGGACAGCTCCAGTGATCTGCCATCTGCAAGATATGAAACAGGGTAACTTACAATACTGTTTATTAAAGTATATGAATTGATTAAACCATTGAGAAACATTGATACACAAAAATTATTATTAATTAATTTTATGGAAAAAGTTATAATATTAGAATATTTTACTGACTTACTGAAGACCCCAGTTAGAAAGTGGGAACCGTTGAAGCAGGTAAGAGACTGGCAACACAGCAGAATGTATATGAAGTACCTCCCAGAGAACACAGTTCACCAGCAGTTTACAGTCCATGAAACAGTGAAATGTAACATGTTAAATCTATGAATATACAGTATATACGGTTAAGTTCATTGACCACATCAGCTCATAACATTAAAGCAATAATGGAAAATCATACCACCTGACAGATCCATACTCATTATTACAGCAGGTACTGGAACACTGGAACCCAGCAATACTTCCAGAATACTTACAATCTCCATTGCTTGGTGCTCATGAAAAGAAGGGTACAAGCTTTAGACTAATGAAGAGTTGAAATCTTCCTGCAAAAGAAAACACTATTAGATTATTGAATATTACATACACCAAGGATGGCCCACAGAGTTGACAGCAACTGAACAGTCACTCCAACACAGGCAGAGAAACAGTCTGAACATAACTCGGGACCTAAATTAACCTATCGTGAGTATGAACAGACTAAATCACTGCCTATACACTGGAGGTCAGCACAGTGCCAACAACAACAACAAGCAACCAACCTTGGGTCCTGAAACAAATAGACCTGTGGAAAAAGAAAGATTTATATTAGTAAAAGAGGTGTGTTACGGCACACCACTCTGTGACAAACGGCAAATATAGTGGTATCCATTTCTTTTGGGCTGGATGGACCCAGGACAGACCTCTGTAGAACATAGGCAATGCAGCACTGATCGCCCTAACGACCAAGCTTTCTGTCCAAGAAGAAACAAAGCGGAGTGGTCGACCCCCCTCCCCCCACAACGATGGGTGCCACCTATGCGAAGTGGACACATGCGCGGAACTATGGGTACGCGGTCTCTAAGGTGGGTTTCTCTAGACTTACAACTATGACTCACATTCATCCAGGACTGCTACCCGCACGTCCCACGTTGGCGTAGACTAACAACAGTGTCACTGCTACTACTACCCCTCCACCAATCAGTGACCCTGTCTTCATCTACACTTGTTCCTGCAATAAAACAACAGAGCGCAGCACAAACTGGTAGTGAGCAGTTTTATTTTGAAAACACCTTGGTATTTAGTGATGTTTGTGCTGTGCTTTCAAATAACACTCAACAAGTCCCACTACAAGAAGCTCAACACAGCCTGTAGAGGCTGATGGTAAGCGCCCTCACCAGCGTCCACAAACTATGTCAAGTAGCACAAGTCCTCCTGCAATGTACCTAACAATTCCTGATGGGAATTGTTTACAGCTTATCAGACAGTTCTTGAAAGGTACTGTTACAACCTATCAGAATGTCCTTGAAGAGAACAATTCGAGAGGACATGTGCTATACCCTGAAGCTCACTCACCCATTTAGGTCCCACGAAGTGAAGCCATGCCGAGAGAAGTCTTCTCTTGATGTTAGAGTAGGACGCAAACAAAGTAATTCTTTAGACAGCCTTGCTTCGTTGGCACCGTTAGGATCCACTCGGTTGTCAGAATTACAGTGTTTACTTTGTGTGTTTCTCGTGTGTGTGTAACTGTACTAGCACCCTATCATTACACCTATCAGCTATGCAATCTAGCCCTAGCACTATCTCGAAGTCAACTATTCCTTGATGAGGGTGTAGTTATATAACTAACTATAAACCCTATAGTACCTACAAATTTATAAAGAGGGCACACTTCTGGAAGTGGACAACTGCTAACTGTATGTAACATCTAGGGGAGAATGGTAAAGTCTTGATGGGGTCCTTCGTGTGTTCTTCACAGTTACACACCAGCTGTAATGAAAAATTAAACATCAGATAACCTTCAATAGTAGTGTATACTATACTATAGTCATTCAAAAAAAAAAAAGAATTTGCATATAGTACTCTCTTCTCACCATATTTAAAATACATAATTTTTGCTGTCAATATACAAGTCACCTGCCATTAGAAACTAACACTGCACATACCCACAACAAATGTATCCCTGTGTGAAGAGCAGACCGTCAAAGAACTTATATGGTACCATAGAATCATTCTCTTCTTTTGAAAGACTGCACATTCTGTTGGTATGCAATTAGTCACTCAGGAATTAAGAGCGAATGATATAATACCAATGAAGAAAGCAGACAACTGTTTGTTAGTAGTATGTAACAATGATATTGGTTAAATGTTCTGCTGAAGTCTTTTACTGTTCAGGTACATGTTGTTGGAATATTGTATCTACACAATCTTAACCTACTCCAACACCTTGAGAACCGTCAGACTGAGTCAGATGGAATCCATCAACCAGGGCATGGAAGCAAGCACTCTACTGTCTTACAAAATCAGCCTGATACTTTGCTACCAGGAATTCTCTTTAACCCCACTACATTTTTTCTTAATCTTCTGGGGCATTGAGCCATTTATATTTGTTCACGGTGTTAGTGGAAATACGGTATAGGTATTTAGATAGTAGCATTAATTGGCTGCTCTATTCGTGTGTACCTTTGTGTGTGTGTCTTTTGTGTGAATCTATTAGAACATACTACTAATAATATTCTGTCGAAACATTTGTCTTTGTTGTAATCTTTGAGTAGTTCTTGGAAATTTCAAACTTGCAAGTTTCATTTTTGTTTGTGCTTAGTAGTAACATGTATGTTCGGTATTCAGCCCAAAGTCTGGTTTGATCTTCCACAGCTCCACCAAATGCTATGATAGATAGCCTAGGCATCACTGAAGAGGCATACTAGGCAAATGAGGAGTGAGGTAGTTTCCCGTAGCTTTCCTCACCGAGCCAGAATTTGCTATTGCAAGGGGAGTGTGTATGTGAGGGTCGTTGAAGTGCAGAAGTATTCAGTGAGCAGTATGTAAAGGTTGTTTGTTGGTTTCAAGGATAATATCCAGATAGAGGAGGTGACTAATGATAAAGAAGTATTATAATTTACATATGATAACAATGACGTTTACAATAAGATACAAAAGTTAAAACTAGAAAAGCACCTGTAATTTATAAGATTTCTGGGGATATACTAAGAATATGGGTTGGGATATAGTACCATATCTGAAGTACTTATTTGATTATTGTTTGCATGGAGGAGCAATACCAAATGAATGGACATTTGCTATAGTAGCCCATGTGTATAAAGGAAAGGATGATATTTATATATATATATATATATATATAAAGCTCAAAATAGCAGGCCAGTAACTTTGACGTGCACTGCATCTAAGCTTTGGGAAGGCATTATTTCTGATTATATTAGACATGACTTCGAAATTAATAACTGGCTCGATAGAATGCAGTTTGGGTTTAGGAAAAGTTATTCCACTGAAGCTCAACGTGTAGGATTCCAGCAAGATATAGCAGATATCTTGGATACAACAGGTTAAATAGACTGTATTGCGATTGACCTTTCTAAAGCTATTGAAGGGTGGATCGTGGGAGACTACCGGCAAAAATGAGTGCAATTGGACTAGACAAAAGAGAGACTGAATGGGTTTCTATATTTCTAGAAATTATCACAGTTAATTAGAGTAGACAATGCTTTATCTGACCCTGTGTTGATGGCGTGAAAGTTCCTCTTGGGGATGAATGTAAGTATCTAGGTGTTAATATAAGGATAGATCTTCATTGGGGTAATCGCATAAATGGGATTGTAAATAAAGGATACAGATATCTGCACATGGTTATGAGGGTGTTTAGAGATTGTAGAAAGGATGTAAAGGAGAGGGCATATAGGTCTCTGGCATTACCCCAACTAGAGTATGGTTTCAGTTTATGGGACCCTCACCAGGATTACTTGATTGAAGAACTGGAAAAATTCCAAAGAAAGGCAGCCCGATTCGTTCTGGGTAATTTCCAGCAAAAGAGTAGATTTACAAAACTGTTGCAAAATTTGGTCTGTGAAGACGTGGGATAAAGAAGACGAGCTGCTCGACAAAGTGTTATGTTGCAGGTTGTAAATTTCATTTTGTGTCCGTATTGAAGATCTAGTTTTGGTAGAAATTCTTATAATTTTGTTGAATACCACCTATTCAATACAATAATAAAATAATAAGTATTTACATATTTATTAAATGATAATATGACCCATGCTCACTAAAAGGAGCGAAACATGTATCATATTAACTCTAGGCAAACAACAGATATGGAATCTGGCACCTGAGAGACTGCCCTAAATGCAGATCAGTATTTATTTATGATTGATGATTGAAATTCTCTAACTTCAATTATTTGGGAGTCATTCTACAAACTAGAGGTAATGTTTTCTCTATCCACAGCAATGGCAGGACAAATGCAACAATCAGAGCCATCAAGGACATACAGAATTTGAATAAGTTGTCTATCAAAACAACCCTGAAATTATTTGACCTCAAAGTGTCACCAGTGATCACCTATGGATTAGAAATTGTATGGCCGAATCTAAAAATGAAACAGTTCGAACAACTAGAAAAAGTGAAAGCTATGTTTCTGAGAAAGGCACTATGCGTCTCGAAGTATACGCCTTCAAGGCTTGTATATGAGTTAACTCGTGAACCTTTCTACATAGAGGATCTCCCTTGTCACCTTCCGCTACCACTACACAAACATATCTACAGTTCATAGAGAAATAATAGCAAAGAAGAGAGACATATGGAGCGAATTTTACTCGACAGAAGCAATGATTTACAAAGACTGGCAAGGAGGAGGATATGAGCTCAGACACTTGATCACACACTTTGCAATACACGGATTTCATTATAAGCTGTGTAAAACAAAGAAATTCCATCAACCAGACATGGACTGTGTATGTGAAGGTTATCATGCCATGATTTGTTCTTGTCGGCGCGAATCGATGATAGCCTTCTGCAGAGATGACTAATTGTTTTAAAATGTAAATATCTTTTGGCCATTGGCTGCAATAAAATATTATTATTATTATTATTATTATTATTATTATTATTATTATTATTATTATTATTATTATTATTATTATTATTATTATGTCCACCTCCGTAGCAAAACGGTTAGTGTTATTAGCTGCCGTCCTCGGAGGCCCGGATTCGATTCCCAGTACTGCCAGAAATTTAAAACTGGCAGGAGGGCTGGTATGTGGTTGCAATGGTACATGCAGCTCACCTCCAGCGGGGGTGTGCCTGAAAAGAGCTGCACCACCTCGGGATGAGGACAGAAGTTTATTATGTCCGACTCGTTGGCTGAATGGTCAGCGTACTGGCCTTCGGTCCATAGGGTCCCGGGTTCGATTCCAGGTCGGGTCGGGGATTTTAATCTTAATTAGTTAATTCCAATGGCCCGGGGGCTGGGTGTTTGTGCTGTCCCCAACATCCCTGCAACTCACACACCACACATAACACTATCCTCCACCACAATAACACGCAGTTACCTACACATGGCAGATGCCGCCCACCCTCATCGGAGGGTCTGCCTTACAAGGGCTGCACTCGGCTAGAAATAGCCACACGAAATAATAATAATAATAATAATAATAATAATAATAATAATAATAATAATAATAATAATAATAATAATAATAATAATAATAATAATAATAATAATAATAATAATTAGATAGTTCTTCTGACGAAGAAAAGGATCGAAACTCTTGTACCAATGACTGTTGGAGAGTTAGTGATTGAAACATCTGCGAGCACAAAATATCTAGGAGTGACACTTGACTCCAAGCTCACATTCTGGAATCATATTCAGAGAGCGACAGACAAGGCAGTAAAAAACATAACTGCACTTAGCAGACTAATGGGAAATATTAAAGGTCCAAAATCCAGCAAACGACGTCTTCTCATGTCGACGGTTCAGTCAGTGCTCTTATATGGCTCTGAAATGTGGGCTGAATCCTTGAGATTCGCTTGGTATCGGAGAAGGATAGCTGCCGTACAACGGAGAGCGGCTTTACGTATTGCATGCGCATACCGCATGGTCTCCGAACCTGCAATCCTCACGGTGGCAGCAATAGCCCCAATAGACCTACTTGCATTGGAGCGACATGAAATCTGGCGAACCCAAGGAGAGCTGGGAAAGAAATGTACAAAGAAGCGTGCCTTCAGTCAACGGATGAGGCGATGGCAACTCAGATGGGAAAGTGACCCTCGAGGCAAATGGACCAAGTGACTGATACCACGTTTGGATATCTGGGTTAAAAGGGCCCATGGTGAAGTAAATTACTACCTCACGCAGCTTCTAACAGGGCATGGATATTTCCGGAAATTCCTGCATAAAGTGGGCAGAGCGAATGACGCAGCATGCATATACTGTGATGACATTGACGACGTATTTCACACCTTTTTTGTATGCGGCCATTGGACGATTCAGAGAAGATGTGTGGAAACTGAACTAGGAGAATTGACAGCAGATAATATTATTTCGGTGATGCTGTGAAACCAGGAATCCTGGGATCGTGTGGCAGTGTACATGGAGAATGTCCTTCGTCAGAAGAAGAAGGATTTGGAAGCATACGAACGCTCGTAAAGGAGAAATGAAGAAAGAAGATGTCTGAAAGACAAAGCACGATATCACCCTGAAGTAATGCGAGAGCGGTTCCGGGGTGATGATACACATCGTGGGAAAAGGGTGTGTGGTTTTTAGTGGGTAAGAATCCCACACACTTGTGGAGTGCGGACCCTTCACAAGTGTCTTTTTGAAGATTTTCCACAATCCCGTGTAAAAAAAAAAAATTATTATTATTATTATTATTATTATTATTATTATTATTATTATTATTATTATTATTATTATTATTATTATTATTATTATTATTATTATAATATAGCAGATATCTTGGATACAGGAGGTCAAATGGACTGTATTGCGATTGACCTGTCTAAAGCATTTGAAGGGTGGATCATGGGATACTACCAGCAAAAATGAATGCAATTGGACTAGACAAAAGAGTGAGTGAATGGGTCTCTATATATCTAGAAAATATCTCAGTTAATTAGAGTAGGTGAAGCTTTATCTGACCCTGCATTGATGGCGTGAAAGTTCCTTTTGGGGATGATTGTAAGTATCTAGGTGTTAATATAAGGAAAGATCTTCATTGGGGTAATCCCATAAATGGGATTATAAATAAAGGGTACAGATATCTGCACATGGTTATGAGGGTGTTTAGGGATTGTAGAAAGGATGTAAAGGAGAGGACATATATAGGTCTCTGGTATGACCCCAACTAGAGTATGGTTTCATTTTATGGGACTCTCACCAAGATATGCAGCCCGATTTGTTCTGGGTGATTTCTGAGAAAAGAGCAGCGTTACAAAAATGTTGCAAGTTAGGGCTGGGAAGACTTGCTAGCAAGAAGTGGAACTGCTTGACAAAGTGGTATGTTTGAAATAATAACAGTAAGTTAATTTATAATTTGACCACCTAATCAATACAATAAGTCTTGTCTTAGTTGATGTTAATTGAAATGGTACATGTTTCACCTTGTATAGAGCCATTGCCTTAAACCATGAAATAAAATCAGGCACCTGATTTACTTATAAATGAAATAAAACTAATTTATAAAAAGCCTTGAAGAGACTTGAACAAAAACTATACTAGTACAATGTTGGTTTTAAGGATATTGGAATGAGTGAGGAGTTTACAATTGGTGAAATTATTTGCAATATTGATGTTGGAATGCTACTCTTATAATAAAATGAACAATGCAACAGTCTGTGATAAACAAGTGGTAAGATTGCTATTATGTTGACCAAACAGCGGTCTCAATTAGACAATGATGATCAAAAAACATAATGTTGAAGGATGGTCAAGTGACCTGTAATTATTTGTTTACATGAGATAAAAGTCGAAAGTTAATAGCATATGCTGAAGTTGTGGCCCACTTTGATGAAATAATACGAAGTTGTAGTTGAAGGGAAAACCTGGGAAATTGTAATGCTCCACAAGTAGGATGCACGCAACTGGATAAAAATGACTTTGAGGAAGAATTGGAGAGGCTTTACAGGGACTCTCTTATGAACTCAGACAGTCCAGCAGCATTTTTACTCTCCGAGATCTAACAAGCAGTATTGGAGGCGCAAGGAGCATGCACGTGTTTGACCTAGCATCAGTAGCAGTCTCAATCTCAGCTGTTAACATGGTGAGACAGTATTCATTCCAACACCACATTTTCGTACGTATAAGTTATTTTAAGTACGTGTCGGGTGGACGGGTTTTCAATGAATTTGTTCTGCAATTTCCTGGTGAAGTGCTACCTTCATGAGCACAGATTCACAAAACTGTAAATAAATTTGAAAATACTGGCTCTGTGCTCAATAAAAAACATTTGCGCACTTGAACAGTTTTAACAGAGAAAAGGCTAGATAACATTTGGTATGAATCTTGAGCGGTCACCGAATAAGTCACTCACAAAATTAGGACAACAAGTAGGGGTTTCAACTTCTTCTGTTCACAGAGCTACAAAGCTGTTACACATCAAACCGTACAGGTTTACACGGACCCATTGCTTAAAACCTGCTGATCCAGCCACAAGAGTGAGATATTGTGAGTGGTATCTTGCATTAATGGATGATCGTTTATTCGAACCACAGCTTGTGTCCTTTTTTGATGAGGTCTGGTTTCATCGTGTGAACACTCATAACCCTTGCTTTGGTGTGCAGGAAATCCTAATGGTGTTTATGAAGTCCCTCATAATGAAGAATGACACTTCCAGCATCTTTTACAAGGTAAGGTCTTGCTTGGTGTATGAGAGAGACCCTGTGTAACGGGGGACTTTAATGCCCATGTAGGGATATTTGAACGTTCTTGGAGCAGAAGGATGGGGCAATAGAAGTAAGGAGGGGAAAAGCTACTGAATTTGTGCAAAAGAAATGGGATGATGGTTGCAAACTCATGGTTCAAGAAGAGACAAAGCCATAAGGTAACCTGGTACAACAGTGACTGGTCTAGGAAATCCATTGTGGACTAGATGATCTACAACTGGGAAACGAAGGGAAATGTTGCAGATGTAAGGGTAATACCATCAGAGGCCCTAAAGAGTGACCCCAGGCTACTGGTGATGAAACTGAGAACAATGAAGGAAAGAAAGAGGACTGAGGAGCAAAAACGTATCAAAGTATGGAAACTGAAGGAGAAGAAAACCAAGGAAGAATACCAGGAAAAAATAAGATTGAACCTACCAACAGATGATACAAAAACTGGAGATTAAGAATGGGAAAAGTTCAAAAGGACCTTAGTAAAAACTAGTACCAGGAAAAGATGCAAGGTAACCTTATGCTGGAACGACAGGGTCAAGTGGCAGTTGGGGAGAAGAATAAAGCTTTTAGAGTGTGGTTTAAACAGAGGACAATGGAGACAAGATAGGAATATACAACTAAAAAGGAAGAAGCTAAAAAGGTTGTATCAGACGAGAAGAAAAAATGGATGGGAAAGTGGAAGGAAATAAAGTACTGTAAGGAATGGTCAAGAGTAAGAGGAAAGATGTTATAATGATACATAAAAATAGGAATGAAGTGCAGGAGAAAGAGAAACTCAAATGAATGTGGAAGGAGTAATTTGAACATTTCCTAAACCCAGATGGATGCAATGGGGAGGAAAGTTGAAGCAGGGAGGAAGGAAGGAAAAATGGAAAATGAAAAAGACTGAACATGGGGAGAAGTGGAGGTAGTATTGGATAAGATGAAAGGAGGGAAAACCCCAGGTTTAGATGAAGTGAGTATTGAGATGGTGAAGGCAGCAGGAGAGGTAGGGAAACAGTGGCTTTATTGTGCATTGAAAGTAGTATGGAAGGAAAGGTAGACCCCTGAAGACTGGAAGAAGAGGATAATCATACCCAACTTTAAGAACAGGAACAGGAAAGATTTTAAGAAATATTATAATAATGTTATTTGTTTTACGTCCCACTAACTACTCTTTTACGGTTTTCAGAGACGCCGAGGTGCCGGAATTTTGTCCCGCAGGAGTTCTTTTACGTGCCAGTAAATCTACCGACATGAGGCTGGCGTATTTGAGCACCTTCAAATACCACCGGACTGAGCCAGGATCGAACCTGCCAAGTTGGGGTCAGAAGGCCAGCGCCTCAACCGTCTGAGCCACTCAGCCCGGCTTAAGAAATACTGGGGAGTGAACATTGATATGTAACTGGGCAAAGGTGTTTGAGAAGGTTCTAGAGCATAGAATTAGAAAGAGGGTGGAAGAGAAGTTAAGAGAAGATCAGTATGGCTTCAGATCAGGGAGGTCCACAGTAGACCTTATATTCACAGTAAGACAGTTACAAGATCATCATTATTAGTGGGATAAATATCTACCGATGGCCTTTTTGGATTTTGAGAAAGCATATGATCATGTGTGCAGAAACAATGTATGGGAAACCTTACAGATAAAAGGTGTCGGGATGCAGACAATAGAAAGATGTATCATGGGAGTGTCAGTTGTGTGAAAGTAGGAGGAGAGAGAACAGACTGGTTTGAGCAAGAATGTGGATTAAGACAAGGAAGTGCTCTGTCACTTTTGCTTTCCTCTGTAGTAATGGACAAGCTAATAACAAAAGTGGCAAGAAAATTGGGGAAGAAAAAATTATTAAAGTGAAGATGCAGATGACTTGTTAGTCTGGGGAGAAAAGGAAAAAGATATCCAGGAACAGTAATATGCATGGGAAGAGGTGGTGAAACAATATGGAATGAAATTTAATGCATAAAAGAGCAAGATAATGATCACAACTAGAAAGAAGGAGAGATGTACGAGAGGGATAATGCTTGGAGGAAGAAACAACTTAGGAAGGTAGAGAGTTTCAATTACCTGGGAAGTATCATGGAGGAAAGTGGAAGAAATGATAAGGAAATAATCAAGTGTGGAAGATAAGCAGTTCCTGAAAAGTGTCAGAAGCCTCGTTTGGAGAAGGATGTCCCTCAGAGAAACAAAACAGTGATATACAGAACAAATTATGTACCTATTCTGATGTATGCAGCAGAAACTCGGGTAATGAGGCAGAGAGCTGTGACTAGGATACAGGCAAGTGCAATGGAATTTCTCAGAAGCAGGATAAGAGTGACAAGAATGGCTAAGATGAGAAACGAGAAAGTTAGAGATATACTAAAAGAAGAGGTTAGAGGCATCTAGACTTAGATGGTATGGACACATGAAGAGAATGACAGAGGAAAGCATACCCAGGAGGATGCACAAAATGGAGATAAGAGGAAAATGACCACAAAAGAGGTGGATAAAAGCAGTGGAAAAGTGTGTGTGTAGAGAAGAGGAGAGGACTAGACAAGAGTGAAGAGGGAGAAGTGGTGGGAAGGCAAGAGGAGATGGAGAGTATTAGGTTCTAAGCAGACTTGGCCAACAGCTGGAAACTGTATATGATGATGATGATGAATAAGTAACCCATGTTGTTTCAGTTACGTGTACTGCTACTGTTGAGTTATAAAAATAGGCAGTATATTAGCAACATCATGGAGGGCTATGTGATGCTGAAGTGTAGGCCTTGCTAAAGTGGCTTTCTCTTCTGATACATAAGTTTGCTAAAATCAATGGCATCATTCTTAGCAGGAAAATGAAATGGCGTATGGCTTTTAGTGCCAGGAGGTGTCCGAGGACTTCAGCTCGCCCGGTGCTGGTCTTCTGATTTGACTCCCATAGGCGACCTGCGCATCGTGATGAGGATGAAATGATGATGAAGACGACACATACATTCAGTCCCCGTGTCAGGGGAATTAACCAATTATGGTTAAAATTCCAGACCCTGCCGGGAATCAAACCCGGGACACCTGTGACCAAAGGACAGCATGCTAAACATTTAGCCATGGAGCCAGACATTATTTAGCAGAACATTGTCAATGACTGAAAATATTATTTCATGTGTATATGTCCCATACTTCTGTGGGGTCGGGTATGAAGTGAGATGAATATTCGCAGCGAGCTTTTACGACCAGAGGCTCTTCCAGAATTCATCCTCATCAAAGGAGTCAATGAGATTAAATTAATGATGTTATACATGATCACATGGAGATGGTCTGTGGAGACTGGACAGCCGAAGTAGAGGACTGCTGCAGGGGTGAAGTACAATGGGAAATTCAAGGGCCCTAGGACTGTTATGATAGCTGTGTAGGCCCTTCAGGAACTCTGAAAAGCAGTGGCAAAAGGTCTGGTTAAGACATAGCAGGTCATTATGCTTGATAAGCACCAAAATGGGTTTTAAAAAAATGCAACATAAATTTTACTCTTATAGCAGTTGTATAGTATTATTTGAAGTAATTATGCATAGGTACTGTATATGAGGTGATTATGTTTGTACGTACAGAAGATAATATGGGTAGAATTTTGTAAATAATATAAATGTGTTAAGAATTAGCCATGGGTTTAATAGAAAAATTGTTAAGAGTAAATTGTATAATACTGTATTTTAGGAAAAAAAAATACATGAGAGCTTCCATGGCTCAGGCGGCAGCGCGCCGGCCTCTCACCCCTGGGTTCTGTAGTTCAAATCCCGGTCACTCCATGTGAGATTTGTGCTGGACAAAGCAGAGGCGGGACAGGTTTTTCTCCGGGTACTCCGGTTTTTCCTGTTATCTTTCATTCCAGCAACACACTCCACTATCATTTCATTTCATCTGTCAGTCATTAATCATTGACCCAGAGGAGTGCGACAGGCCTTGGCAGCCGGCACAATTCCTATCCTCGCTGCAAGATGGGGGCTTCATTCATTCCATCCCTGACCCGGTCACTGACTGGAAAACAGGTTGTAGGTTTTCATTTAAGAAAATGTCTTTTTCTCTGGTTAGTTTAAAATTTAGTGCTTGATAATAATGTATTTTTCTGTACCATTTGCCACCGAGGCAGACACCTCATTTGCAAATAAAATGATATTGATTGATAGGAAGGTAGAGGGTGAAATCAGATGCTGCATATAGCCTGCTCATGTTGAATAGCAGACCCATAAGGCTTTACGTCCCTATCCAATGGACGAATCACTGCAAACAGGTTTGGAATTGAATCCAGGATTTTGTCACGCAATGTAGTGACTAGAATTTGTATGCCACCACCTCTCCTACCCTGCCAGTCAACATTCTGAGGGTGAAATTTTTTTAACCAACGAGACTCGATGTCAGACTATATAGACTTGATACCTTAATGAGTATGGACATACAATATACTAATTTCCACTCCACACAGGTTCACATCGTTTGGGAAAGATAAATCATCAAGAAGCAGACTTCGAGATTCTTTTTCTGATATCTGAGCATATTTTTCTTTTCATTTTTGTTACAGTTAATTTAGGTTCCTCAGGCAGCCAAAATTAATTTTTTAATAAAATATTTTAATAAACATATAAATTTATAAACAGAATTATATGTGAAAAAGAAAACTTAATTAAGTTAATTTTAATTTAATTTGAATTAAGTTTATTATTTTATGCCTAAGAGATTTCGATCTTAGTGACGATTCCGTTTAAAAATTCAGATTTAGCTTATGCTGAAAGAACACTGTACATGATTAGGGAATGCGTTTCTATTTTATATCACTTGCAACTAAAACTCACCTGTAAGGGTAATATAGAGGCTATATTAGAATTTGTTTAAACGTGGCAAGCATAAAGGAGCACAATAGGAGCTGAATAACGATGTGAAATAAACGAGAACACTTGGGAGACTTGAAAACTCACTTTGTGTTCCCGCCCGACAAAGTGGATAAGCATAGTTGCCAAGCCTCAAACACAACTATCGACCGTGGTAGCATTTGAGACGTGTGCAGTTTTTTGTAACGCTTGCAACAACGAGCTTTTATCGAAGTTCTTTGACAGTGATATACTGTCCTTCTGACATCTCAGAAGAACGAAATTTAATTTTACACAATTGATATACGTTCATTTCTGGTAACAACACGAATTAAACGCGTTTCCAATATATAGCTAAAAATAAAAATGCAATTTTTTTTTTTTTTTTTTTTTTTTTTTTTTTTTTAGTGGAAGGAAGAGAGGGATATGGAATGTATTCAATATATCATTTAAATGTTAGAATGTTGGTACCTATTTTTGTCCCGTTTTAAAAAGAAGAAAATCAGAGTTTCCATCTGTTATCATGGTGTTGAGGTAGTCATTTTCATTTGTGATAAGTTTTGTTCGCTGCCTGACGTTTGTTGTTATTTATTTATTTGGTCCCAATGGCGAATACGGGCGTTCTTCCGTTTGTCCGAGGTGTAGATTTTACGTGCAATGATTTCAGTGTAAGTAATCTTCAAGGTTGACGTCAACCTAACCTATAACTGTTAATGTCATTGGTTATAAAACGATTGGCATCTAGTCATAAATTATATTATTAATAGTATTATATTAGCATTAATAAGAGTATTATATTAGAATAATAACTTCTTTGTGTATTATGTTGTACGGTTTAAGGCATATACGCTATTCAGGTTGCCCCTCCCACTAAATCCCTATTGTGAAGTATCTTGAATTTTGCAATTAGATGGTGTTTTTAGACAATGCATATCAACACTGTACAGTAGATTGTTATTGAGAAACAATAATTTGAAAATTACACCCTCCTTTTCTTTTTTGAAACTGCTCACCTGGTTATCTCGTATATGGTAGGCTAACACAAACAATACGGAAATGCATTTAAATGTGTTCAAACTGTGTATCATCAAATGCCGCACGTTGTTCATAACGTTTTTGAAGGTTATTGAACATGTCGATGAATAAAGGTTGCCCTAAGGGCACAACAAATGATATCTTCTCGCGTATGTCTTGAAAACTGTTTCTTTTAACATGCCCCCATATATTGGCATCTGGGGCCGTGAGATCGGGGGAGCAGGAAAGGTACGGAAATGGAGTTCCACGAGAAATTGGCTATCTCTTAAGTTTCTCTGCAGAAGGGTACGTGACTCCCCCAAGATGAGGGGTGTAGCTCCTTTCTAGCTGCATCCATTATTGTTGGAGGAATAAGTTTCTGGGGTTTGTGATGAGGTCTCTGTCAACTACCTGGTCTACTACTATATTTTTAGATTCTGTGCAGCATCCTCGATGAAATAAGGGCCGAGTAATCCTATACGGAACGCAGATGTTAATATAAGGAACAATCTTTATTTGGGAATCATATTAATGAGGTAGTGAAGATCTCTGTACATGGTTATGAGAGTATTTTAGTGGTTGTAGTAAGGATGTATAGGAAAGGGCTTATAAGTCTCTGGTAAGAACGCAGTTTGAGTATGGTTCCAGTGTATGGACCCTCACTTGATACAAGAGCTGGAAAAATTCAAAGGAAAGTAGCATGATTTGTTCTGGGTGATTTACGACAAAGGAGTAGTGTTACCGAAATGTTGCTGGGAAGACTTGGGAGTAAGGAAATGAGATGCTCGATTATGTGCTATGTTTCAAGCTGTCAGTGGAGAGATGGCGTGGAATGGCAGGAGTAGACAAATAAGTTTGAGGGGAGTTTTTCAAAGTAGGAAAGATCGTATTATAAGGATAAAGTTGGAATTCAAGAGGACAGATTGGGGCAAACATTCATTTATAGGATGAGGAGTAAGGGATTGGAATAAATTATTAAGGGAAATGTTTGTTAAATTTCTAAGTTATTTGAAAATATTTAAGAAAAAGCTAGATAAACATTTGATAGGGAATCTGCCACGTGGGCAACAGACAGACCTAAGTGCAGATCATTGATTGGCACAGTGCAACCAACGCCACTGTCGGCATCCCTAGAGATGGTTTTCTATGGTTTCCTATTTTCACACATGGCAAATGCTGGGGCTGTACCTTAATTATGGCTGGGCCGGGCTGAATGGCTCAGAAGGTTGAGGCCTGAAAAATGGTTTTAACATTGTGATGTTCAAGGAGCCTTCCAATACGATCCATGTCGTCCCGTATATACGGCAAATAAGCGATACCTTTCTTCCTGGGTTCTTCTCGCTTACTATTCGCTGGCTGTCTTCTGGGGTGGAGTGCTCTCATGACCTCTTGTACCGTGTAGCCATTGGTTTATAAGGCTAGATCAAGATGCCGTAGTTCCTTCTCGATGTACTCTGGTTCACAGACACAAAGGGCGCGATCCACCAAGGTCTTCACCATGGCGCCTTTCTGGCCAGGATGGTGATTGGAAGTTTTGTTTAAGTATCGGTCTGTGTGTGTTGGTTTTCGGTATACTTGATGCCCTAGGGATCCATCATTCTTCCTCTTCACCAGCACGTCCAGGAAAGCTAATTCTCCATCCTTTTCCTTCTCCACAGTGAATTGCATACGAGGATGAATACTGTTCAGATGTGTAAGAAAACCGTCAAGTGCCTCCTCTCCATGTCCCAATATCACAAAAGTGTCATCCACATAGCGGAACCAACAGCTGGGTTTATTTACAGCAGTTTATTTACAGATGTCACGGATCGTATTGGAAGGCTCCTTGAACGTCATGATGTTACAACCATTTTTCGCCGACCCAACAGTTACGAAACATGTTACGTTCTGCCAAAGATCCACGTGACCCTCTAACATCTACTGGGGTCTATAGGATACCGTGCAGCTGTGGAGCTGTTTATATTGGCACGACTGGCAGAAGTGTCAATACTCGCTTGATGGAGCACAAAAGGAACTGTCGCTTGGAGCAATACGACAAATCAGCAGTAGCGGAGTATGCACTGCTTGACGGAAAGCATGAGATCCGTTATGAGGATACTGACATACTGGCCACAACATCCCACTTTCATGCCCGTCTCTACAGGGAAGCAATCAAAATACATAAACATCCGGATAACTTTAATAGAAAGGAGGAAGGACTGAAATTCAGGAAGGCCTGGTACACCCCTTTATATAACGTAGGGCCGAAGTTCACTAAGATCAGGGACATTACAGTCAACTAACCAGAGGATCCATTGCTCGGCACGACCTAATCGGAGGTCGTACACTCCGAGATCCAATCAGACAACAGACTGCTCGGAGCGACCCAGTCGGAATTCATGCCCTCATATACTCAACCTGGTGACATACTGCACGGCGCGAACCAATCACAGGTCGTGTGCTCAGAGATCCAACCAAACACCAGACTGCTCGGCGCGACCCAATCGGAGGTCGTGCTTTCAGATAGTCAATCAGATGTCGAATTGCACGGCGCAAACCAATTGGAGGCCGCACACTTACATATAAATACAGCTGCTTCCCAAACAACTTTTACAGTCGCCAGCGGGATACAGGAGAGCTTATATACACAACGCCACAGAAGATAACTACCGCAGCAATAGTCTAAACATCTGGGAGAAGCGAGAGGAGTGGACCACGGCATAATAGCCCGGAAGATTATTATATTGACACCGGCCATGAAAGCCTTCACACTTTAGTGATATTTTGCTTATCAATTTGATGCGCTGCCTGTGCTCATGTATACGTTGCACTGCGCCTTGACTCTTTACAGCCTGAGGGAAAAATTAAAATAAATAAATTAAGTGCTTGGGGCCGATGACCTTAGATGTTAGGCTTCTTTAAACAACAAGCATCATCATCATCATCATCAAATATAGTGCTATAGCTATGGAGGCAAGCTCTGCATTCAGGAAATGCGTGCATTCAAACCCCACCATTGACTGTTCTGGGATTTATTTTCTGTGCTTTACCATTTTCACTCCGTGGCAAATGCCAGGACAGAGCCAATTCCTTCCATCTCCTTACTCCATTTCATTCATCATTCATTTCATCTTTAGCTTCTCAACTGAGGTTACATCAGGCTGTAACAAACATGCCATCTTAATTCCTCTCACCTCATGCCCCATTGATGTCTTTTTAGTGCTGGTTTCCAGACGTCAGGCAGCCTAGCCTAGAGGGCAGTACTTTCACTACAAAATCCACCTGTAAAGTATAAGTACTCCTGCCTTTCAGACTTCAGGAAGTCTACTAGAATGATGGTGCCGGGCTAAGTAGCTCAGACGGTAGAGCGCTTGCATTTCGAGCCCAACTTGGCAGGTTCGATATTGGCTCAGTCTGGTCGTATTTGAAGTTACTTAAATACGTCAGTGTTGTCAGTAGATTTACTGGCCCGTAAATGAACTCCTGCGGGACAAGGTTCCAGCACATCAGCGTCTCCAAAAATCCATAAAAGTAGTTAGCGGAACGTAAAAGCAATAACATTAGAATGATGGTGAAACGTCCACCACTCGCTAACGCACAACGTGGCACAACAGCTTAGAGCTCCAGCTGCGCAAGTCTAAGGAGCAAGACTAGAATTGCTTTACAGGTGTTGGTCATCTCTTAGCTACACATGGATCTGTTTTCAATGTGATAAACGACTGTGTTTGTTAATTGTTTCGAAGCATGTAAAACCACAGTCACACACACACAGTCTATAATTACTGTGTGAAACATCCAGCACAGGATAATTTTGAGAAATATAAAAGAATGGAAAATTCTAAATTCCCATGGACGAAATTAGGTATTTTTCACCAATAGAGCATGTCAAAAATGTCAAAAACATATCAGATGTAATGCTTTTCAGGAGTTTGTTCTATTAACCAGCATTTCGTCTTAGGTCTGACACTAGACTCGTGAGAGTGGGATGTGTCAGACCCTACCCACTGACACTGGGGTGTATGCAGGTGATCTTATCAGAAGCCCTTATAAGAGGCACAGTCTGATAACTGCATATCAGATGAGAAATGCTAAAATATGCTACTCGTACAAAGTTTTCAATACACACAACTCTTCTATTGTATGAAAAACTCTCCACGATATGGGCCTAATAAAACAGTGTATAGTAACTGTAATGTACCTTTAGACGATCTGAATGATTACCGTATTTTAGCTCAAGAACCATCCACGTGAACGGAAATATTCAGATAGCCACTATTGACAGAATATCCTCAAAGGGAATGCATGGCGGAGAAACATTCTACTTATCTCATGCGACTCCAGGTGATGTAAAGAGTGCCCTTAATGACACGATGGAATAAACCTGTCCCTTTTAAGAAAAATTCTCCATCAGCTGTCCTGGTTAAGACGTAAGTACCATGCTGTTTCTCCTCTGCACAAAATACTGCAAACAGGTAAACCAGATTACCTCTCTCTTTCAAATAGAGCACCCTCAAGGTTGTGTCCATCCCCACTCATCACAGCAGTATGGAATTCTCTCCCAGCTGAAAGTAGACATATATAACCTAAAGAATGTGCTGGAAATTTTACCTACATTGAGATTAATTACTCCTAAGAAACACCCCGAAATGTTAGATTATTAAATAAATAAAATGTAGATGTAAGGTATGTAACATCATAGTTTAAATTGTTTGTGATTTAGTTTTCATAATCTTAAATACTCTACATTAATTTAATAATTTTAAAATTATTTTTATGATACTTTAAATTTCAGTTAAAATACATTTTATGTTTACTTTAAATGATATTAAATTTACTGTTGATTTTAAGTAGTTATAATGCTCGGTATATTATGTTATGCAGGTGAATAACTATATAGTTCGGCATAATACAGGCTTCATAGTCTGAGCCCTGCCGTGTACAGAAAGTAATTACTAAATAAATGTTTCAAATTAATTAAGCCTGATTCATGTATTATTTTTGTGAATTAAATCTCTCCGCACATTTCTCATCGTAGGAAAAATAAAGGAACATTTTTTGTAGCAAAGTACTGTACCTGTATCTATTTTGCGGGTTTTGTGATCTGTAAGTCCTTAGCACTTAGGTGAAAGTAGGTGTAATAAACATGTCTATTAGTAATATGTGGTCTTGGTTTAGGAGGACAAGTTCCCGGATGCCGTACGGCTCATGACGGGAGTGCAATGGCTCAAGTTGGACAGAACAAATCTGACGCAGATTCCAGAAGAGATGGGAAAGCTTCTCAAACTGGTAACTAGGCTATATTAAGATGTCTCTATTTAAATTTGATATATACTCTTCAGGTGAGGTCATCAGTGACCACCAGTTTGAAGCTCCTTGTGGCTCAGTAGTATAGTGCTTTTATTGTTGGTTAAATGCCATAGGTACATGTTTCAAGAACTTACATGTTCTCTTGTTCAGCGGCGAGACATCACTGTTCTATCTTGCCTTACAAATTATTGCCATAAAATATTATAAAACTGGCTGCGCTACCCGTCGTATAGCACGTGCTGAGTTATCCAACTCCCAGCTACTTTCCGCCATTATTCGAGCAATATTCGGGACGCAGCAGTAATCCCATCTATCAGAGATGAGTGACGGCAGAAGAGATAAATCCCATCACATCAATAGTCAATGTAATGTTATTGTTGATCAGTTTTATGAGCTTTTGATATTGTAGGCCTTCACATTTAGTTTTCTTCCGACTCGGGAATATTAGAGCCAGGCACAAGCTTAGTTGTCAATGTGACTTGAGACTGACAAGGTCATCTCCATTCGAGACAACAACTTTTATTTATACACGTTTTAATCCATGGTATTGATGGTCTCACTACACTGCTTAGCACATAGTTTTGATTTTAACTGTCAGCAAGTTTTATTTGACAATCAAAAACGACCCATCAGACAAGAGGCCTTTGTACCTCAATATGTTTTTAATTCATTACTCATGATTACTATCATTTCACTTCATCAAGATTTTTAATTTGTTTGCATTATGTAATAATTGTTCTGCTACTGAAGATGGCCTTGAGAATAGGCCGAAACGTGTATAGACTTTTTCATCTAACAGATGAGTAGGATTTGATAAATACTTTTATTTGTAAAGTGACAGCCGTCAATATGGAATGAGATAACTTGCAATTAGAGCATCTAATGAAAGGCCGTCCATGATTCCCTCTGTCTTGTTCTTCAAGCAGTTGTTCCTTGCTATTTTTTTCTGATTTTTTTAATACTAGTCTTCACATTTTCCCTTGTTGTTGTGGACCGATGACCACGCGGTTTTACACTTTAAGACAATCGTGACAAACACAGTTAAACAATATTTCTGTGTCCGCAACGCTCAGCGTTGATATGGACTAAGAAACTAAAGTCTGAATCGTTCTGTATAAGACATAAATGATTAGAACTTATATTCTCTATAACTTTTGTTATATAGCACTTTTCGTAGGATCAATAACATAGGTAGCCTATTTCAAAAAATAAATTTAAGACACCTTCCCCTAAACTACCATTTCATCTAGCGTGAATAAAAATTATTTATAACCTAGATTGTAGCACCTTATTCCCAGACTTTACATACCGATTTTCATTAAATTCTCCTCACCCATTTTCTCGCTGTTCGGCGTTGATATGGACAATTAAAATTCATGAGTATCTATTATCGTAGCTGGTACAGTAAAAATGTATGACATGAATTATTGGACATTTCACTCTATATAACTTTCATTGTGTAGTATTTATCGATCCACTTCATATCCGTATCGATAACTTCTTAACACGAGTCAGCATGTAAAATTTAAAATAAAAATACATTTAATGACATTCACGTATTTTCTGCAAGTTGCAGATCGTGTGCAAGCTACTCATTTAGATGAATTTAAATACATTGGAACTCCCAACACAACAGTGTATCCTCCAAAGGCAAACAAATTAAAGCAAGATAAACAATCTAGTTTACGAACCTTTAGAACAAGTACTAAAGGAACTTCAAAAGAAGTTTTATACCTGGTGATAAGCTGGACACTCGAAGGAAAACAACATCCAACACACTCCAACTATACTCATTGAAAAGTGGACCAGTATTTTTAAGCATATTCACCTACTGTATAAGACATTTTAAGCCATCTTAACTACCAATAAGTATTTTTAATATGTTAGATGCTATATACCACTAAGCAACCACCTTCACCTCCGCACAATCCACACACAACCCCCTCCCCTCAACACTACCTTCCTCCCTCAGTTAGTTCATAAGCTTTTAGTTTCCCATGGAATACTTTTTAAGATTAACTAAAGAACACCTGTGTTTACTTTTAATCTTATCACCTTAGCTTCCATTCGTATAGCTGATGATGACTGAAAAGCAGTTGAAACGCACTGTATTTGTAAATTATGTTATAGATTTGCCAAAGGCAAAGAATAAAAATTATCGATTAGGTGGAAAATCATTGTTCTGATTATCAGAGGACCATTAAAACCGATAAAAATTTGAGAATTAAAATTTTGCCCTCCCCTAAATTACCACTTTACTCAGCATGGGTAAATTATTTATAGCCTAGATTGTAGTGGCTCATTCCCTAACTTTACATACCGATTTTCATTAAATTCTCGTCTGCCATTTTTTCGTGATGCGCGTACAGACAGAAATGACGGAAAATTAAAAAGTGCATGTCCTCGTTACTATGAACACTACCGATACAGACATACCGTTCCTTTTAAATTCTGAGCAATGTATAGACAAAACTCTTATTTTATATATATAGATAAGTCTAAGACGATGGTTTCCTAGTTGTTCTTCCTCTTAAAACTAATCTCCACTACCTCGAAGAAATAAAATTATTATATGTCAATTGAAATAAAAATTATTGGAAGTTATTTTATCGCTTTGTCTCAATAAAATAACAAATTTATCAATTATGTACTTTTTAAAAATATTTTGTCTAAAAACAAATGGTCTTGTAGAATTGAGGCATCCACTCGAATAATTGATGTGCCTGAAATTATGCCTATATCTGCAATTCCTCCTGTTGAACATTCTTCTATTCCATTGTGTCAAGGACTTTTACAAACTTTCTTGACCCTATATGACAAAAAGGAAGAACACTCTTATTATTTGATTCTGGATAACAAAAGTTCAAAATTAAGATATATTAATGAATGGATTATTAAGTCATTTTCATTTCCCCTTGCATTCAGGTTGGGGTGTTGCCTCTCCTTCCACCACTCCTCTTTTTCAGAGTTTTTTTTAAAAGACTGTTTGTTCGAGGCGTCCACGTACAAAGATCTTTTGTCCTTACTTGTACCATATGTTATGAACGTGCGTGTATTTGGATATTGCGGAAGTGTAAAGGGTTAATTGTGAGGAAAGGAACATTAAGGACGACACAAACACCCAGTCCCCAGGCCAGGGATATTAATCATTTACAATCAAAAACCTCTGACCCGCCCGGGAATCGAACCCGGAGCCGCCGGGGGACAGGCGGACGCGTTGCCCTCTACACCGCGGGGCCGGACTTTCCAGAGGTTAATAATTACCACCATTCTTTTTAGGCTATCGTTATGATGGGGTCGCCACTCCAAAAGGCATTTTAGATCTGCTGCCAGCAATTATTCAGGCTGCCCCTAACATGGGAAACAAACTCTGTTGATGAATAGTGTACTCATACCATTCTTTGAGTACTGGTCTGCCTCTTCCGCAATCTCCACCATTTCAGAGTCCATCTTCCCCGCCATAGATGCTGTTGAGGTCTTCGCTTGTAACCGTGAACTGGGACCCTTACCAGATGTTACATGCCGGGTCAGTGTGCTCTGGGACTCACATAGGCAGAGCAGGGTCCCTACCTGCTACATGTGAATGGCTTACAGTACAAAGTACTTTCTTAAAAGTACATAATTGATAAATTTGTTATTTTATTAAGACTGAAAGTTGGAACACAAGGCGATATAACAACTTCCAGTAATCTTTAAATTGACATATAATAATTTTATTTCTTAAACTTAGTTTCTAATATTTTATGACAATTTGTAATTTATTTGTAAGAAGAGATAAAATAGTGATGTTAACAAGTCCTGGAAATGCTTAGGAGATATACAGCTGCTGAAGAAGAGAACATGTATGCCATTGATTGTAAGTTTGTTATCGCTGATAGATAAATTTGAACTCAATATGGACCCAAGTAAATCAACCCATTATGGTTAAAATAATAAACTCGTCACAGAATCATGATTGATTTGTGCTTATTTGAAACTGACCACTCTTGAAGGGAATGGTTGAGACTTCCCAAAACATGTTTGGTTTAATAAAAGAGTTTTTCTTTCCTTTAATGAGTGTATTGATCAAGGTGGATTTAAATAAACTATTTTAAATAGTTATATTATACATTTATATTATACTGACACATGACTCTTAAGACTGACTAGTATCCCATATGGGAGTGGGACGTACACTTATGTGAGGAACACCACACGTTTGGCTGTTGCCTATGGGTGGTACCATAATGTGCGACACGCTGTGGGTTTGTATTGCCTATGAGGGACCAGTGACCTGGATTTTGGACCCCTTTTTATAACTATCATCATCTCAGGAAAGAAGGCATCGTTAATTGTATCCACTGATTGTTTTGGATTCATGGTCAGTTTTATCGTTTCATTTTGTTGCACCTTGTACCATTAGGGGCTGGTGACCTAACTGTTAGGTCCATTTAAATAACAAACAACATCATCATCATCATCTTTATACAGGCTAGCTGTCAATTACACATTTGACAGTTTCCACTTCCATATCATTCCATGTCCTTCTCCATTGTTGGTTGCTTTTATCATCTTCTAAGCTTGGCCATCTTCCCTACCATGTTCATCAACAATTTGCTGGGTCTGTTGTTTTGCTCGCTGCTCCTCCAGGAATGTTGCCTCCTTGACCCTCATTGTCACAATATTACTGGCTGCGATGTGACCTCGTAAGGTTCAGTTCAAAGGAAAGCGAACTGTCTGCACTGTCTCCTGCAATATTGCATCATTCTGGTCAAACAGAATGCGACCTGAGAGCAATGTGATTGGGACCGCGGCAGGCAGTCTTCTGCTTGTAATTTTCTACAGGCAACAGTTAATAATTCCTTCAGAAAGCACAGAGAAATTATTGAATATATTGCGTGTTCGAGCACATTTGTAAAATGCGGAAATGTGGAAGGTATGCATTTATTTATTTATTTATTTATTTATCTATTTACGTATTTCAATTGAATGAAGGAATAAATAAATAAATGACGCTGTAAAGCTAACGTGAAAAACCTGTCTTCAAATGATATCAATTTGCAGCACTTCTCTCTTTTAAAAAAAATTATTTCATGCAACCATTTTCTTTTTTCTTTTGCTTTACTGAAAGCGAGGAAAAGAAGTAATTCATCAGAACTGCTGGATATTTGATATAAAACCAAGGAAACAAGAGTTCAAGAAAGAAAATATTGAATGATATTGGGATGCACTTCGTTGCAAGTGCTATCATACTGGTTCACCCTGACTTGCCTGCATTCTGTTGGACTCCCCCAGTCTCTGACGTCTGTGGTAATTTCGTCCGTGCGGGCAGTTCGCTTTTTGTTTGAACATTGATTGATGGAACATGGTTGAGTGTAAACATTATAAATTATTCCTCTCTTTAAATGAATTGTGACTGATCTCTAATTTGATTGCAAATATTGTCAGTACTGATTTAACTATAACTTGCCTGCAGGAACATCTGTCGTTAACCCGCAACAATCTAGAGCGTCTTTATGGGGAGCTGACGGAGCTGGCGTGTCTGAGAACTCTCAACATACGACATAATCGAGTGAAGAGCTCTGGAATACCCGCCGATCTGTTTCGCCTCGAAGAGTTGACCACTCTCGACCTGAGCCACAACAACTTGAAAGAGGTGCCTGAGGGTTTGGAGCGAGCGCGATCCCTGCTGGTCCTCAACCTCAGCCACAACCAGTGAGTGATGCCTGACGTTTTGTAGGTTCATATCTACAAAACTACTTGTTCAACACTACCAAATTTTGCTCACATTTTAACATCAACTGGGGCATGATATCAATTATCTGTCTCCCTTATTCATTGACAGGGATGCAGATAATAGAAAATCAATTTTCAGAATTCATGTTTCTACCACAATTTTAGATACAGTATGAGTTTATTTGTGCAAATGATTAAATTATTAAAACTAATACCCAAAACGTATTTTACTCTTTTAAAATGGGCTAACAAGAAAAGTCCTCAAATTTGAGGGTGGTTGGTGCTGTTCTACTTATATTTTACAGAAAATTTGTGAGCATTCCTTGTAGCTTGTAAGCGATTAAAGAACTCGTATGGTTCCTGAGGAAAAATGGATGTAGGAGAAGTGGGAACGACAAGGAGTGTACTGATCTATTTGAAGATGACCGTTTATGAAGATGTTTTGCCAGCTCCTTGACAGAATGGTCAGTGTCGTGGTCTTGAGTGAACTCAGAGCATGTCTTTATAGACATAACAATTGTGAATAACTGTTAATGCCGGTATAACGGCATAAGAAAGTGCTTTGAAGACGGTAAGTCAGATAATGTTTAAACGGAGGAAAAAACAGCAAGAAAATTTGCTATAGGACTACCTTGAATTTACTTGAAGTGTCTTGAAGAAAAGTCTTTATAGAAATACGTAAATAGATAAATAAATAAATGCATACCTTCCACATTTCCGCATTTTACAAATTTGTTACTGTTAGTGTCACTATACTGATACTGGCTTGAAGATATTCAGAGACCAGTTCATAAAGTTATAAGGTTTTTTTGGCCTTCAGTTCGGAGGGCCCTGGGTTCAGTTCCTGGTTGGCTCAGGGATTGGGCATTTCTGCTTCTCTTAACACTTACCTCTCCATTTACACACAACACAACATCATTATACCAACCACTACAAAATTAAGGTTAGAAAACGGATGTAGAATTTAGCCATAATTGACATTACATGTCATAAAAGTTCACCTCATCTCATCCCCAACGCCATATCAGAAAACTGGAGTAAGGAGTAGACATTACAAGATATTGTGGCAGAACGTTGATTGCATCTAGCTGGCCATATTCTTTGTTTACCATACATCTGATACTCCAATGCTATGCGATGGAACCTACCAGGGGGTAGTAAGAAATATGTTGATAAGAGGGTCCACCTTTTCGGTACAATGTATTCGAAATGTTAATAACATGGTTAAACCTGGAAAAAGAACTAAATAATGTTTCTCTTCTGTGATCAGTTATATGAAGCTGTTTTAGTTATGTGACTGAAATAAGCTGCTTTCCTTTACACACTTTCTCAGCACGACTGAGTACATCCTGCAATCAGTCTCCCAGGCAGCAATAACAGTCGCCTTGACAAAAAATACTGTCAGCAAACTGTATGTTATGTACAGAAAACACCACCATTCAACCCAGAAAAACAACTATATAATTCTACACACCGTGGAAGCTTCACTTCTAAGAGGAGAAACATGGAGATGAGTGTGGAAGTTTGTCCTCTGCATCATCTTCTGAGTGACTTTGTATCCATGATATGGCAACA
Source organism: Anabrus simplex (assembly GCF_040414725.1). Classification (NCBI taxonomy): domain Eukaryota; kingdom Metazoa; phylum Arthropoda; class Insecta; order Orthoptera; family Tettigoniidae; genus Anabrus; species Anabrus simplex. The sequence continues at coordinate 2,524,487 of NC_090274.1, forward strand.
CTGATACAGATGTAACTGCTCCATGATGGTCATTAACATGCTATGAGAAGGCACCAAGAGGGGAAGAGGAATTAAATAATTCATTCATTCATCAAAGTTTACATTTGTTTTTCACATCCTCGCATAAGTAATTAGTTTGCTTGTTGTCTTATCCCGCTTCATTTATTATTTATTACTATTTATTTGTTTTACAGTCATGTGTATGCTTGTTTCATATTCTTGTAGGTTTAATATTATATTCTGTTGTGTCCACAGCATCGATTCAATACCAACCGCCTTATTCATGCATCTGACAGACCTCCTCTTCTTGGACCTGAGCTCGAACCAGCTGGAAACGTTGCCACCACAGACCCGCAGGCTTGCCAACCTCCAGACCCTCGTATTAAACCACAATCCTCTAGGACATTTCCAGCTGCGGTGAGTATTTTCACTCTTTATTGGTACTATTTTAATGTGCGTTATATGTTCAGAATTCGAAGTCATTCCTACCACAGCCATTGATTTTGTTCTGCTTGTTTGCTTGCTCAGTAGAGCATTGTAATGAGTGGATGCGAGCTCATTCCATTCTGATTACATCAGATTAGGTTCGAACACCACTGTCGACAGTCCTGAAGATGGTATTCATCAGATTATACCTGTCCACATCTCCTTCTCTCCTTAATTTTTTTTTTTTTAATACAGTGAAACCTCGGAATGCGAGTAACTTGGTCTAAGAGTGTTTTGCAAGACGAGCAAACATTTTAAATAAATTGTAACTTGATAAGCGAGTGATGTTCCGCAATACGAGCGTCATGAGTGCCTACGTTTTCGCCTTCCCTGTTCGTTTGTTGAATGGGTGAACGAGATCTTTGGTCTTGTAGTGAAGAAATATCTTTCAGGAAATAATCTGCCGCTCAAAGTCTTGCTGGTTATGGACAATGCTCCCGCTCATCCTCCAGGCCTTGAGCCCTTGAGGACAACTTACTGGAGGAATTCAAGTTCGTTAAGATGAAGTTCCTTCCCCCCAACACTACTCCACTTCTCCAGCCTATGGATCAGCAAGTCATTTCGAACTTCAAGAAGCTATACACCAAAGTACTATTTCAGCGATGCTTAGAAGTGACCGAAGGAACAAACCTTACCCGCAGAACTTTGGGAGAAATCATTTCCCCATCGTGAACTGCCTGAAGATCATCGATAACGCCTGGGATGGAGTCACCAACAGAACTCTCACTTCCGCTTGGGGAAAGCTGTGGCCTGCCTGTGTTCTTGGACGTGACTGAGGGGTTTGTTGGTGACAATGAGCCGCCGATTGTCGATGAAATTGTGTCCTTAGGGAAGGCTATGGGTTGGAGGTGAATGACGTGGACATTCGAGAGCTGGTGGAAGAACATTGCCAGGAACTGACCACCAACGAACAGATGGACCCGCATCGCAAACAACAGGAGGAGGTCATGGAGATCTTGTCCGGGAAAGAGGAGGAAAAGTCAATGGAATCTCTCACTTCAACTGAGATTCGGGAGAAGTGGAAAATGTAGGAGATGGTGCAAAATTTTGTAGAAAAGCACCACCCAAATGAGGCTGTAGCAGTGCAAGCGATGAATCAGTTGAATGACAATGCTATGTCACATTTTCGTGAAATCCTCAAAAATAGGCAAAAGCAACAGTCATTGGACAGGTTCCTCATTAAAGTTGCACAAAAAGAAAACAATTCCAGTAAGCAAACAGACAGCAGTGATCCCGTTAGTGAAATTCGTGCTACACAGTAACTCTTCACATGTCATCTCTCGTCTCCCTCACACCAACAATGATTCTATTGTAAGGAAAAGGGCACTTTAATTTGTTTTACTTTATATTTTGTTTTAGAAATGGTATGCGAATAAATATTTTTGTGTTGTGGACAAATCATCCGCGTTTCAATTGTTTCTTATGGGAAAACTTGCTTTGATATAAGAGCGCTATGGATTACAAGCTTGTAGCCGGAACGAATTATGCTCGTAATCCAAGGTTCCACTGTAGTTGTTTAATGCCACACTAATACATTCAAAGTTTTTGGTATGCAAGGATGGGGAAGGACTATGATAGAAAGGTAGCGGCCATGGTCTTAATTAAGGTACAGCCCCAGCATTTGCCTGGTGTGAAAATGGGAAACCATTGAAAACACTCTTAAGGGTTGTCAATCGTGGGATTCAAACCCACTATGTCCCAAATGCAAGCTCACAGCTACATGATGTTAACGGCTTGGCCAGCTTCTAATACTCGGCTACCCGCTCAGAGAATGAACCTGGTTCTAGAACAAATGCAGAGAGACTCCAAAACGTACGAGTTTGGCAGACTCCTTTCTGCTCAAAGTGGTTGATATTTAAAGAGTGCGCTGTATGTGTCGACTTAAAAAAAGTGTAAACTCGGTAACAGGCTCGGCATGTCGGTCCACTCCTGACATGTTGGGACTTTGATGTGAGTATTTGTTTGCTTTTGAACAATAGATATGACTTGCATGATAGTGATAGAGCTATGCATAACAGGTGCTTGTGCAATCCATTGGAAAGGGATATCTATCATGGGGATAGATGTGATGTAGAGTAGTGTGAGAGTTAAGTTGTACCAAACTTGTGTATACCATGCATATGTAGAGCTGTTCTGTCTTACAGTCAGCTGCCATCTCTGATGAATCTAGAGACGCTCCACATGCGAGACACTCAACGAACCCTCAACAATATTCCAGCCAACATGGACTCTCTGACGAACCTCACGGACCTGGACTTGGCTCAGAACGCTTTACCTAAGGTTCCAGATGCCCTGTACGCTCTGCCCAACCTACGCAGGCTGAACCTCAGCGAAAATGAGATCACAGAACTTGCACAGGCTATTGGTAAGTGACTTAAGTTCATTAATTTTAGTACAGGACTATTGTGTTAATATTTTGAGTGTTGAAATTTACAGTAAAACCTGTCATTGTAGACTGAGTGAAGTCGGCACTCATTTCCAGCTGTTGCCATTTCTTGATGGATAAAGTATTTTTATATTCTCTCTCTTGGCACAGACCAGAACAAAATGTAGCTGCAACTCGCTTATGGCTGTGACCAGGGCTCGAAAAATCCTAGGCGCCAGATAGGCTTGGTGCAAGATGGTGGAGACAGTGAACACAGAATTTAGACATAAATGTTTTACCACTGGTTCAAAATATTCATCCATTCCTAACCTTTTAAGTATTATAAATGTTCAGGTCAGAAAGCTAGCAGGAGCAAAATAAACAAATTACTTTCTTTCTTTCTTTCAAACCACATTTGATGAACGTTTGACAATTTACCCCTACTCCCCCCCTCTCACCCTTAGAGATTCCAAAGCGGGACATCAGTTGGTGGTCAGGTCCAGGGAAGCACCCTGGCTTAATGCTAGATAACCGCTTTTTTTTTTTTTTTTTCATTCTGTCGACTGTTTGTTCCCCCACTCCCCTCACATCACACAGTGGCTACTTGCCAGCAGTTCTATCCTCCACTGACGAAGGCTGCAGCTACGTTTTTCTCTCTATCCACACGGTTTTATGTGCTGCTTTCCACCTGTTTCCTACATTCTTTCAAGTACTATGTTAAGCAGCCATGATGCGCTCCATGTAGACTGTAGACTTGGGAGCTGCTCTGTTTATATCACTTCTTCTCAATCCTAAGATTGGTTGGCAGCAATTTGTCTTCTCCACTCTTCTCTGTAATCCGCTAATCTCTTCATTACAACATAATGAGCCTGTTCCTACGTCATCTCTGATCTGCACTTGAATCTCCCATACTTCACTGTTGAACTTGTACTCTTACATTCTTTATACTAGCCAACACTTTGTTTATGAAATCTCTATTTTGCTTTGCGTCGCACCGACACAGATGGGTCTTATGACGGTGATGGGAGAAGAAAGCGCTAGAAGTGGAAAGGAAGTGACATGGTATAGCCCCAGCACTTGCCTGGTGTGAAAATAGGAAAAACGACAGAAAAGTATCTTCAGTGCTGCTGACAGCAGGGTTTGAACTCGCTATCTCCTGGACGCAAGCTGCACAGGCACTTGTTCGGTATTATGTCGTCTACGGTGACAAAACGTGAACTGCTACTACTACATGATCACCCATTATGACAGTGAAGTGACCAGTGTCCCTTTAGTTTCTTATTCGCATTCGCATACAAAAGAAATTCTAATTATTTCCAAAGCTTCACAAGATCGAAGACCATTACATTGCATGTTTACATGATAGCAGTACCACCAATACGATTCTGAAAACGCGTGATGGTGCATAGTGGCATATGGATGTGGATTGCATACATGCGAGCATAGTGTTTAAAAGGTCAAAATTCTTTGTGATTAATAGAATCTGGTGATTTTCTGTCCGAAACAAAACACATCATTCTGTTATTAATTAAATGTTTTTTCTTTCTGAGGTATTTTCTAGTATTTCTTACTCTTGTATTAGTTTTGACAAGCAGAAAATCTTCCATGATTATATAAATATAAAATTTAAAATATTCACTTAAATTAGTCCAGTGTGGTGACAAGAATGCATCGACAGTTGTGCCAGACCTGCAGTTCAGATCCTTTCCAACATAACAAAACTATATGACCTAGGCCACCATAGAAAAGGGTGTCCAATGCAATATTGGAAGTTTCTGTGTGGTTGGACATATTTATTCCGTATTTAACATCACCTAATGAACCGAAATGTCTTTGCTGGCAGGACCTAGTGTTTACAGTGCACCATGTCTTCTGGTATAGGCTACTTTCATAAATCTGTCTCTGTCTTACCCTTGGCTTTGACAATATGAAAGTGACTGAGGTATGAGTGATGCTAGTAATGCCAATCCTTATGCAGCCAGTCCCTGCTATGAATGGTGTGAAAATGTTGCTCATAGGGTCGGTTGGTGCGTGCATTTCAGTGGGCTTGGCAGACTGATATGTAATAGCAACTCTGGCTCAGTGAGGAAAGCAACGGGAAACTACTTCATTCCTCATTTCCCTAGTACGCCTCTTCAGTGATGCCTGGGCCATCTGTGACAGCTGATGGCAGAGATGTTGAGGATCCCACCAGCGGAATCGCTGACGGATTGAACATACAACATACAATGAACCAAAAATTTATTTCAATAGATAAGTCATGGAAGTAGCTACTTTAAGCTTAAAAGTAAGTACTGTGTTGGTATTTCAGATATGTGGCAACAGCTGGAAACACTCAACCTATGCAGAAACAAGCTGACAGCACTGCCCTCGTCACTGTGTAAGATTTCAACTCTGAGGCGACTCTACGTCAACGATAATCAGCTGGACTTCGAAGGGATTCCTTCCGGCATCGGCAAGATGTCCAGTCTAGAAGTGTTCTCTGCAGCCAACAATCAACTGGAAATGATTCCAGAAGGACTCTGCAGGTAATGCTGTCAATTTTTCTTTGGTTGCTAGCAATTTTCTTCTGATACATTTCAGTTGAAATGTGAGTGTACAAGGATTTTCTGCCTGTAAATTTATGGTCACGTTAAGGATAGCTTTCTGTGACACTCTAAGCCTCTTAAAGGATCTGCAAAAATATTGTTTTGAACCAGAGATGAAAGAACAGGAGTATACACAAGGGACTTTGCTTGTTCTATGCCATCTGTAATCATCTTTAAGTCATGCCCCTTTCCTTTCTCCATATCTTGCACTTTCCACATCAAGACTGAAAATCTTCAGTGACTGTTGACGCCTGCCGTCGTGGTGAAACTGGAAAGCAGAAACAAGCATGGAGAGGAACTGAGAATACCGTATTTACTCACGTAAATATTCCTTCTTTAAGACATTTTTTTTACCTAATAATTGTGAGAGGAGAAAGAAATTGTGCAAATTTTATTTTGAATCTAAAATACCAATGGAATTCCATCGCATTATCGGTATGGGCCTTTGGCATTTTCTGGCACAGAGGTATCCTTCCAAGAGAAAGCTTGTTCCTCTGCCTGGCTCTCCTTTGCCATCTCCCATCGCTTTAAATGTAGCATTTCGTACAAAACTGAATAGGCGTCATTTCTTTATCCAGTTACATACGAGGACGGTTTGAAAAGTTCTCAGAATCACCGCTAGAAGTCAGTGCTAGAGCAACAAGGTTCCCACGCAATAATCACACATCCTTTGTGAGTGAACACGTGGCGCGTCAGTGCTCTAGCTGCAGGAGTGTGGTAGTGACAACTCTTTGTTGTTGTTCTCGCATAGTGATTTGTGACAATGGAAAAAACTGAGATTCGTGAAGTGATTAAATACTTTGTAAAGAAAGGTATGCAAGCAAAGGAAATTCGTGCAGACTTTTAGAACACACTGGGGGACTCTGCTCCTTCATTTTTAACTGTTGCCAAGTGGACCAGCGAGTTTAAATTTGGTCGGGAGAGTTTGGATGATGATGCGCGTAGTGGACGGCCAAAAAGTGTTACGACCCCAGAATTTATCGCAGAAGTGCATAAAATGGTCACGGAGGATCATCGACTGAAAGTGCGGGAGATTGCTGAAGCTGTAGGGGTGTCTTCTGAACGGGTATATTATATTTTAACCGAAGAATTGTGTATGAAAAAATTATCCGCAAGTTGGGTGCCACGGCTCTTGACATTGGACAATAAACGCACCAGATTGGAAATGACCGAACAAAGTCTGGCCCGTTTTCAGTGCAACCAACAAGATTTTTTGCGCCTGTTTGTGACTAGAGATGAAACTTGGGTCCACTACTATACTCCAGAGACATAGAAGTGGAAACATGCTGATTCACCACCACCACCAAAGAAAGCAAAGGCAGTGCGTTCGGGCGGAAAGGTCATAGCCTCTGTTTTCTGGGATGCAAAAGGCATTCTGCTGATAGATTATCTTCCTACTGGCCAAACAATTACGGGGCAATACTATGCAAACTTCCTAGACCAACTACAGGAAAAGATACGTGAAACAAGGCCTGGTTTGGCAAGGAGAAAGGTCATCTTTCATCAGGACAACGCTCTGCCGCACACAAGTGTTATTGCCATGACAGAACTTCATGAACTGGAGTACGAGTTGTTGCCACATCCACCTTATTCACCTGATTTGGCACCATCAGACTTTCATCTATTCCCCAAGCTGAAAATTTTCCTCGGTGGACGGAGATTTTCTACAAGGGAAGAACTGACAGCCGAATTGGAGAGGTATTTTGCAGGCCTGGAGGAATCTCATTTTCGAGGTGGGATCAAGGCATTGGAACATTGCTGGACCATATGCATTAGTCTACAGGGAGACTATGTTGAAAAATAAAAGCAGCTCCACCGAGGTAAGATACTTAGTACATTCTGAGAACTTTTCAAAGCACCTACGTATTTTAAGAGTTCATTTACAATTTCTGGAAACTGGTCTGATTATGGTTCATGAAATAATTACACTAGTAGTGTTCACGTGACGGTTCTACACAAAAGTCTCATCCTGCAGCATGATTGCTGTTATTTTCTGCAAATGCAATCACTCTTAACTTAAAACTCTACATTGTAACTCCTGTTATTCTTCCCGATCATAAACCACTGTTCACTTACATATTTAAAAATAGTTTGCACAGGTACCGGTATGTGTTACGGACCAAGTGTGTCTCCCATGTGGTTACAGCAAGTGTACGCAGCCCTCTTACTGCAGTAGTGCCTCTTGTGCTTATTCCCCACCCACGACTGTGCATTTCATTAAAAAAGAAAATAGCGAACTGATGACAATACTTTTACAAAATCATTACAAGAAAATATTGCCAATTCCTATTTCCCTTCAAATTTCCTTTCCATTTCAAATTTAACAGAGAAAATTATGCTAGTAAATATGGTGATGAATCACATAATTGTCTGGAAAGACAAATGTTGTTTTATTCTGTTCTTAGATGTGGTTCTCTGAAGAAACTAATTCTCACCTCGAATCGGCTGATCACTCTGCCAGACGCCATCCACTTACTGACGGACCTGGACGCATTGGACCTACGAAACAATCCGGAGCTGGTGATGCCTCCCAAACCTTGTGAAGTGCAGCGTGGAGCAGGGGTAGAGTTCTACAACATAGACTTCTCCCTGCAACACCAACTACGACTTGCTGGGGCCAACGTCCCTGCTCCTCTTAGTTCTGCTGGTGAATGTAAGTTGTTACAGGCTGAGAGCCCTAGTTGGCAGATCAGCATATGAAAAGAACTCTATCAGGACAAAATTCCAGCACCTTGGTGTCTTTGAAAACTGTAAAAGTAGATGATATAGATGTTGATTCCCATAGGGAATGTGAAATATTTGTTCTGAATGAGTAAATTTATATTACAAATGGTTTGTTATTGGAAATGATACATTTTCCAGCTAACTCATTCCTGGTTGCCAGCATTTTGCCGCAGTGTTCTAAGTTGGTAACTAACACATGGTTAGTGTATATTGCAGCCACAGGCAGTGGGAATCAATTTGTATCTTCTGATGGCATAACAGGGATCAGTTAAAGAAACACTCCCTCATACTGCGATGGCACTTGGCAATTAAGAGCACGGTCGCTTCCTTCCCACTCCTAGGCCTTTCAGTGAATGTAAAGCAAATTCTAAAAGAAATCTTTCTGAATCTTAGATGTTTTCTGCCTCATACCAATCTAGACTGAGGCCTGTTTTGAATTCCTGAATTCACTTATCTGAAACTCTTTGGCGAATTGCTCAGTATTTTGAAGATCTGTTTTCTCAGCTGCTTGTCATCCGTTTTGAATTGTCCTGTTTTCTTTATTGACTTCATCAGTCACTCATTTTCCTGATACAAATTATCATCTTAGTTATTATTTAGACTACATGACAAAGGGGGAAAGCTCTGACTAAACTGTTTTCCTTGATGTTTAGATCAGAGTAAGGACCCCATTGCACGGAAGATGAGGCTAAGGAGAGGGCGACGTGACCAGCAGGAAGAGGCTGACCAAGACCAGGCCAAGATCCTCAAGGTAATCTCTCGATCAGTTGAGGACTTTCACCATTTGATAGTGCTACAAATATTTTAACACTGTGTGTTGTTTCTCTTCCAGGGTATGAAGGATATCGCAAAAGACAAGCAGAATAAACAGAAGAATGCAGAAGAAATTAAAACAGAATCACTGAAGTAAGCTAGCACATTCCAGTACTTTGAAATCTGTACCAATCGCCAGGGGCTCGATTTTCGGAAAATGCTTATGTTAATGGATATTTCAATGGTTTTTGACATATTTGCATATTCTAAGCATAGCAGCATATTTCAGCATAAACATTTGAAACCAAGCATAACAATCTTTACCTGTGTTTTGGGCATCCCTTTCTATCAGAGGATACACACTATTTTCAACTCTGAATTGCAGCACTTTCGTTAATTAAGGCGTGGTCACGTCCTTCCAACCCTAGCCTTGTCCTCTGTGTCAGTGTGACATAAAGTAGTAAAAGTGAACATGTACTGTCTAGTTTGTTAGCTCCTTCCAGGGAAGTGGAGGGAGAGAGAGAAACATTCAAGAATGATTGCACTTATTATGCCAAAGGAGGATAGCACACAACAAATTCTTATGCGGAAGAAACCAAAGCCCTCAGTTAATACATTTTCAGCTGACCTCTGTAAGACCTTAGTATGCCACAACATTCCAAGGAATAAATTAAAGAATCCAGTCTGCAATCCTTTGTGGAGAAATATTGCTTAAATCAAAATAACACAAATGAATTACTCTTAGAATAAAATTACCTGATTTTAAATGCATATTTCTATAATTATTTGAACATATTGTTCACATTTTAGTGCATCTTAACATCCATATATGAAGTCTGGGTTCCATCAGTCACTGTGGTCTGGGTTCCATCAGTCACTATGGTCTCGGTTTTTCAAACATTTTTTTCTCCACAACCATTACAGTTAACTTTGTTTTACGTCACTCCGACACAGATAGCTTTATGGTGACGATGGGATGGGAAAGAAGCAGCTGTGGCCTTAAGATGTGAAAATGGGAAACCACGGAAAACCATGTTCAGGGCTGCTGACAGTGGGGTTCACACCCACTATCTCCTGGATGCAACCTCACAGCTGCGCGTCCCTAACCGCATGGCCAACTTGCCCGGTTGGTACTTTTTTTTTTGCATTAGCTTGGGATGACTTACGGAAAATGTCGGACAAAGCTTGCATAGGTTATTTTCTTATTTAAAAAAATAATGATCCTATTTTCATTTTTAAAAAGTGTCAGTAAATGCACATTTTTGTTTCCAAAGTAGAATAATACAGGTTAAATGGGGCTCAATACATTAATGAATAAAGAGCACAGTAAATATTTCCTGGGCTATAAAGAATTTTATTCATCATGAATGCTTTCCAGTGAGCAACCTGGATGTTTTAGAACTATGTGCCTCCTAGTGTGCTGCTTCTCTCCCTAGGGCATCCCCTGTTTCTCCTTTCTCTTACCTGGTGTAACCACCTTTCCCTAGGGCGTCCAGTTGGAATGAGACCTGCAGGTCTGAGTGCTGCTAGGACATGTTAAGCAGATGCAGGCAACTCAAACACCAAGGAAGTATTTTAAGAGGATTGTTCTAGGACAAAGGATTTTTATTTTGAGTACGCTTACATCGTGTGCAGCCATGTTTAGAGAGCAATGGGGGAAAAAGCTTGGTAAACATCGGGCATCATTGATTTTGGTGGTACTGCCATCTAGCGGCATATAACCCTAATTAAAGCTTCCTGGAATCTTATAGAACACTTTAATTGCATGCGTAGGCCGTTCCAGATTTTTAACATCTTGTCAAAGCCTATTGTGGGCTATGCTTGCACCTTATATTTAACTGTATCCATCATGTAGCAAATCTGAGCGTTCATTCTTTTACAGACCCAAGCGTTGGGACGAGACTCTGGAGAAACCTCCCCTGGATTACTCAGAGTTCTTTGACGAGGACGCTGGTCAGTTTCCTGGCATCACTATCTGGGAGATAGAGAACTTTCTGCCCAACCAGATAGAAGAGGCTGCTCACGGCAAGTTCTACGAGGGGGACTGTTACATTGTGTTGAAGACCGCTGTCGACGACAGTGGCTCTCTTACCTGGGAGATCTACTTCTGGATTGGGGAGAAGGCTACGGTGAGATTCACAGTGATAAACTTGTTTGGAGTGTCCAGTGTATTTCTCATGATTTGGAAACAAGGACATAGAGGGATAGAAGCTTAGGTAAGAACCCATATCAGGATAAAAACTTGACAAGTCAGGGTGAGAAGAGGAGCCAAGGGCAGATACGAAAATGCATAGCAACACCTAAGAATGAAAATCCTGTATGTCTGATTAAACTAACTTTACAGGAGAAGCAAACCCCTGTTTTTCTTTAGATTTCAAAGTCCCTCACTATTGATTGACAGCAACAGGTAATTTGGCAACTTCATCATTGTCTTATTAATTACCGTATTTACTCGCATATTAGACCCCTTTTTTCCCACTTTTACAGCCCAAAGAAGTAAATTGGGTCCAATATGCAGTGTACACGTGACTTCTACATGTAAACATTCTACACTATTCTTTAACAAACTTATGAATGCATTTGAGTTATACTGGTTATTTTCGATGGAAGGCAGTATTTCTAAATGTAAAAAGACAATAAATGTTGAACACGACTTTTAGGCGTACATATAAAGTATTTATACTCGGTTTTAATTACTCGTATCGCGTCATTAATTCCTCTGATGAGGTTGACGTCATGAAGGGCATACGGTTGTAAAAAACTCGCTATGAAGATTTGTCTCACTTTATACTAGACCATGTAGATAAGAGATAATGGTATTTATTATCATATTATGCAGTATGGATACAAAAGAACTTAATGGCTAGGCATATGTCTGTCAGTTGAGCAGTAGGCCTACCACACAGTAAACCTGATAACTGCTTTCATTTGAATTATCGTCTTGTGCCGCCTACTTCCTTGCTACCGGCGTCTCGTCATTCCAAGTGAAGTAATCTTCACTGCTATCTCGTCAGCCATGTACTGCAATCGAGGTCCCATCTTTTTAAACCGTTTAAAAATAGTTTTGTTCCTGACTATAGAGTCCAAACAGTGAGAATCTATTCCCAAATGGTTTCTAAAGACGGTCTCTGTGATATTCCCAGTTTGTGTATGTGTAGCAGAAGCCACTCCTTCCAAATCAAGCCGTGCTGTAAAAAGCGTACCAAACCACCAGCTCATAACTAGCCTATGTTACGAGTTGTACTTCCGAATGTAACTGGAAGCATTCTTTAGATAACTGTGGCTGTTGAAAGCCAGACCCTTATTTTTAAGTATATTTTATGCTTGTTCCCTACATTTATCACATCAGGATTTACCTAAACAGCTATAAATTATATAAGAGAGACTGCATTGTTTAGGTTAGGTATGCTATTGTCCGGATAGTGCCAAAAGTTCCACGACGGAAAGAATAAAAATAAATTACAGGAAAGTTTGCTGCATTTATGGGTATCTACCGGTGTGGCAGTCATCATCATCAATGTCCCACTCCAGTCGCCCGGGTGTGGTTAGCATGCCTCCTCCACTCTTTTCTGTCTTTCCGCTTTTCTTGCTCCATTACTTCCGCCACATCCAATCCAGCTTCTCTAATGTCCTTCCAAATCTGATCCATTCACCTTCTTCTCGGTCTTCCAACTGGTCTCTTTCCCTTAACTTCTCTTTCCAATTCCCTTCTTGCTACCCGTTCCTTTCCCATTCTTTTTACATATCCGAACCATTTCAGTCTTGCTTTCTGTATCTTCTGTACTAACAGTTCTGTTATTTAGCTCTTCCCTGATTTTAATATTTTGAATTTTATCTCTTCTTGTCGTTTTAACCGATGTTCTTAAAAATTTCATTGCTACTGTTCGGATCTTACTATCTTGTCTATTATTAGTTACCTGTGTTTCTAGTCCGTATGTTACAATTGGTATGAAATACTGTTTAAATAATGTTAATTTTGTTCTCTTGGGTACTTTGTTATCCCATAAAAGATCTCTGACTTGATAAAATGTTGTACCTTTGTTTAGTTGATTTCATTTCTTCCATTAATAATGCTACCCAGATATGTAAACTGTTCTACATTCTCTAACCGTTCTCCGTCTATGTTCACTTGGCTTCTCATTTTCTCTTTTCCGCAGTGCATGACAACAGTTTTCTTTTTAGTAATTACCATTGTAAACTCCTTCAGATTTTCATTCCAAATGTCCAGTCTCCTTTGTGCTTCCTTTTCTCCCTTTCCCCAAATCACCACATCATCTGCTAATACCAAAGTATTCACTTAATCACTACTGATACTCAGTTTTACAAGTTCCATGATTTCATCCATCAATATAACAAACAATAATGGCGACAGTGCACTTCCTTGCTTGAGACCTTTTTTTATATAAAATGTTTCAGGGTCACCACTCCCCACTTGTACACTGCTTTTACTCTCATGATACAACATTTTTATCTCGTTAATTAATGATTTTGGTACATTCCTTTTCAGCAGGCATTCCCATACATGTTTCCTCTTAACTGTAAATAATATATAAATTCTTTCAAGGTCCACCTATTCAATACAATGACGTTTTATTGTGATTTAATCACATGTCAAATAGTCAAATGGTACTAGTTTCGGCATCTATGTGCCATCATCAGCCTTGAGTACAAATTAAAACAAAATATATATTCCTAAAACACATTTTAACTCATTATAAAATAACATACAGTTAATGTGGTGATACATGAAATACGATAAAATTATGATACAATTGGTGTGATATAAAATTCTTAAAATTCCGGCTGTTCGTTACATAATTCAGTCTGTGTGCATCCGGGATAAGTGAATTTGCAGTTGTATGCTGTCTATGTGAATGACATTTGTTCCTTTAGATATTAGGTGGTTCCAGGGAAGTTTACTTTCATCATATAAGATCGTGATGTAATTAGAGATGAATTCCCACCTCTTAACTGTATCATAAGCTTTTTCCAGGTCCAAAAATACGAATATGATTTTCTTGTTCCTTTCCAGATGTTTTCCCATTATCATTCCCACTGTAAATATCAAGTCTATTGTTGATCTATTCGGTCTAAAGTCATGTTGTTCTTCCTCTATGTTTCTGTTATATCCCTGTCTTTTGCTATGACTTTCTCCACTATTTTTAGCCCATGTGATAATAGGGTTATACCTGTTCTTATTCTCTGCTTCTTATTCTCTCATCCCTCTGGTACCTTTTTTGCTTTTCTTATCCATTTCTTTCTTCACCTTGTTCCTTTCTTTTGTTTCTTTTTTAAAATTTTATATGTCCACCGCCGTGTCTCCTTTGCTTTTGTTTTCCCGCATACCTCAATTGCTACTTCCACAAATGTCTGTCATAAATTGTCCCACTCTTCTTCTCCACTTCATATTTCCATGTTGGAATGCCATTCTTTTATCCTCCTCCAATTTCCAAATTCTGATCTTTGGTTTTTTCTTCAGTACAATTTTAGGGATTTTTACTTGTTTTAATTCCACAATTAATAATCTATGATCACCTTCCATACTTTCACTGGGGATTATCATCATGACGTATCTTCCCCATTCCCGGTCTGTTGTTATAAAATCTGTGAGGCTTTCATACTGTCCATCCCAACTATATTGGCTGATCTTATGGCTATTCCTAAACCATGTGTTCTTTATTATTAGGTTATTTCTGATACAAAAGTCCAACAGTTTCTCTCCATCTTCATTTCTATCGCCATACCCATGTGGGCCCAGAACATTCTCATATCCCATTCTATCAGTTCCCATATGAGCATTGAGATCTCCCATTTCATGATCCCATCTCCAACAATACAGTATATGTTTCCAGTTCATTGAGGAAATCATCTTTTTCTGTCTGTGGAGCATACACCTGTACTATCTTCAGTAGTTTCTTGTTTACATCTTTGTGCATTATTATAATTCTTTCATTTACATACTCAACTTCAGCTATTAGTTCAACATTCTTATTCACTACAAATCCCACTCCATTTCTTTTTTCTTTACTGTTACCCATCCAGTAGATGGTACATCCCTTTCTTAGTTTCTTCATTCCTTTCCCTTTCCATTTTACTTCACTTAATCTCAGGATGTTGAGTTTTCATCTCTCCATTAGGTTAATCATTTCATTTTCCTTCCCATTCAATGTTAAAATATTTTTTGTTCCAAATCTGGTTTTCTTCTCTGATCTAACACTTGCACGAACATCAGCATTACCATCATACTGTGCAACTGTAGCCAGAGACTTGTCAGTTCCATTCCTATTTTTCAACTTCCATCCGAGGCTTGTATTATAGTTGAAAGCAAGTACAAATTTACTAATCTGCTGACCTAGGCGTAACGCATCTGAGGATTTTCTTTCGGGGGTTTACTCCCTTAGCCTTCGAAAATCCCGCTTCTCCACAAGGCAGTGGTTTCTTCTTCTAATTTTCCCCAGAGATGATGGGTTGCCTCATCCACCATCTTCGCCATTCTGAAGGTCTCCTTCTCTGCCTAAGATGCTGTTAAGGTCTTAACCCGTAACCTTGGGCATGGGTTCCACGTTATACCCCGTGAGACTGGGTCCGTGCCTGAACTTAGCTCCCCTTCACACCGACCTACTGATGTGGAGGTTACCCATCACCGCAGTGTGGATGCGACAGACAAGAATTACTCAAGTAATGCAGTAATGCGTTTTATTATCATAATGTTTAATTTCGTACATTCGTTCTCTCCGGTTTTTTTTATTAACACATACCGTAGCATGTTTTGTTTGGCATCTCCAAAAATCATTGAAAGTGGGGATATAAAATCATTATTATTATTATTATTATTATTATTATTATTATTATTATTATTGTTACCGTGTTTTAGCGGTAGGTAGAGGTGAAAGAAGGTGCGGGTGTGAATGGATCTCAAGCTACGAAATTATAGTGCCTGTAAGGTAAATTTAAAATTTAATACGGTTATATTTTCTTTTCAAAATAAATAAGTAACAAGCATGGCAGGTACAGAATAGCAAGTCAAAATAAGGTAGTTACAATATTTACAGAATTTGGGCTTCGCGCCCCGAGTTCACAATGCTTGGGCAATCAGCTCAGTTTTACCCCAAACACAAGTTTTAACAGAGGGGCAGAAAACCCCATTCATACCTAGGAGCCCTTGCTCCAAATTACACTGAATAGCCTCCTCGAGGCATACAACATACAATTTTCAAAAGAGCCACTCGCTCTCAAATTTAAGCCTCTCCCAGGCCACACCAAACTCCACCTTCAAGCTGTCCTCAACGGACATAAACACAGGGGTAAAATACCCAATCTACTGAGGTCTATTAAACGAAAAGAATGTTAATTAAATGACCTCTAAAATAACAATTTGAGAGGAGGCGAACTTGCACTCCTAATACACTAGATTAAGACCTACTTGGCGCTAGGCCGTTAATACAAGGGCTAATCCCATACTAAAGAGGTGACTTAAGAAGAGAACAATTTGTTTTACATTAACGAAGAATAGGTTGAGAAAAATAAGTTCACCTCAAAACAATATGAGTGGGAGCTCGAGAGGGTTAGCACTCTCTATCCCAGAATGTAGCTTTCCAAGAGAATAGATGAAAAGAGTAGTTACATTTACATTTTAGGAAAAGGTTACATGGTGGAACGCTTCGCACCCGCCCCGAGAGTTAAACTGCTGAGCTAGCAAAGAAAGAATATATTAATCGGCCATTACCTTATAGTAGACCGCTGCCGGAGAAAAAGGCGCTTCCCGCCTCCTGCTATGTACTTAATACACTGAAAGATGGAACAGAAGTGGCCCGGAGACCCAAAAATCAGCAGTTTATATCCTCTCGCGGAAGGTTCTAGGTGTTAGGGGAAAGAAAACACCCTCCCACAAACTTTTTATTGGCTAGGGTATAGAAACATATTCAAGTTGGGGGAAGATACCAATGATTGGTCAGAAATTAATAACAGAAATTCGGGATTGGTCAAATACAAAACAAGGGGAAAGAGAGGGGTATACAGCCAACTTAAACAAGAAAGAAATTTAACAAAGAACAAACTTTTGAAATAAAATTTTCTCCAAAGAACAGTTATTTTTCTTCCCACTAGGGTGCACTATTGTAGTTTTTCAGTGGTGTCCTCTAGAAGAGAAAGTTCACACTTCTTACTTCAAGCAAAACAAAAGTACGTCGAAAATGACAGAGTTCACAAACTCAAAAATTTCCAGGTGGTGACATCTTCTGAGAAACTAGAAAATTAATAGGGTAAATAAAGTTCAGACTTCCTCCAGCAGAGGAGTTTCCACAGGCGCACATTTTAAATTAGCGGAGTGGAGGTGTACCGCCCGGTACAATTATTATTATTATTATTATTATTTGTTAGGTACGTTGGCGAGTAAAACAATCATTATAATTGGGTAGTTTTTATTAAGTTTTAAACTTACTTCTTTCCAAAAATTGCGAATTACGTTGGGGGCATCTTGTATGCAAGATATATTTTCTTAATTTTCTTCTTCTCGAAAAGCCGGGTGAGGGGGAGGTCTAATACACGAGTAAATACGGTAAGCATTATTGCAGACAACTAAAGCTGAAAGTTTTTAATAATTTTCAATGGCCAACGAGTATTTCACACTAAATTCTGCGTACTCAGACTTACATGGTTTACTAATTGGTTGCTGGAGCACAGTATAATTCAGATTTTCTATTTTTCATTTTTGAGCAACTGGAAATATGAGGGTATAGAACTTTGGGTCAAATATCTTGATTTAGGAAAAAATCACATTTTCGAGGTTTTTACTCTTAGGACAATCTCCACATCTTCATACACTCGTTTTTTCATATAGATTGACTCTTATCAGTCCTAGATCTTGTACATCAATTTCTTTTCAGCTGCCAACAAGTTCGAGTCTCTTTGGTCGGAAAAAAAAATCACGTTCATAATGTTGGCCGACAGGGTAGGAAAGGTGGTGTTATACACTAGATTGCATGACAAGCCTGTCCACAGTGTTCATATGGAGTGAGGGCATATGATGCTGTTGAGGGTGATTCAACTGTCAGATTGAGACTTCAAGCATTGAGTAAACCCCTTAATGGTATTCGACTGAAGTACGCTATGTGTCCACCCTGGGTTTTACCCTCTGCCTACATCATCTTCTCGCATCCAAATGTACATGTCAGCCAGGAGCGTCAGAAAGCTCTGCACTAGATCTCTCTCTCTCTCTCTCTCTCTCTCTCTCTCTCTCAGAAACCTGCAATAGTGAAGAGATATGTCCACATAGGTTAGTTATTAATTAATTTATTTGTTTGTTTGTTTGTTTGTTTATCACGTACATTAAGTGCTTCACAGACGCAGGTTGTGTCAGGAAGAACATCCGGCCATAAAACAGGGCTTAATCTCCTTTAGTGCCGATCCCAGGAGAAAAAGGCTTGGACAGAAAGAATAGGAGCGTTTTCATTTCTGTTGACTTTTACACTGAAGAAAACTTCTTCAATAACTTGCTTGCTGTATAGGAATAAGAGCTCATCTCTGTTGAAGGAAATGGATGCCAGGAAGAGAGGTTCTTCGTTTAATATTGAAGATGACATTCTCTTGTTTTGTGTTATACTGTGCTCGATTTGATTCAAGATAATGGGCTTTCTTTCTAGTTGGACAAACGAGCTTGTGCTGCCATTCATGCAGTGAACCTGCGTAACTACCTGGGCGCCCAGTGCCGTACCGTGCGCGAGGAACAGGCCGATGAGTCTGACGAGTTCCTGGCTCTGTTCGACACGGATATAGCGTACATAGAAGGAGGTAGAACTGCGAGTGGATTCTTTACCGTCGAGGACACGGTGAGTAATACTTCTCTTCATCCCACCTCTCCCCAGAGAGGTGCAGACGGTTGCCTAAACTACGAGTCAGCTGTTGCCTTTTCTTACTTTTACCAGCTTCCTGTCTTCTTTACTACTACTACTACTACTACTACTACTACTACAATAGAGACCGGGCGAGTTGGTCGTGCGGTTAGGGGCGCGCAGCTGTGAACTTCCATCCTGGAGATTGTGTGTTCGAGCCCCACTGTCGGCTGCCCTGAAGATGGTTTTCCGTGGGTCCCCATTTTCACACCACACCACCTTAAGGCCACAGCCACTTAATTTCCCACTCCTAGGCCTTTCCTATCCCATCGTTGCCATAAGACCTATCTACCTATCTGTGTCGGCGTGATGTAAAGCAAAGTCTAAAAAAAAAAAAAAAATAATAATAATAATAATTTGGAAAATGAGAATACAAAGCCTCTACATTCCAGTAGCTATTTATTAAAATGCAAACTGCTTCACTTAAAAGGGTGCTACATTGTCTTCCATCTGGTTGACTTTTATACCAGTGCTTCACAAGATCATGATGCCTGTCTCGTAGTGTGTCTGATCCTGTCCTTACGTCATGCTGCATTTCCTCATCTGAGTGAAATCTGCATCTTCCAAGAAGGTTTTTCGAACGATCAAAGAGATGTTGGATGTTCAAGGTCGACCGTGAAGTTCTGCATCACTGATCTCTTCTTTCGCCACATTGTTCCGATTCATTGCCATTTACTATAAATAGCAGGCAGTTCATGCTAGATTACTGTGGGTGACATATCATCCACAGGATTCTAATTACAGAGCGTACCTCCTCAAGTCAACTGCCATCTTTAAGATGATGTAGTAATAAACATTGCATTCTTAGTTTCCAACCCTCCCTCATTCTACTGCTACTCAGTCATCGTTGACCATCTCCAGTTGTCCGGGTGTAATGTACGAGCCCCCTCCATCTTTGTCCATCAACCACTCTTCTGTCGTAATCCTCTCCCTATCTTGTGCTCTCTCCGTGACATCTTTCTTCACCAGATTGGTCCATTTTCCTCTCATTTTCATATTCTCTTCTTGTAGTCCTGTTTGCACTCATCCTTCTTACATGACCAAATCAGGGAGTGTCCTATTCCCACCTCCTCTTGAACTTTTTTGTTCCTTATGTTGTCCTTCCTGGTCTTCTGTATCATGGTGCGTAGAAACTTCATTTCTGCACCTTGGAGTTTTCAGTTGTCTTGTCTCGTTTACGTGGTACTTTCCAGGTTATTCGTGAGGATACGTGTATAATATTACAGTAGAACTTCGATAATTCGAAATCGGTTAATTCAAAATCCCATGTAATTAGAAGAAGCTCTCGTTCCCGTAAACATGAGATACAGTTTTGCATGTTATTTAAATTGTTTAATTCAAAATACGGATAATTCATAATTCGAAGTACATTGTCTGCCCCATCACCGAAATTCAGACTTTTAATTCGAAACTGCCTTTACATTTTAAAACAATAGTATGTTATAGAGTAATTTCAACTCGAAATGTATCCGCGTCATAATAGAACGCGTGTTCCGGAACGTGGAGGGGTAGCTTTCCGCACTTACACTCGCTTTAGTGGGTCTACAGTGCGCTTCATGATTGCCAAGTTGAATGAAATCGGAATTCTTTTGTATGCACCCTTTTAAGGAACGCCGTAATATCACGCAACAGGCAGTGTGCGGGAAAACAGAATACGCGAACACTGGCGATGCCGACAGTTGACGAAAAATCGTGGCTCATATAATAAATTCGTAGGCACCGAACAATACTGTCATTGCCGATGAAACTGCATTGCTTTATTTTAATGCGAGCCCAAACGGTCTTGTGGTTTTAAAGGAGAAAGTGCCAGCCGGAGAATCGTACAAGGGTCGGGGATGGGGGTCATTGTAGTGCGATGCAATTGCAATGCACATGGAAGCGAGAAACTTTATCCCCTCGTCATAGAAAAGTTCGATAAGCTACAATGTTTTAAGGGCGTCGGGCACTTTCCATCCCAGTACAAAGCATCTAAAAATGCAAACAGTACAGATATCCAAAAAATAATGCATTTGCACAGGGGAACCAGCATAATTTATCCTCGTCTTTGAATTTTGTGATATTTTTCTTTCGTTGCGGGAGGTTATGTTTGTAAGTGTTTTACCCAAGTGCATTATTTGAACATTGTAAATGCACCTTGTTGGATACATGTTGGAAATAGTTTTTTCCCATGGCATTTGAAAGGTATAAACTGTGAATCAAGGTGATTGCATGCAGTAACGGGCCTTAGAATATTTTGTAACGCAGCAAGGGTTGGTACTTCTGAATTGCGAATTGGCGGTTAATTCGAAATCACGTAATTTGAAGTCCGATTTTTGAGTCCCAACGACTTCGAATTAACGAGGTTTTACTGTATTTATATGTCATCTTAGCTTTCAATGGTACTTGTTTATTCCACAGTAGTTGTATTTCTTAGTGGTAAAATTGAGTTGCCTTGCTAATTCGCCCATCCCCCTTGTATTGCGAGGTTGACTTTTGATACTGTACTATCAAATTACTTATACTTTGGAGCACTGTCCAGTGTAGTGTCTTTTAATCTGATGTTTGCTTTGTCATCTCCCCTCTAACTTCATCACCAGCACCATCTTACCCTTGCTGATACATTTCTGCAGCTTTTCCTGCACATCATTTTTGGTTTCACTCCAGATCACCACGTCGTCTGCAAAGATGGAAGCTTGAAAGTCCTGCTGTTCCTTCGTTTTTAGTACCATTTTTATGGCATCCATCTTCGTTTCTAAGCATTTGAACAGTCTGCAACCCACTTGCACACAACTTCCGGTTTTATCATACAGCATCTTCACTTCTGCGTTAAGACCATTGCGAACTGTCAACTCTTTCAGGTATTCCCAGATACGCTCCCTTGGTACGCTACCATAAGCCTTTTTGGTGTCTAGGAATACATTTTAAAAGTATTTTTTGAAAGAACAATGTTGCCTTGATATTCTTGTTATCTCTGTTGAATATTTTACTGGCTTTTTTTGTCAATCCATCATGAAAAAAAAAAAAAAAAGTAATGTTAAGCTTCTTAATTAATTTGTTTTACAGATCTATGTAACCCGCCTCTACAGAGTCCATGCTGCAGGAGCGTCAGGGATCCATTTAGAGCCAGTGTCTGTGTCTGCCGAGTCTCTGGACCCTCGCTACGTGTTTGTTCTGGACAAGGGACTGGTCATCTACATGTGGTACGGCAGGAAGTCGAAGAACACCTTTAAGTCAAAGGCCAGGTAATAACGGTAGTGATCTATTTTTAACTTAAACACTTGAGTACCACCAAGAGAATAGTAATAAATTTGGTTGTGTCTATTACTAATTTTATGGTTTACGGTGATGCTGAGCTGCTAGAATTTTTTGCGTGAGGAGTTCTCTTAAATACCAATATGAGGGTGGTGTATTTGTGCCCTTCGAAACATCACTGGACTGAGCCTCTTGGCGTGGCATCATATGAAGTTTCCAGCTGTTGGCCAGGTCTGCTTGGAACATAAGTTTCTCCATCACCTCTTGTCTTCTCACCACTTCTCCCTAGTCACTCTTGCTCAGTCCTCTTCTCTTCTCTGTCCTCACACTTCCATCCTTTTATCCACCTGTCTCTTGGTCGTTTTCCTGTCTCCAATTCGTGCATCCTCCTCTGTCATTCTCTTCATATGTCCATACCATCAAAGTCTAGATGCCTCTATCCTGTCCTGTAGTGGCTCTTCTTTCACTATATCTCTAACCTTCTCATTTCTCATCTTATCCATTCTTGTCACTCCTATCCTCCTCCTCAGAAATTTCATTTCATTTGCCCGTATCCTAGTCATGGCTCTGTCTCATTACCCAAGTTTCTGCTGCATAAATCACAATAGGTACACAGTACATCCTGTATAACTTCCACTTCCCTCTATGATACTTCCCAGGTACTTGAAACTCTCTACCTTCCTAAGCTGTTCTCTTCCAAGCATTATCCCTCTCATAGATCCCTTTCTGGTTGCAATCACCACCTTGCTCTTTTTGGCATTAAATTTCATTCCATATTGTTTCACCTCCTCTTCCCATGAATCTATTCCTCTTCCTTTTCTCCCCAGACTAACAAGTCATCTACAAATATTATCACTTTAATTTTCCCTTCCCCAATTTTCCTTATCACTTTTGTCATTTGCTTGTCCATTACTACAATGAAGAGCAAAGGTGACACAGTACTTCCTTGTCTTAATCCACATTATTCCTCAAACCAGTTTGTTCTCTCTCCTTCTACTTTCACACAACAGAATCTCCCATTGCTATTGTCTGCTTCTCGACACCTTTCATCTGTAAGGTTTCCCATACCTTGTTTCTGGACACATGATCATATGGTTTCTCAAAGTCCAAAAAGGCCATCGGTAGATATATACCCCATTCATAATGATGCTCTTGTAACTGTCTTACTGCGAATATAAGGTCTACTGTGGACCTTCCCGGTCTGAAGCCAAACTGCTCTTCTCTTAACTTCTCTCCCACCCTCTTCCTGGTTCTGTTCTCGAGAATGTTCTCAAACAGCTTTGCACAGTGACGTATCAATGTGACTCCCCTATAGTTGTTAAAATCTTTCCTATTCCCTTCTTGAAGATGGGTATGATTATTCCCTTCTTCCAGTCTTCAGGGGTTTTCCTCTCCTTCCATATTACTTGCAACACACGATAAGGCCACTGTTTCCCTACCTCTCCTGCTGCCTTCACCATCTCAATACTCACTTCATTTAAACCTGGGTCTTTCATCTTGTCCAGTTCTACCTCCACTTCTCTCCACCTGTTTCTTCCTTCCTTATACTTTCCTCCTCAATGCATCCTTATGGGTTTAGTAAATCTTCAAAATACTCTTTTGACATTCCTTTGAGTTTCTCATTTCCCTGCACTTCATTTCCATGGGAACAACAATGATAGCATTTTATTTATTTGTTATTAATTGTATAATTTCATGTCTAAATTACTGAAATGAACAATTAACCGTGGTGTCCCTAGGTACAGATCTTTCTATTCACCACTGTATACTTCGTAGGTTAGCTGGAACATCATGGGGTGCTGATGCCAGTACACTCAGGACTACTTTTTGGCTGTTGTATATTCCCCAGCTGAATATTATGCAGGCATTTGGTTAAATAGCTCTCACTACCAACTGGTGGATATTCAACTTCGCCAGACAGCGTGTATGCATTGTACTCCCTCCCAGTGGTTGCCTGTACTATGTAACATCGCTCCACCCCATCTTAGCAGACAGCAAGCTCTTGTTTGCTTGTGGTGTAGGATCATGGAAAATGATGTTCTTCCTTGAGCAATCAATGTTCAGCTGTGCCATCACTAGCACACACTTCCAGATGCTCTTCTAATTCAACATGATGTGAAACGTCTTTCTAAACAGAGATTGAAATCAAGAAAGTCAGCTTGCAAGACGGCTGTAGATCTTATGTCTACCAGGTCCAACCTCTGAAATGCCTGGACAGATGAAGGGTTAAACTCGACATCTCATTCAGTGAACCCACTACAAGGCTCTACCTCGGACAGTCTGGTCAAGGTGTGGTACTGGTCAAACTGGTGCAGCCCTGTATCAATTGGGGTTGGATAAATTCTCCCGAATGCGATTGCGGTTTTGAATTGCAAACCATCAAGCACATTGTGCAGGAGTGCCCTCTACGCGCACATCTCGGCTCCTTGGATGAACTCCACGCAGCATCTCCAGAAGGAATTAGATGGATTGCAGCCCTTTCTATCCATATTTGAAAAGTGGTCCTAATGCTGTAAATTGTATATATGTAACGATATCATTTAATGTAATTCTTATTGTCTTGTAAGCATCATACGCTATATAATAACCACTGTATAATTTCTGAGGGCAGTCTTGTATGATATGCTTTGCTATTTGCGTGATGGCCGTTCCAGAGATCTCTTCATACCCGGTGATGTGATGTGTCCATGTCCGATTTAATATGATCTAAATCTGTTCAGGATGACCAAGTCTTGGGTGGCATTTCACGGGCATCTCCATAGGTGTGATGGAGCTAATGGTTTGCAAGGAGACCCTCAGCTGTTTGGACTGTTTGATACCATATTTACGGTAATATCGGCCACATCCCTAATTTTTGACTGTGGCACCTATGTACATTTTTGCCCAGATTAAGAGCTACATGTCCAATTTGCTGCAAGAATGTGCATCTGCAAGGAAAAGTTAGCAGCTACACAGCTTCGTTTAAGTTAAAGGTCGTAAAATTTGCGGAAGAAAATTGTAACAGTTATTCAGGAGATAGTGGGTTCGAATCCCACTCTCAGCAGCCCTGAAGATGGTTTTCTGTGGTTTCACATTTTCACACCAGGCAAATGGTGGGGCTGTACCTTAAGGCCACAGCTGCTTCCTTCCCAGTCCTAGCTCTTTCCTGTCCCATCATCGCAATAAGACCTATCTGTGTTGGTGCGACGTAAAGCCAATAGAAAAAAAAAATTGTAACAGAGCAGCGGGCCGTGAGTTTTCTGTTCACGAAAAACAACTGAGGAATTTGAGAAAGCAGCAAGTGGAATTAGCACTAGTTCATGGCCCAAGGTCCTAGATCTGTCAAGAGCCTCGAGAAGTGTAGAAGTGCGCCCTTCTAATGATGCTGGGGAGCAGAAACAAGCTCATCGCATTGTGACGTTACATCTGTAGCTTTTGTATTAGGCAATAAGACTGCCATATCCTCACCTCTAATTGGGGGGGGAAAAAAAAAAGGGTATTAGTTCATAAGGTAAATGATGCAAACCTTACTTCAGGTTATTTTTAGAGGAGAGATGTCCAGCGACCAGTCCACCTCTAGAATGTAATATGAGGAAGCACGAGTCATTTTCCATACTATCTGTGGCTACTAACACTATTGGTTGAAATATCATTGAAATATGACATCATTCCAGAACTCAACACACGCAGATTTTTAAGTCATTTACCGCACAATAAAAAATCCTAAACAGTGTGAGCCAATGGCTGACATGAATCTCCTTTCGAAAGGGTCTTTACTAAACGCCCCCAACGTGTTATACCAATGTTTTTTTTATCACCAGCCAGGATGTGCGGAGACCAATAAAGAAGAACGACTACTGCCGCGCCCAGAACTGTGGTTACGGGATTGTACAGTTGGCAACAGTTTGTTGGAAGTAGTTATGCAGATGTGAGCGCTACAGGTGGAAGGTCCTACAGTGATCTGATGGCCAAAAAATGTCTGAGAAATGACTGAGAATGAATATAATTTTTCTTAACTTGGTAACTAATGCAAGAATTAATTTTCCAGGCTGTTGGCTGAGAAAATCAACAAGAACGAGAGGAAGAACAAGGCGGAGATCATAATGCAGGTGCCGGGCGACGAGAGCACGGACTTCTGGAGAACGTTAGGTTGCGAGGATGGGATGCCTCCTGACGAACCTATCAGGGTGAGTTGAATTGGCCGTGTGGTTAGGAGCACACAGGAGTGAAGGTCTGCCTCTGGGTCTTTTGTCTCATTCCACACCGTAATCTCCAAGTTTACACAAGGAGTAATTTTAATACCACCTATTCAATACAATTTATTCCACTATTGTGTGGTCAAATACACATAGAAATTACCAGAATTTTAAAGGTACATGTTTTGCCCGCTATTTATTGGGTATCATCGGCCTCGTTCAATCTTAAAACACACACTGCTTTGAGGAATCTTAACAATTTATGAAAAACGTATTAATGAACATTTACAGGTGTTGACACTGTGGTTGCGTAATGATTACAGCACAAAAAATATTGAATAAAATACATACATATACTAAAATCACTTTGAAAAATTAAAACGTTCATCTAAAAGTAATTGTCACATTGTATATTAAAAATAATCCATGTCTGACACTGAAATGGATCTTTTTGATAAAAAGCTTGAACAATATATATCACGCCTGGGGTACAGAATATCTAAACCAATGCTTCTCAGGATAAGAATAATACAGTTAAAAGATACAGTATTTGATGAAGTTGAAGGCTAATATTTAAAATTAGGATGAAAATACGTAGTCGAATTGGGGGCGTTATAGATTAAGACATCTTGGAATGTTGGATAAAAATCGTATGTCGAGAAGCGCTAAAAAACAAGCAGCATTTTCAATGTTCTTGCAATTGCTGTCCGTCTATTTTGATATTTGGTCCTGACTTTTGTCTGTTGGCTGTTTTCTTAAGGCTGATTTTAAGTCCAAATTCCTTAAATTGGCATTCCAAGCATTAATCTTTCCTTGAACTTCTTCATTACCTCCTCAAATTATCACATCATCTGCACTGTTCTTGCTGTGCATTACCTCATCTATCCCTGTGACAAAGTGCTCCTTTACTTGTTACAAACCAGTTGGAATAGCAATTTCCTATCCTGGCAGTGTTTGTACAACATTTTTACTTTACTGATGAGAGATACTGGAACGTTTCTCCTTTTCAAGCAATCCCAAAGTTTATACCTTATTATGCTGTCATAGGCTTTTTCTAGGCCCAGGAAGACAAAGATGGCATTTTCTCCCTTTTCCCAATGTTTTTCCATTATCATCCTAACAGCAAAAATGAGGTCTGTTGTTGATCTGTTACTGCGAAACCCGTATTGTTCTTCCTCAAGCTGTGGTTCAATGATCTTTCGTAACCTTTTCTCTATCAACTTAAGTCCATGAGACAGGAGTGTGATTCCTCTATAATAGCCACATATCCCTATTCCCTTTCCTGAAGAAGGGGACTACACAACCCAGTCCAGTCAGTTGGGATTCTTTCTTCATTCCACACAGCATTCATCACTCTAAATAGCCACTGAAGTCCACTAGTTCCAGCAGCTTCAATCATGTCTGAGCTCACCTCATCAAGGCCAGGTGATCTGCCTTTGCTCATAGTGTTCAGAGTATTTTCAATCTCAAATCAAGTCAATGGGGATTCACTTCTTTCAGCCTTGTTCCCAGTATCCAATTCCAAATCTTTATGAGTGATTTCTGCTGGGTCTATTCCATTATACAAGGAAGAAAAATACCTTCTCATTTCTTACCAAATGTCTTCCTCTCTCCACATAATTCCATCATCTCTTTCCAATGCTTTGTTTTTCACAATTCTGTACAGAAGTTTATTTCCTTTACTGTCTTCTACTAATTTGTCAGTAAATTCAAGCCAGTTTCTCTCTTTGCTCTCAGTTTTACGTAATCCTTATCTGTGCCTTTTAGGTTCTCTTTATCTCATTCTTGTCTTGCTCTATTCCCATCTCTTATGGCTTGCTGAACAGAATCATTCCACCAAGAAGTTTCCTTTTCTTTTGGTGTGCAACTCATTTTTCCTACAATATCAACAGCTGAGCTCACAAGTATTTTCTTGAATCGGGTCCATTCCTTTTCTCCCGTTTCTATCTCATCTGTCGGGAGCTGGTCACGGATCCTTCTTTGGTATTCTTCCTTTTTCAGGTTCATCCAATTTCCACACCTTTATTTTGGGTTATCACCTGGTCTTCACATTTTTCACTAGGAGTTTCTAAAGGTTATCAGTAATCTGTGGTCACTGTCCAAGCTTTCTCCTGGCAATACTTTCACATCGGTGATAAACCGGCTTCCTTATCAGAGATAATATACAGTGGAACCTCGATTATACGTTCCCGGAAACTAAGTTTTCCCGGATTATGTGTTCAAATTATGTGGTCCTCCGAGCATCGTAATTAAATCATGTTGTAAAAATCCCGCATTATCCGTTCCTCGAATAAATGGTTTCCCGGATTAAACGTCCAGAAATGTCAGTCCCGTCAGCGCTAAATTCTCGATCAAGCATTTTTCAATAAACTGTATCTCACGAAAGGACGACTATGGCATATTTATGGATCTTGGCGTTAAGGCCCCATCATTGCGATAATTAGAGGAAGTACTGTACTGGAAAAGCGATTGGCGGTGAACTTGCATAAGGGACCATCTTAGCATTGCGTTCGGGTGGTACTGTTTAGAGAATCTCCAAAATCATAAAACAGTGTGTGGTCACAACAATTGTAAGGAGAGACAGCGCATTTCAACAGCTCTGCTTGAAGGCAGAATGAGTATTGTCAGATGTTTGCACTTTACTTTTTTCGATTGTATTCCCTATACCACCAGCGCAGAAAGTCACTACACTAGTGATTAGCAAACATGCACCGGCTGGTACTACCTATAAACCGGTGTTAAATAAACAAAGTTTATTAAACAAATTAAGGAAATCAGTCACAAGAATAGGAAAATAACATCCAACAGATACTTACCCAGCAAGGCCCAAATAAAACACCCAGAGGAAATGGATAAAAATTCCTTGTTTCGGCGCTGAACCACACAGATAATAAAAGGAGACACTGGTTTCAATCAAATAAACTTTTAATTAAAGAATGAAAACTTAACAGGAAACCAAAAAAAAAAAAAAAAAACATCGTCCTATCTGAGGGAATAAAAATATTTTAAGTAGTTCAAAAAAACAATTAGTGAATAATAGAAAATACACAGATGAAACTGAAAAACGTAGTCCTCTTCAGAAAATGATACTGATGGAAATCATTAGCTTAAAACAGAAGGTTGTACTAATTAAAGGCACTAAATCCATCACTAGAAATAGTACACCTTGGTAATATTACCATAATAACAGAAAATGATTCGAATTAAAACTTAAATTGTTCACAGAAGGTTAAAACGGGGCCCGTTTGTTAGACTTACTAAAATGAAATTAAAACTAACGTATTAAACCTAGGGAAAGCCACTCAATTAACGAGTTTCATTGCACCTTCTTAATAAGAGGAGGCTTCGCAGGAGCATAGAACTCTAGCCCAATTAATAAACTACGAGGGGTCAAATAAGATTAGTGCACGGAAAACACACACAGTAAACAAGGGGAAAAGGAAGAAAACCGTAAGAGAACAAGTGAGGAGCAAATAAATCTTCCACCGAAAGCGGAAATTCTTAAGCAAACTCAGGCTCCACAATAAAACACGCAAAACCAACAAGCAACAATCACCATCATCACCCGAAAACAAATCGTTACCATAGCAACAAAAACATCCGCCCGCCAAACCAAACATAGTACAAGCACAACAAAGGCCAGAAACAAAATAAAAATCAGGAAACACCAAAGTTTAAAATACCAGAAAATAGAACCAAGGTTTTTCTATTTAAAGCAAGGAAACCAGAATTATATGCTTCTGCGGAACCTCACGCAGTATAAAGGGCATTAAGTGCCCGACACATATTGAATTTACATGATCAATGAAATTCATTAACGGGTGAAAATGATAGTTAATTTTAAAAGGATTTCCTTAATTACGTAGTCACTACATACCAATAACTTTGAAATATTATTAGAATAAAGCACACGTGCGTCCTTTTAGTAATTTCCAAAAAAAATTATTTTCACGAAATTCCACCTTGAAGGAGTTAATTTTCAATACACGAATCACACGAATTTCCTTGCCGTTTCATATTCACAGGATATAACTTGCCAAATGATGAACCCACTTACTTGGGTGAAGCTGACGCTCAGCCATGATGAGCTAGTTCCTCACATACTTACAGATGCTTCCTGATGAGTTTGCTTTTCCCTGGTCAGAATTAGTTGAAAAGTATCATAATAGGACGATGCAGGAAACAAAGTAATTTGGGTTTAAAACCCACATCTCAAGACTCTCAGCCGGGGTCTTCACACCAACACGACGCCAACATCTTAAGGATCCAATAAACACAACCGCACGCCATGACTTCTCAATGCGTACTGTCGGGGACAAAATGGCGAGGTTTGCTCCATGAGGAAGTAGCCCCGCTCTGATAGGAGAAGAGCGCTAGGGGAGGGGAAACTCATTGTGGGTGTCTGGCAGAAGATTGCAGCACTTATTGTAAGAGAAATGAAACAGTCCGTACAATTCAGAAATGCGATAATCCAAGGACGTTGCCATCAGTCCACAATAAGAATTATAAATAAGTTCGATGAGTATCACCAAAGCACGTAGTAGTACGAGGGAATCCGTCCGCTTAGACATATAGAAAGATTAAGATTTTCTACGGCGATATTGCCAGTTCAAAATAGGTTCACAGGGTAGGATAAATTGCGTTACACCGTAACATTCCCGAACAGGTTTTCTGCACTTTCTTCAGGGCACTGTATGGTAAACTGGTCTTTCAGGCAGGAATCAAAACTGCACCTTCTTAACACAAATCTAGTATTTTAATATTATCGTATACGGTTATGTTATAGAGACCAGAATAGATGTTGCACCTTGCATAGAAAAAGGCACGGTAGGTCTTGGGATTGCCTGTTACTGTTTTGGCCCTAATATAAGACTGGGAATTTTACGTTTTCATGTTACAAATGTCAAAAAACTGCAGTCGTTTTATTTGCGCACATTACATTTAAACGGGTTGTATCATTTCCAACTTGTACCAACATATGCAGCGAGTGCGCTTTCCAGCTGAGCTAAAGGTCACGAATAATCGTGATTTCTGAAGTTTTGATGATTTTTTTTCTCTTTCCAATTTGATTGGATTAGTGATGGGTAGAATTGAATATAATGCATTCGAGAACTTTTGAGAATCGATGCTTACATTCAAAACCATGTTCTCGAGTTCAACATAACCTTTAATAAAAGTCGATGTAGGCCTAATTTACGCGGTACAAGATTTCCAGAAACTGACTACGAACAGTATAGCGGGACCAAATTACAATGGAAGGTTAAGAAAAGAAGGGATTTTGCCATCATGTTGGGGGCTTTTGTATCCAATGTGCTTTATTTTATCAGATGAGAGAATTAAAAACTACTTGTGGTTGATTGTCGTTTGGCTTGGCGTTATTAGATGTTTCGAAGAGTTTGCCTGATCAAAGTTGCTGAACTGAAGGAAGTTTTCATAGGAAACTGATAAAGTTTCCCATATAAAAATGAATATAAAGTATCGCGATTTTGATTCACGTTTGATGTCTTTTTCTTGGTCTAACTTGCCTGCCTCTCATCTGGAGGGCCTGGGTTCGATTCCTGACCAGGTCAGGCATTTTTACCTGGTATAAGAACTGATTCCTGGTCCACTCAGCCTACATAATTACCTTTAATTGAGGAGCTATCTGATGGTGATATGGCGACCTCGGTCTAGAGAGTGAGGAATAACGGCCGAGAGGATTCGTCACGCTGACCATGCGTCACCTCGTAATCTGCAGTCCTTTGGACTGAGCAGCTGTCGCTTGGTAGGCAAAGACCCATTGGGGCTATAGTTTGGTTTGGTTTAGGGGTGTTGTAAGATTATAATTGTATATATTTCATTTTTGCAATGTTTAGCCAAATTGTTGACGGTTTTAATTCATTCCTGGATTTTCCGTTTTCCCGTGTTGTACGTTTTATTTTCACGGTCCCTCCAAAAACGGAGAATCGAGGTTTCACTGTAATCGATTAAAGATTTCTGTTATCCAACCCAGCTGTATCTTGTTACTTTATGGCTGGGTCTTTTCTGGAAAAAGGTATTCTTAATTATGAGGTTATTTCTTAAACAGAAGTCCAGCAGATCTTCACTTTCTTGGTTTCTGTTTCCATAGCCATTTGGACTAATCACATTTTCATACCCTGTTCTATCAACGCAAACTTGGGCATTCAAATCTCCCATCACGATTATGTTATTTTCTTCAATATTCTCTTCCAGTTCATCCAGGAATGTGTCTTTCTCCTCTTGAGTACACCCAGATAGAGGGACATATACTTGGATTATGGTTAGGACCTCTTCCCTATTTTCCATCTTAGCTTAATTATTCTATCATTGACATATTCTTTATCTGACACTATGTCAGTGCCCTTATTACATATTCTTTATCTGACACTTGCCCTTATTACATATTCTTTATCTGACACTATGTCAGTGCCCTTACTGATGGCGAATGCTACACATTACGGGGTTCCTTTTTGTGTCCAGGCCAATAGATCTTATAACCCTTCCTCAAAGATTTTACACCATTCCCTTTCCATTTTCTCCCACTCAATCCTAGAATATCAAATTTTCTCCTTTCCATGAGGTCCACTAGTTCGTTTTTCTGTCAGGGTTATAATATTCAGTGTTCCAGTTTTTGTTTTATTCTTTCTCATGTAGATTTTTCTCCTAGCATATCTTCGCTGATTATCATTGGGCTGCCAGCCGTCATACCTAGCAGAAGTATGTGAGGGTGTTGTCATATTCGGGACTTTTCCATTGCATCCAAGGGTCTTCGTAGTCTTGAAAGCGGTCACCAATTACTCTCCTGTTGATTTGCTGTGTCTAACACAAAAGAGGATTTTTTTCTGTCCGGACAATCTTCCTTAGCATTTAACAGTCCACTGCCACATCTACAAGGCAGCAGCTTTTTAGTGAATTTGTGTGGCATTTCATCCACAAAGGTTTCATTCAACCTCCTAAGGAGAACTCCTACGCCCGTAGCCATTAGTTCATCTTTAGTTTGCCAGCTTTGGTATTAGCCGCCTGACTCTCGGCCAGACAGTCGCAGGTCACTTATGGTAGCAGGATTGTTCCTGACCTGATATAGATAGCGGGATCAAATCCCACTGTCGGCAGCCCTGAAGATGGTTTTCTTTGGTTTCCCATTTTCACACCAGGCAAATGCTGGGGATGTACCTTTAGGCTATGGCCGCTTCCTTCCCACTCCTAGCCCTTTCCTGTCCCATCGTTGCCATAAGACCTATCTGTATCGGTTTAACATATGGCAGGTTGTTTAAAAAAAAAAAGCTTTTCCTATACTCTGCCAAGTGATACGAGAGGTTGATACCTACCACACGTAGACGTTGCGATTGTTGAACAGAATGTTGACCATCTTGGCTTGTGGCAACTCCAAATATCCCACACCAAGCTTCACCTGGTATAATGTGTGGCCAGGACCTATTGAAAGGGGGATTTTACCGTTACATTTTGTTATTTAAGTGAAATCTACACCTCAATTTTGACTTTTTTTTTTTTTTACTGGAGCAACAGTTCTCTATTGGGTAAGTGGTGGTGGTGGTGGTGGTGGTTGTTTTATGAGGGCAAGTCAGTAAATATCTGAAATTTTGCACTATATGTTTTTAGGTTGGCTCTGTGGCATTGTATGCTCACCAGCCGTTAGATGGCACCATTGTCTACGTCTGTGGTAAGTTTCACCGTTGTCAGATCAGTACAGCTTGCGCTGTTGCGACGTAAAGATAGCCGCGCCACTCTGTTTGCACCAAGGAAAAACTTCATTCCATAATCTGTTTTTTGTGATCTGAGGCGTACCAGAAATTAATAGAACAGTCACTTGTCTGTTATTCTGGTTCATATCACGCACTTGTTCAATGGTGGCACCAGTTATGCCTGGAGATGGACGCTCAGATCTTTGTTCATCCTTTTGAACTGTTCAATCCACTGGTAAACACTTCACTGTGGCTAAACATTGTCTCCGTATTGTGCTGAATGTCTTCTATGAATTTCCGTTCTGTTACACCCTCAGACCACAGAACGCTGTTCTTCCTTGGTGCGTGGCCCTCTTTACGTCACTGTATTGACCTGACAGGCGTAGAATATGGTGCCGGCTGACAGCTGGTGAGTACACAACGCCATGGAGCCAACCTAAAGACAATTAGAGCAAAATTGCAGAGTCTTATTGACTTGCCTATATAAAAGTTGGCATACTCGATTAACACTAATCGGGAAGGGGGTGGGTGGTGGAAGGAGTCTAACACTTTGAAAAATTAAGGTATCAGCCAGAGAAAGACATGAGCCTGGAAGGGCCTTTGGAAAGAACGAGAGTTGACCGACGGAGATGAAAGTGGGGGGCAGTGCCAGGACTCAACTAAGGGCCTAGCTCCCAAGTTAAGAGCCCCCGGGCCCCTTACGGCATCCAGGCGATACAGTGATGTTATTCTACAGCTTCCACCAAATGTATCACCAGAAATCTTTCACTTGGGAACATTGTACGATATGGAGTGCTTATTTCTGTCAGTAGCTCTGCTGGTTTTGAACAAGGTGAACAGTGCCTCATCAATCCGAGCTTCACGTCTCCACTCCTGGAAGAGACGTTCTTCAGAGATTACACACAGTTTGTGGCTTTATTGGACAAAGTAGGTTAGTGTGGGGGGGAGAGGGCCTAGAGGAAAGAGAAGCACTTAACAAGAAAACGTAAGTATACTGTAGATATCAAACTAACTTTCCATTGCATAATTACCCATGATTGTTGTGTATTTCACTTCTTCCCATTATGTGTTCCTTTCCATGTTCCTATCTTTATAAGACTTGTTTGTTCCTTTTCAATGCTTCATCATTTTGATTTTTTTCCTCATTTTTATTTCCCCTTGTCCAGCTCCTGCCAGGTCGGGGTGTGAATGGCACTTGTCCACCGTCGCCTCTCCTTCCGCCACTGCTCGCCAGTAACTGCTTTCCTTTCTTATATTGTTCTTGACAGTCTACCCATCTTTCTCTGGGCCTCACTCTTGCGTTCTTTCCCTCTATCTTAGCTTCCAACACTTGTTTTGTTATCCTTCCCTCCTCCATCCTCAGAACATGTCCAAACCATCTTAATTTTTCCTCCTCCATCCTGCTACTTAGTTTTTCTACCCCTATCTCTTTTCTGACCTCACCGTTTCTTACTCTGTCTCTCCTTGTCTTCAGGAACTTCATCTCACTGGTCTGAATTTTACTCCCATCTCTTGCTGTCGATGTCCAACTCTCTGATGCATACGTTATTTATAGGGGTTAGAGTTCATCTTGTACATTATCTCTTTACATTTCATAGGAACTTCTCTGTTCCACACCAGGGTCCTTACATTCTGGTAGAACATATTTCCCCTTGCATCTCGCATTATTTCACTTCCCAAATATTTGAAGTATTCAACAACCTCAAGGTTTTGTCCCCTGATACCAGTGATTCCTTCTCTTCCTCCTCCTGTCATCACCACTGTTTTGCTCTTCTCCACACTGATTTTTATACTATATTTCTTAATGTTGCCATTTAAAGCCTCTAGTTGGATTGGCACTACTGTATTGTTGACTCCACAGATCACTGTCATCTGCAAACAACATTTTCATATCCCTTCCATATCTTGCCTTTGTTTCCTTTAGAATTTCATCCACAACCATTATAAACATAAGTCGAGACAATACAGTTCCCTGTCTTAGTCCAGTTTGGTTTCTCCCCACTGGAGTCTGGACACAACTGGAACAATTCACTAGCTCCCTTGATTGCCGTCCATATCCTTTTCTTTCTAGTGCTAATGCTGCATATTTCTGTTGTGTAGGAACATGTGGATCCAGACTTTGTCCCGGCCACACCTCATCTATACCAGGTGAAGCTTGGCATGGGATATTTGGAGTTGCCACAAGTGGAGGTTCCTCACGGCAAGCTGGTCAACACTCTGCTCAACAACCGCAACGTCTACATTCTGGACTGTTACCCCGACGTCTACGTGTGGTACGTAGAGTATACAGACCGTTCATGTGAAAGCAAGTCAAAGGACTAGCTGAAGTACCCATTCTTTGTACATATTTCTGAGCAAGTATTAAGGTGGTTAAATTACTCGGGCCTGTGTGTCTTTATGACCTTCTCATCAGGTATAGGCCACTGGTTCTTTATATAATGACTCAAAATGGATTGCGATTTATAAACCCACTAAACCTACCAGTATTAAAGAGCTGGAAATATAGAATCCAAATATAATACAATGATGATAATCAAAAGCTCTGAATAAATAAACTACAGTCCACAGCAGTTCTCAGATTTGGATAAGCATGCTTCAGATTGGTTTGAAACCAGAAGAGGAGTCCAGCAGGGAAGTGCCTTGTCACCACTCCTATTCGTCATTATGTATCAGATCTTAAAATCTAGTAAAGAACAATTGCAAAGAGCTCAACACTCTAATATTTGCAGATGATGATGTGATGTGGGGTGAAATGAAGCAGAGGTGCAGGAGAAACTAAACCTTTGGAATGGCAAGTTTAAGGAATGAAATGAAATGGCGTATGGCTTTTAGTGCCGGGAGTGTCCAAGGACATGTTCGGCTCGCCAGGTGCAGGTCTTTTGATTTGACGTCCATAGGCGACCTGCGCGTCGTGATGAGGATGAAATTATGATGAAGACGACACGTACACCCAGCTCCCCGTGCCAGCGAAATTAACCGATGGCGGTTAAAATTACCGACCCTGCCGGGAGTCGAACCCAGGACCCCTGTCAGCAAAGGCCAGCATACTCACCATTTAGCCATGGAGCCGGACGGCAAGTTTAAGGAATTTGGACTAAACATCAGTAAAATCAAAACTGTTGGAAAGGCACAGTTTCAAACATTGTCCACGAGGGAACTCTGTTACAGTATGTTTCTAACTTCAAATACTTTGGAGGTATCATTTCAGAAGATAACACAATAAAGTGAGAAATAGTTAATAGGGCTTTGAAAGCTTTTCAGTTTGTGAGAAATCTACTGTGGGAAGATAAAATTCCCCAGAAAGCAAAATTGAGCATCAACCTACTTCATTCCAATTCTCAGCTATGGACTCAAAACATGTACCCTGCATAACAAGGCTAATAATAAAATCCAGTCAACAGAAATGAAATTCATCAGAATAATGAGCTAAAAGACCAGGAAGGACGAGATTAGAAATGAGGAGGCTGGCATCAAAATACCTGTTGCCGAGCTTTTAGGAGGACTCGGGTTACAGTGGTGTGGACATGTTATGAGGATGGACAGAACAAGAATGGCAAGGAATTACTTTGAGCTAGAAGTGGAAGGGGAGAGGCCAGTTGGAAGCCCAAGGAATAGGTGGATAGACACAGTGAAATCAGAGGTCAACAAGAGGAATGTCAAGTGGGAGGACATAGAGGAACAGGAAGAAGTGGCGAGCGCTTGTGCACCGTACCCGGGAAATGATGATGGTGATGATGTGATGACACTTAGCACTCTCGACAATGCGACTGTAGCTTCTGAACGCTTTCCGCAGAATTGCGCGCTCATGTTTCAGCAGGCCTCTTAAAAAAATAAAAATGACTATATGCAAAATGATTGAAGGCGACCGGAGCTAAAAACACAAGAAAGATGAACTTTCTCGAAAACTTTTAGACTTACGGAGGAAGAGCTTGTTTTTAGAAATATGTAAAGCCATCTCTTTTCAGTTTTACCTCAGTTAATTTATAAACTGTTAGGTTCTTTAGTCTGCCAAAACTAATTTTGAGTAAATAAATATATAAACTACCTGGAAAAAGAAACGGATATATAATGATATAAAATGAAAAAATATATAAAATAATAAAAACAAAATGCATGACTTTTCTTGTAGAAACAAGTGGTGCACTTCATTTTTTGATAGGGCCTCTTTCGCTATTAAAGAGACATTCCTGCTAAGCGAGACTGGCTGCGGTATCCATTGTTGACAGGATTACTTTTTTTTGCTAGTTGCTTTACGTCGCACCGACACAGGTCTTATGGCGACGATGGGACAGGGAAGGTCTAGGAGTGGGAAGGAAGCGGCCATGGCCTTAATTAAGGTACAGCCTCAGCATTTGCCTGGTGTGAAAATGGGAAACCAAGAAAAACCATCTTCAGGGTTGCCGTCAGTGGGGTTCGAACCTACTATCTCCCGAATAACAAGTTCTTGACAGCCACAAAAAAGGCTGTACAAATTGACTCTATATACACCAAAACATATAAATATATATAGATGCAAACTCTACGTTAAAAAGGTTAAAGGCTATCAGTCTCTTATAGACGAATGTCCAGCTCTTCCAACCAAGAGAGTGACTCGGGGGTAACTCGATGGAACCAGCAAAGGCTCGCAGAGGGCAATCCTTGAGAATGTGCACTTCAGCACAAGCTGGAGTGTCTTTCCAGCCCCACCCATGTAGAGCAGAAGCACTGTCGTGTTAAGTGTGGTCGAGGTGGAGCGAGGAAGGTTGAACCCAGGCAACTTTGTAGTTGGATCCCGGATGTTGACAATGCCGTGAGTGTGGTTGAGACCATTCATGTTTCCATGTTTTATCAGGTTTAAAATATGAATTAACTCTTCCAGGCAGGTTTCCGTGGTTTGTCTCCTTATGGTATTTTCATGTGTATCCTGATGTATTGGGAGGTAACTGTTATTCAGTATCTTGGTCCACAGTCTAACAAGGGTGCTTTGCCGTCTGATGTGAGGAGGCTGAATGGTGACCATTGAGTGCAATGTACCATTGTGTGGTGCAGTTGGACATCAACCAGACTAGTGTGGGAGCATACAGAGGAGCACACCCCCATGAAGTACCAGGTAGTCTACCCGGCAAGTTGTTACGGCTTTTAGACTTAGCTGCCAGTTTCTCAAGATGGCGTTAAGGACCTTTCTAAAGTTACACCCACACTGCAGTGTGTGGTTTCCGAACCTGATCATAGGTTGATAGTTTGTCGCCCTGTTATTTAGGTGGAACGTAGCTACCTGTGTCTTTAGTGGACTAGGTTTCAGGTGCCATTTTTTGAAATAATCGTATAGAATGTGCAAGCTACTTCCCGCCAATATTCAGGCGGGCCGTTTTACTCGAAACGTAGCAGTAATCTGGGCATGAGTGGTAGCAGAATGTTATTGTTGATCAGCTTTATGAGATTTATGGGATATTAGAGCGCGTAAAATACCGAGCTCGATAGCTGCAGTCACTTAAGTGCGGCCAGTATCCAGTATTCGGGAGATAGTGGGTTCGAACCCCACTGTCAGCAGCCCTGAAGATGGTTTTCCGTGGTTTCCCATTTTCACACCAGGCAAATGCTGGAGCTGTACCTTAAGGCCATGGCCGCTTCCTTCTCTGACGCATCATCACTGTAAGACCCATCTGTGTCGGTGCGACGTAAAGCAACTAGCAAAGAGCCCTTTCTTTCTTGACTCCCTCTTGTCTTATTGAAGTGATGGTTCCTTTACAATCATCTTCACAGTTTTCCTTGTCGATACGGATCAATGACCAAGCGGTTTTTCGCGACAGTTAACACGATTAAACATTTCCATGTTAACGGTATGGACTAAGCAACAAAAGTGTAAATTCATTATTCTATTACCGTATTTGGTTTGGTAAAACTGTCTAGGAACAAAAAAGATTGGAGCGTGTATTCTTTTGTTACGTAAGTTAGTAATTTTCAATAGGACCAATAACATACTGGTAGGTATTTAAAAAAATAAATTTTAGGAATTTTCCCTAAACTTCCATTTCGTTTATAACATGGACTGTAGCATCTTATTCCCTGACTTTACATACCAATTTTCATTAAATTCTGTTTGCCCATTTTCTTGTGTTTCGGCGTTGATATGTACTTGGCAACAAAAATCGAAATTCACAAATATTTCTGTTATCATACCTGGTACATTATAAATGTACAAGACATAAATTATCGCAAATTTAATTCTATATAACGTTGGTTATATTGTATTTATCACTCGGACCATTAATAACAAATATTTGAAAATTGCATTTCAGACCTTTCCCTAAACTACCATTTCACTCAGTGTGAATAAAAATTATTTATAACCTACACTGTAGCGTCTTATTCCCCGACTTTACATACTGATTTTCATTAAATTCTCTTTAAGCCATTTTCTCATGATGCTCATTCATACATACAGAAACGAAAATTTAAAAAGTGCACTTCCTTGTTACTGTGGACACGACTAATACAGAAATACATTATTCTTAAATTCTGAGCAATGCAATCGTTGGTGTGTTTAATATTGTTCACTTTTGGAATGTAAGAGCACTAAGAATAAGAAACTGTTTTTCTTGTTCCAGGTTCG
The DNA here is from genome assembly GCF_040414725.1 of Anabrus simplex. Classification (NCBI taxonomy): domain Eukaryota; kingdom Metazoa; phylum Arthropoda; class Insecta; order Orthoptera; family Tettigoniidae; genus Anabrus; species Anabrus simplex. The sequence continues at coordinate 2,564,994 of NC_090274.1, forward strand.
GAAAGAAGTCTACCCGTCTTGTGCGAGCTGCTGCAGTGAAACTGTCCCAGGAGCTGTTCACGATGATCACGCGGCCGGTCTATGCTCTGGTCACCCGAGTACAAGAGGGCACTGAAACTCAGGTACAAACTTTACTTACAAAGTTCAGATTGACGTGTGAGTATTCTCTCTTGAAGTCTATTTAAACACTAACATGATTCTTGTAGATTTTCAAATCCAAGTTCAGTGGCTGGGATGAAGTGATTGCCGTCGACTTCACCCGCACTGCAGAATCTGTGCAGAAAACTGGGGCCGACCTGACCAAGTGGGCTCGGCAGCAGGAGACAAAGGTAAAACTTATCTTCTAATAATTCCTCCCCTACTGAGGTCGATAGCTGCAGTCGCTTATGTGCTATTTGGCAGATAGCGGATTCGAACCCTACTGTCGGCAGCCCTGAAGATTGTTTTCCGTGGTTTCCCATTTTCACACTAAGCAAATGCTGTGGCTGTACCTTAATTAAGGCCATGGCTGCTTCCAGCCTATTCCTAGCTCTTTTCTGTACCATCGTTGCCATAAAACCTGTGTCAGTGCGACGCAAAGTAACTTGAAAAAATACCCGTCTCCTTTTCGTGGTGGTGGTGGTGATTATTGTTTTAAGAGGAAGTACAACTAGGCAACCGTCCTCTATATAAATGAAGGTATCAGCCAAAGGAAGACAAGGGCCGAGTAGGGCAGGAAAATTGATTCCCTAGGCTTCGCAAACCTAATACTGTCGGGGTCTTTAAGAGCAAGAGTTGCCCAAGGGAGGTCGGATAGGATAGATTAAAGTGTGGAGACTGGCACAAGTAAGTGGAAGCAATGCCAGGACTCAGCTAAGGGCCCCGTGGTCACCATCCCACACTCCGAAGTTCAGAGCCTCTGGGGCCCCTTTTTATTCGCCTCTTACGACAGGCAGGGGATACCGTGGGCGCTATTCTGCTGCCCCCACCCACAGGGGTTCTTTTTCATGGTCTTATCTTTCTGTATGTGCTTGATCTTTATTTTTCTGTATGGGAAGGAAAGATGGGTGAACTCAGCATATGTTATTCCCAAGTAGGAAGTAAGACTTCAAAGGTTGTGAGAATGATTGCAGGTACGAACAGAAAGGAACAATGAGAAGAGGGTACTAGGAATGGACTCTTTGCATGAAGCTGTATGTATGAACTGGCCTCAGTGTGATACGAATGGAAGAGGATAGTTTATATTGCAGAAGAACAGAAGCAGAGGGAGACGGGGACGACAATGAGTAGACTTTGTTTTTAATAATTTAAAGATAAGAGTTGTGAGTGAATTAATGCAGAATACAAAGCTGGACATGGAGATTAGCAAGAGGGTGTAAGAAACCTGTACTGGAGTTGACGCCACAGAGAGAAGGGTATTTGAATAAGTTCTTTTGAAATTTGTCTTTGTTTATTCAAGTTAGACAAAAATATATCACCTTTTAGTGATGTGAAGGATGGATTTGAAAAAGTCCAAACAGTGGTTGGAAGTGACGCTATGCATCGGCATTGGCGATATCCCGCGTTGCCGGACTCCTTCCTGCTCGCCGTGGAGCTCCTCTCCGCACCGTGGCACCGCGCTATCCCACGGCGGTTGACGGGTCTTGAAGGTCCGATGAGGATCGGGATCGAACCCGGAAGTCTGACGCCTGAGGATAGATTACTTGCAATGTGGAATTATTGATTTAGCATTCAACTTCGCTTCGGTCCCATGAAGGGAGTAAAGAAATGTATAGGCATCACAGAGAATGTCAATGAGATCTGGAATGACACTTTTTCACTGCACTGCACATTTTGCGAATTAGTACCTTCACTGTCTGGGTCCACGGCTAAATGGTTAGCGTGCTGGCCTTTAGTCACAGGGGTCCCGGGTTCGATTCCTGGCAGGGTCGGGAATTTTAACCTTAATTGGTTAATTTCGCTGGCACGGGGACTGGGTGTATGTGTCGTCTTCATCATCAATTCATCCTTATCACGACGCGCAGGTTGCCTACGGGTGGCAAATCAAAAGACCTGCACCTGGCGAGCCGAACTTGTCCTTGGACACTCCTGGCACTAAAAGCCATACGCCATTTCATTTCAGTACCTTCACTGAATATTACTACTCAACACAGTTCATAGAATTTACAAGTTCCACAGTTTAACACAGTTAGGCATTAATGAAATGATTGTCGTTCGATGCACAGTTCTAGTACACCAAGCCTACTTAGCAAACACAGTTCAAAACCTTGAGTCTGTTCTGTCTCTAAGGCACAATCTCATGAAAATAAATTTTGTTATTAAAGCATAGTTTTTACGAAATAAATTGTCACTAAGGCTCAGTGTCATGAAAATAACGTCATCAGCACAGTTTGAAGGAAAGAAATTAACTGTCCAACAAATAAACGACACATTCTTTAGAAATTATGATGATACAGTTTGTTGCGAAAGACTGACATGAGTCACATGGTCTTGTTTGTAACTAAACTATCACTTCCCTGAATATGACGATAAACTATTATGTGGCGAGTGTGCCCAGTTTATGCAAGTTGATAATAATTTATGCTTATTCGCTCGGAGAATTTAGTCCCATTCTCAATGTTACTCGAACTGTTCAAGTTTTAATACACAAGACTATCAGCTTTTGACGACTCGGAATATTATATCACCTCCTATCTCCCACAGAAATAGAGTTCAAAGTTTCCCCGTTAGACAGTTAGAAATTTGTACGTCCACAGACGCGAACACTTGTACTTTCTGTAAACACAAGTACCGTCGGCAGTCTGCCGAACAGAGTTTGCACGCCGTGGAAGCTGGGAATACACACAGATATCTCAACTAGCTCCTTTTATACCCGTTGTCCGGGCATATTCTATCTTCAATTTCTGGGTTATCCCACCGCCGATAAATTTGGTATTTTCCCCTCCGGCTGCACAATGATGTGATTGAAATGTTTGTATCTAATTCGATTCTGGAAATCATGACGTGGAAGGAATGGCTATGTCATATGTGAGCATGTTGCGCTTGTTTACACCAGAAATACTTCATAATGAATGTGGCTGTGACATTCCCGTTTCAGTACAAAATGTATCGAGCACCCATAGATCGGCAGATGCAGTGGCAAGTGACCATGGCTCCATGCCTCTCCATTCGGTCTCCACCGTTGGCTGTCACGAGAAGGGTTTTCCATTCTCTTGTACTAAGGCAAATATCGGGGCAGTTCGTGGTGTAGGCCACGGCCACCAACCCCTTCACCTTCTCCCTGGCCTCTTGAGAGGTCTGCCTGACCCCTTCAGGGTACGGAATGAAAATTTTGTAGTTTGTTTGTTTGTTAGTTAGCATACATATTGACTTGTGCAGCTGAGAACTGGACAATGCCAAGTAGGGAGGAGAGCAGAATTCAAGCCGTGAAATGAAATACCTAAAAAGTATGATAAGAAAGACTGAGTGAGAAACCAAGATGTTTGAGACATGTAAAAAGGATCAGGAGGAAAACAGATGATGGAGATGAAGTTGGAGGGAAAGAGAGTGAGAGGGAGACCTAGAACAAGGTGGATCAGAAGAAGTAGAAGAAAACGAGAGAGGAAGGTGGAGGCCACAGAGTTAGTTGCAAACTGAATGCTGAAGGCATAACAGTCAGTAATAAAGATATGTTTTATTTATGTGTTGTTCTTTTCCCTTAATCACGTCTCGGTATTTTAACACTTGATGAATGTTACGCAGGCTGACCTCGCCGCCCTCTTCACTCCTCGCCAACCTCCCATGTCTGCAGCTGAAGCTCAACAGTTGAGTGAGGAATGGAACGAAGACTTGGAGGCCATGGAGGCCTTTGTGTTGGAGGGCAAGAAGTTCGTTCGTCTTCCTGAGGAAGAATTAGGTAGGTGGTTGATGGATCTGTACCTTCTTTTACCTCATATTATTTATACCCATTGCTCTTGAAAACAGAGCATTTGAAGGTATGTTAACGCACTCGCTTATGTTCCTGGAAATTTGGTGCTGGTTTGTCAGCGATACAGGCACATAGTTCTGTGAATGATGTGAACAAATGGAATTCTTAACACGTTAACGACCACTCGGATATCGGTAACTGTTACCGTGGTACCATAATTTTTTTTTTTTTTTTTGCTTAACTGAGTTTATTCTGTGTTCTTGTGCATTTGAATTATTCCAATTATATATCAGTGCATAGGAACCATGACATCATCAGCACTACCAATGTGCTTTTTGCCTACGGTGCCATTTGACACAGCATATGCGTCATGATTGGTAATGAAGTGGAATGAGGAAAACCTGTTTTGTTTGAATATAGGTACAGTAGAAGTCCGTTATAGCGAGAATTCACAACAGCGAAAAATTCACTCGCTATAACGGATTGTCGTTATATCCGATTTTTGTATAAAAGTCGGAAAACCCTTCATGCACATAAAAATCGGTATGAAATGGCAATCAGTTTGTACAAAACTTGTGTTTCCGCAGATGATATCCACACTACGGCTTACGTGTTTGTATTTTTCGTAATCCGATACTAGGTGAAAATGTATGTTTAAATTATTTCTGAAAAAAATATAGTAGCGTATATCTCCGAATCCAAGATGAACCCCACTTTTCCCTTCAAAAAATTTAAATCATGCTCAAAAAGAAGTGTGTAAAATCATATGAATGCCTTGTTGTACAGTAGGCCTACGCGTTTTAGACTATTTTTAAATGCCGAATATTGACTTCCGTCACGCTGGTTTTTTTAATTTTTTTATTTTGCGGCTGCACAATTATTCTTTATTTTGACAGGTTTAAGGGCCATTAACTTAACATTGGCATCATAATACCGAAGAGAACTCGTTGAAAATTTTCCGGCAATACCTATTCCATGCGTCTCTACAATACAGCGATCCATCGGGAAATTATTCTAGCTGTCTATAAAACTGTTACTTTTACGCAGCGTCAGATATAACCGGCTACCGCTACACGCACGTCTCGCTTGTCGGGTTCGGCCAAATTCAGGGGCTAGCGATATATAGGCCTAATCGCGAACGTTGAAAGTCACGGTATGGCCATTCCGCCCTTGCGTTTTTCGTGCACATACCTCACAATTTCACCTTCGACTTCTTTAAAGCGTCCGTGTTGCGGACCACTAAATGCATTTTTTGTGCAGTACGCATTTTTTTAGCCTTTGTCTTCACGCTAACGTCAAATATTGGCTTAAGTTAGGCCTATGCCATATTTTCTTGCGGCTGCACAATTATTCTACATTTCCGAGTGTTTAATAAACATTAACTTAAAATTGGCATCATAATATCGTCTAGAACCCGTTGAAAATTTTCCGGCAATACCTTTTCCACGTACCTTTACAATACGACTATCCATCACGAAAATATTCCTGGCGTGTACAAACCTTAATTTTACTAAGCGTCAAGTACAATAGATGCCACTGAGTAGCCATGGCTTTTCTAAGGATTCGAAGGGTCGCATGTTTTGATGGCATTCTGCAGATTTGAGAAACACAGGCACTGCACAACCAGTAGTGATGTGTAGTAAAGAGGCGGTAATTTATTGTCAACGAGTTCTGCGCGCGTGGTTACCGGTAGTTGCTAGTGGTATCCATTAACTTACTGTTAGGCCACGAATGCAACAACCTTTGAGTTTTCGCATGAGATTCTGAGAAAAAAAAGTCTTGGATTCGGAAAAATACGGCATCACTCCAGAGATTTCTGTGGCAAACACCTCAGCTTTCTTCTTCAAACAGCGTCACGTAGCATAACCATATATGTAGCCTATCATAAAAACATATTTGAAATGCATGTAGAGAAATATCCTCTGAAATCAGTGATCTACTCTTGAGGTGTATCACATTCTTACTTAATTTCCGTATATAACATTAAAATTAAGATATCGTTTACTTCAATCTTTATTTTTAACGAGTTAACAACTGCTATCGGCCACGTTATTTACGCATTTATTACGAACATGTTATCCTCTTTCATTTCGAGTTTTCTTTAGAGAACAGCAGTCGATGGGTATTACTAATCAACTCCAACATCGCCTTTGAATGTCAACGAGAGAGCTCGCAAATGCACAAAGTGAAAAAACTATACCGTACCTAAGATGATCGCTCGCATTTTGTTGCAAACGTTTCAGTTTTCTTATTCAAACAGCGTCACGTATCCTAACTTAATCGTACTATACGTATGATGAAAACACACTTCGAGCGCCAGAGGAGAAATTATAACTTTCTCGCTATAAATTTTCATAATAGCCTTTCCGTAATTTAACCAGACGCGACAAAATATAAACTAACCTCTGAAATCAATTAAGCACTCTGCCATATCTCGAGGTGTATCCCATTCTTACTTAAGTGCAGTATTTAGCCTCAAAATTAAGCGGTCGTTTAGTCAGCCTTAATTTTTAACGATTTAACAACCGTTATCGAACACGTTATTTACGCATTTATTACGAAAATATGTTCTCTTTCATTTCAAATTTTCTTTACGGAACAGCTGTCAACGGGTATTACTAATCGACTACGACATCGCCTTCGAATGTCGATGAGAGAAATCACTAGTGCACATAACGAGGAAACGATGCCGAAGGTAATCGATCGCATGCAGTATAATCGCTGTGGTGCATAAATATCGGTAACGGAAAACGCGCGCATGCTTAATCGCTCGTAATAACGGATGCGCCAGTGATAGGGTTCTCGCTGCAACCGAAGGACGATACACAGTTTAATATAGGAATTTTGAAGGGACAGAAAAAAGTCATCGCTATAACGTAGTTCTCGTTATATGCCGTACTTGCTATAGCAGACTTCTACTGTATTCAGAAACTTTTATACAACAGATTGTAACTGTACGTATGTACGATCCCCGAGTTTTTAGGTTAGGAAATTTTCGTATATAGTTTGTAATGTTAAAATCATGTAATTTTGTTTATTTACCATGTAAAAACGTAATATTATAAGAAGAATGTATAGTTAGGGAATATTGCATATGTTCATCATTATATTTTGTATAAATTTCCGTTTGGGTAAGAGTCTGTAAATATGGCCTAGCCGTAAGGATTGTGCAACCGGGAAAACAGCGACTATATCGGGAAGGACGGTTGAAGTCAGTTGGATGTGTTGCAACAAGTGGCTTGAAAACTCGGGGTACGGCAGGTTGTATCGGTTGAAGAATTGGAGTGAATCAATGTGACATATATGAGTGGACGGTCTATGTCACATCATATACTCGATAGCCAATGCGAAGGCTTTGTTTTGAGCGAGGTTTGGGTTGACAGAGTGACGCGGGAAGAAGTGCCGGCGTGAGCGTTGCTACCAGTAAACTTTTCAGGACGCTATAACCACGTGTAGTAAGCATATATAAGTGGGTACGCGTGTGCAGCGAGTCATTCTGATTCCCATTCTGTTTCTGACTCTGATGCTGATACTGTGTGTTTCTCATTTGTACTGGTCTGCGGAAGCGACGTATTTGCGCAGTTTGCTATACGATCTGCTATTGTTCGGAGTATCTGTTGCGGAGTGAACATGGTATAATCTCAACGACTTACCGGCTTTGCAGTGGACTTTCTGAAAAAGAAAGTGTTTGTTTGGAACTTGTCACCCCAGTATGCAGCTTCAGTTGATGGAGAATTTTGCTGTTTGTTTGCCTCCGGACATGTAACGCTTTCTGTCCAGCCAGCAATTGGAAAGAATTCAAGACGTCGACGAAGAAGTGTAAATAAGGTTAGGGATGCTCGTCTTAAAGAAGGTTGCATCCATATGTAGAGAAATAGTCGTCGTACTTTTCTCTACCAGATTAGGATTCACGGTAACAGTGGAGTGCGAAGGTGCTCTTACCTGGAGGTATGTTAAAAGTATAATGATGTTCGATTTTTTTTTATTAGTGATTTTAATGATTTGTAATTTGCCTTTATAGACGGCAAATGAGTAAATCTCGTGAAGAGATGATTTTTATGGGTAGTATTGTGTATATTAGCTCTATGTAAACGGCAAGCACTAAGTGGGTTGCATAAGTGTTTATTTTTGTTGGTGTATGTCACATGTTAGTTCTTATTCTGGGAGTAAAGTCATAGAATCAAACTTAAAGTGAGTCTTTAGTCAGTGGAGTGAGGCTGAACCTGGCATGTTACCCAAATTTAATTTCAGGGGTTATATAGCAACAGGTAAGGTTATAAAGTAAGTCTGGAGCCTCGTCAGCCTAATGACCGTCGCCTTGAGAGAGGGAGTGGTTCGTTGCTCTACATAATTAAATATTCCTGCAATTGTTTGGCAGGTGGCGCCCATTATCCTTGTTATTTACACTTATTTGAGTCAACGTTTATCTGTTCAGTATTTCAATAGCTTGCGGTAGTTGCAAGATAAATAAGATTTTGAACATTTTTCACAAGAATCCTTTGTGATCATTCGCTGTAAATCATATCCAGTATTTACTAGTAGCGTTTAATAGTGCGCTGCAACAAACACAGGCAGATATGGGATTGTGTGGGTGTCCGTTAGTGCTGTCTTTTGTGGAAATACATGAAGCGCTGGTCATGGCACAAGCCTGGCTGTCGTGGACACTTCCTGCCATAGAACATTCTGTCTGTGCTATAGATGTTGATTCCCATAGGGACCATTTGTATTGGTAATACTGTCTGTGCGTTGCTCCTCTTTGTAACATTACACTGCTTCCGCGATCTACGCACATTCTCCTTAGCCACACATTTACTGGAAAAACATGTTTCTGAAGGCAGTGTGATAGATTTCCGGAGCCTACAAAACTGTGTTTCTTCCACTGAGAAGGCCCTACAACCTCGTTATTCTCTGTTGACATTGTGTAAAAAGTATGCCAAATTATAATGGCTATAGAGATAATACCTAACAATTAATCTGCTGCCGAGATTGATCATAATTGTTTAATAGCAGCTTAACAGTGCACAGATAAGAGGTCCTTGTGTTTACATAGGTACTGGCAGAATGATGAGCTTTAATATTTGCCGCGGAGTGTGACCCATGTTTGTCGTCGTTACGCGCTTGTGTTAAGGTGCATACACACTCGCAAGCTTTTGCATGTAACGTTTATTCTAACCTCATTCTCTTAGTCGAGACACGTTCTGAATTACACATGTAAATGTACCGTATTTCTCTGAATGCAAGGCGACCCCCACTTTTTCCTTTTAAAAAATCAGGCTTAAAGAGTGCTTCGTGAAATGATAGAAATGCCTTTCTTGTACAGTACACACTTTTTAGACTATCTTTGTCTTCACGCTTCATTTTCTTGCAGCTACACAATTATTCTTTATTTCTGAGAGTTTAGTAACTATTATATTAAAAGTGGCATCATATCGAAGAAAACCCATTGAACATTTTTCGGCAATACCTGTTCCACGTGTCTTTACAATATGACGGTTCATCACAAAAATATTCCGTCTGTCTGTAAAACTGTTAATTTGACTAATGTCAGGTACAGTAGATGCGTTATAACTCTGCCACTGAATAACCATGGCCTTTCTAAGAAATCTAAGGCTTACGTTTTGATGCCATTCTGCGGATTTGAGAAACTTTTTTGTAGAGGCTTCTGGGGATTGTTGCTTGCCCTGTCACCCGCCAAGTAGAATGTCATTCTCTCTTCACTATTTCCCCGAGAACCAGCGACGTTACACAGAGGTTGCCGCAGCTAGCGTTGTAGCCTATAGGCATGGACATTGAAGGTTGAGTTTTATGCGCGCACGGGGGTGAAGGCAAGCAGCGAGGTTATCATGGCTGTTGCCAGTGGTGCTTCTTTCTGTTAGGTCGCAGATGCAAGAGAACCCTTGATTTTTCACATGAGATTCTGAGAAGAACGTCGTCTTGGATTGGGAGGAATACGGTACTTTGAGCGTGCTCTGTCCTTGGGGGACGATAGGTCATGTGTTGCAAGAAGAAAGCTGGTTGAATACAGGTGTTAAGACTATGAACACAGGGTAATATCCTTGTCTCCTCTCATTGACCTGTCAGTTTCTAAATTCTATTATTTGTTCCTTTCCAACATTCCTGTCCTTGGTGTGTATGACTTGCTTGTTCCTTCATTTCTTACAATGATCGATCAGTGTAAGGTGAGGAGGGGAAGGACTGTCTCCATATCACACAGATGAGCTCTCTCTATCGACGTAAGTTTAAAATGTTCATTTCAGAAAGTGTCTTAAGTTTCTTGTGAAGAGCCATAATGCGTCTTTCTACCACCAGGTCACTTCTACAGCAAGGACTGTTACGTGTTCCTGTGCCGGTACTGGGTGCCCGTGGAGGAGCCAGAGGACGGGGCAGCTGACGAAGAAGCTCCCGTGGAGGACGACTTCCAGTGCGTGGTCTACTTTTGGCAAGGTCGGGAGGCTAGCAATATGGGCTGGCTAACGTTCACATTCAGGTGATCACTTCTCTGCTCACTAATTCTTATTTCAACCCTCTGGGAGGAAGGACCGTTCATCAGTAAAATATAAACGATTTCCTTACTATTGCTTAATTCATTTTTTTATGGCTTTCTGCCTACCGTTAGCTAGTTTTTGTAGACCCTCTTTGTAGAAGTCGGCCGCCTAGGAGGAAAACCATTTCTGAATCTGCGTTAACTTTGTTGGTGTGAAAACGCTTGCTGCCGAGGAACTTTTCCAGATGCAGAAAGAGGTTTTAGTCGGTAGGTGCTGTTCAAACGCAAGCATTTGGCCCGAAGGACTAAAAGTGCGAGATGGGGTTGCTAAGGAGCTGGTGGACGACTCTATGTATAACAATATGGACATGAAATGGAGTGCACAATGTCCTCGGCTCTCTTCCCACATTGAACTGTCATTACATTTGAATTTTTTTTACAATTTGCTTTACGTCGCACCAACACAGATAGGTCTTCTGGTGACGATGGGATAGGAGTGGGAATGAAGCGGCCGTGGCCTAAATTAAGGTACAGCCTTAGCATTTTGCTGGTGTGAAAATTGAAAACCACAGAGAACCTTCTTCAGGGCTGCAGACAGTGGGATTCAAACCCACTATCTCCTGATTGCAAGCTCACATTTGTGCACCTCTAACCGCAACCGTCGTTAATTATCTTAATCCTATTTTATAATATATTACTTGTTAATGAAATAAAGTGAAACCTCGTAAGTGCATTCCTCATTAACACCTTTTCCCCTCTTAGCACATCGTAAATTTGAAGCCCCGATTCTCATCGTATTAAATCTGTATAAAAATACCTCTCATCATGTCATGAATTTTCGGTATTACCACTTAGTATGATCACATTTTTCCTAACTCTGAAAATGTTACTGTATTTTTCATCCCTTGTGAAAGAAACTTGATTTCCAACACAGGTAAGAGCCATCACCACAGTTGCGTGATTTCGGGAAACTGCCTTCCTGAACTTCACGGGATGAGTTGCACTTTCGGGGAACAAGCCGTTAGCCTCAGGAATGTTCAGTTTTGCTTGTCGGTTAGCAGCGAGAGAGCAGAGTGAGCCTGTTTGTGTGCATTCCATTCAGAAGGTAGAAATGTATTGTGTGTTGAGTGAATATCTGGATTAGGAACAAATGTGGTGCATATTTCTCTTGTGATGACCTAGTAATGGATATGGAAAATGTTGTGAAATTCCTTAATAATGAAGAGAAAATCTATCAGAAAATGGACTCGCATAAGCGCACAGAAGTCGCAAATGTTAAAACTCGCACCTTCGATTTTAGACTCGATCACTCAAGTTGGTGGAAGTTTTGTTTGATTCAAAATGGCGGCCAGAGTCATTCCTGGCAGTTGCACATGGTCGAGTGTAACCACCAATTCATCGTCTAAGAGTGTGACCAGAAAATAATGTTTAATAACCCACTGCTCCAAAATAAAGGCTTACTAATATTTGTATGAGAAAAAGTGTGATCTGCAATAATACTTTGATATATTTTGCTAGCTGCTGTGCACATTTTCATATTTGTTGTCTGGAGTTTTTTATAAATTTCAGTGTATTTTATATTCCCCACCAGAAAGGATATATTTGTTCTCTTGTGTCTTTCTCACCTTTCAATACTTTCCTCTTCTTTAGAAATGGTAAATAGGCCTATATTTTTCACTGTACCTGCAGATACACAACGTAAAATGCCCTCATGTCAGAAAAATCGTATCTAGTGTTTCCATGCCCATGTTGGATAGTTTTTATTCATATATTCATTAGTACGCTATCTCACTTAACAAGTTCTTTTCCTTTTCCTTGCAGAAACGCCTTAACGAGGTGCACCGTAAATCAAATCGTCCACTAGGAATCATTCAAATGAAATGGAAGTAGAAGGCAAATGATTAATTCTAGACATGATATAGGCTTTTGGGCTTATGCTTTGTCAAGAAAATAAGGTGAAATTCTTTACGTTTTTCAGAGAACTTTGCTCTGTGTCATCAGAAGAAAATCTCCAACTGTCCATGAAAAAAGGATTCTTAAACAATGAGCTTTGAATTTATACGTTACGAATTTGGAAAACACCGAAATACCAATAGTGAAGGGACAGGGAAGGGACACTACCTATGTAAATCCTTAATGGCTGGCAATCAGGTATTACTCAATTGATAGCCAGTGTCCCTGTCGAAATTGTTAGGATTTCTACGTATTTCCACAGCTTCCCGTATAATACTGGACCTGTAGTGTCTAGTGTGGGTAAGAGCTCGAGCATCTTGAAACATGACATCATGCTCATTGTTTAAGAAGCCTTTTTCGTGGAGAGTCAAGATTTTCTTCTGATGATGTAGAGCAAAGTTCTCTGCGAAATGTAAAGGATTTCACCTTATTTTCTTGGCACAGCATAAGCCCATAAGCCTATATTATGTCTATAAGTACAGGCCTTGGAAGCATCAATGGCAAAATGATTAATTCCATTTAAATGTGCCTAATAGCAAGAGAACTACGTTGTATTGAAAAAGATCTTTTCTCAGGATGCAATTGCCATCCCATAATCTCTTAAAAATGTTTGAAGGGGCTGAAAAAACATCATTTGCCTCAGTAAATCTTTAGGAAAGAAACAGGGGACAACTCACTTCTCACTCTGGTCCTCCTCTATCATCCAGTGTTTAGGTTGTGCAGATTCAGTAGTTTGCCATATTTTTTCTTTATGGATAACTTCCTGGCTCTATTCCCCGTGTGTGCTACCTACACCCACTTGGATCTGTTCTGTTCAGTCCCCCAAGCCAACACCATGGGAATAAGAAAAAGTAATGATGGTGTGAAACTCGTTCAAATTATAGAAATAACCTTTGCTATTGAAATTATTTTTCTAGCATAGTTTTAATATTGTGTTTATCCTTATGTGCTTCTGTCCTTTTCTCTAGATTGCTTTCTTCGATAATCTGTATTTGAACACTTCTTGTAATCTGTGTGTTGTGCAGTCTCCAGAAGAAGTTCAAGGGCCTGTTCGGAGAGAAACTGGAAGTGGTCCGGACTCACCAGCAGCAGGAAAACCTCAAGTTCATGGCCCACTTTAAGCGCAAGTTTGTCATTCACTGGGGCAAAAGGAAGGAGGTTCCTGTACCAGGATCTCCACCAGCAGTGGAGTTCTACCACCTGCGCTCGAATGGCAGTGCCCTCTGTACACGTCTCATCCAGATCAAACCTGACGCCATGGCGCTCAACTCTGCCTTCTGGTTAGTACATCTGTACTGTAGCATAGGTCATTTAATATGGGTTTCCTTTCCCTCCCTCCCGCTGCGTTGACAATCGCACGTCCGGGGGTAAGGCTTGGAGTGAGGCCATACCTGTTCTGTTTTGTAGTTTTGAGATATCTTATAATTATGGCAATAATGATAATAAATCGTGTTGCTTTCCTTTGGATCTTATCTCCAGTTCTTGTATCAAGTAATCCTGATGAGGGTCCCATACACTAGAACCATACTCTGATTGGGGTCTCATACCTGCCAACCCTTCAGATTTACCCAGGAACTTTCTGTTTTTTAACTCTTCTTGCGATTTTCCGATTTATATTTACTACCTCCTATTTTTTACCAATATAACCTCCAGTACGGCCAATACTCTTCCCCTAGAATAAATTCTTATGTGCTAGTGGAATTTTAAAGCGCATTTATTTGATGCTTTATTTGGCGAGTTTTCCACTCACTAAAGCAGCATGTGCTTTACAGCTGGGAATTCGGGACGGAAGTGTATTGTCCTACAAGCAGGACAGGCTATCGTACACTAGCAACTCCGTTAATCGGGATTCGGGATGAGTTTGTTCTTACTTTGTTATTGTGTGGTTTGCGTGCTGTTAACATGGTTATTGCGTGTAGTTTCGTTGGAGTTGTAGGCCACATGTTTTTTCTTGCAGTTCTGTGCTTTTACCCCAGTCAAAGTCTTATGTTAATAATGTATGAGACATATTGATCTGTTTTGTATGCGGTAGTTTAGCGTATTTCAGTTTATTTGCATTCATTCTTAGTTCATAATTTTAATGACTTGAATGTATTTCAGAGTGTTGTCTCATTGACAGTTTCTCGTATTTCTTTCTTCACATTACGGCCACGAAACCTATAAATTGAATTTCCTTTCATTTTACAGTCTAATAAAGGAAACTATTATGCATTTTCTTCCATGTTCATTACATTTTCTTGTAACCATTTTTATGTTTTCTTAGTTTAACATCTTGAATTTAATGGTCAGTTCACATTGTAACTGTAGATATGTATGCCTTTTATCTTGTCTTTCTTCTACGTAGTCCGTGGCACAATATACGTGATCAAATCAAAGAAATAAAATATATTCCTATTTTTGATTTCTGAAAGTTGGCAGGTATGGGGTCTTAGCAGCGACTTATATGCCCTCTCCTTTTCATCCGTACTGCAACCCCTAAATGTCCTCATAACGATGTGAAGAGATCTGTAACCTTTATTTACAATCCCGTTAACGTGATTACTCCAATGAAGATCTTTACTTACATAAACACCTCGGGACTTTCACCCCATCAGCGGGGTAATTAAAACTGAGAGGACTTTTCCTCTTGGTGAAACTTCTGTTGTCTGCTGTCCATCTCGCAGTATCGTCGAGGTCTTGTACTCCGTATGCTATAATATCATATTTCTATTCAGAATTCTGGTAAATAAATAATACTAACAGCAGTGCCATTTAAGGCTTTTGTGCCGAGTACGTGGCTGCATGGTTTGGATCTCGTAGTTATCAGCTCGCATCCGGGAGATAGTGAGTTGGTATCCCACTGTCGGCAGCGCTGAAGATGGTTTTCCGTGGTTTCTCATTTTCACACCAGACAAATGTTTAGCTGTTCCTTAGTTAAGGCCACGCCAACTTCCTTCCCACTCTTAGGCTTTTCCTCTCCCGTCATCGCCATAAGACCTACAGTATCTGTGTCGGTGCAGTGTAAAGCAGAATGTAACAAGAAAAAAGTTGGGGGGGTGGGGTGCGGGGTTCACAGGTACAGATTAAAAATTTGCAGTGATAGAACCAGCTTGTGGACTGGCAGGCCTTTCCAAAACGTTGAGGCTGATTGCACAGACCTGGCAGCAGTTTTAATACTTAACATTGATTGAAGGTAGAGAGCATGAGTGTAGTTGATCTCTCTTTCCATGTTTTCGAGTGATGAAGTTTTGTGTGCATCACATACATATCAGTGGTTCAAACTCTGTTGTGAACTATCAAGTTGGAAATATGGTACGCCATTCTTCATTTGACTAATTTTCTTCATGAATTCTGTTGCTATTGTGATTCATATTTTTCGTTTATTTTCTTGCAGCTATATCCTGAAAGTTCCGTTGGACAAGGAGGAATCAACAGGAATTGTGTATGTTTGGATTGGTTCTAAGAGCGATCCAGAAGAAGCACGATTAATCGTGGAGATAGCTGAAGACATGTTCAATAATGTAAGTCTGTGCATGGTTGTCGAGTCTGATACCGTGGCAGGGTAGGGGAGAGCGTGGTTTACAGTTTTTAATCATTGGATTGTGTGGTCAAAAGCCTGGATTCAGTTCAAAACCTGTCTGCAGTGTTTATAAGGAGTGAGGGCATATGAAAATTCTAGGAAAACAACAGATAGGGAACCTGTCACTGGGCGACTGCCTTAAATGCAGATCAGTATCTGATTGATTGATTGATTGATTGATTGATTGATTGATTGATTGATTGATTGATTGATTGATTGATTGATTGATTGATTGACTGACTGACTGACTGCTCGTCCGTCGCATGGGGGATACTAAGCCGTGTTAGCCTACGCCTGTCAAATATGTGCCTAAACCCAGTTTCACCCTCTTCCTACCTCATCTCAATCCCAGTTTGTCTCGGGCATCGAATAGGAAGACGTGCTCCAGGCAAGCCAACATTGCCCTCGGACACTAAAAGCCATACAGTATACAGATGTTAATGCCATACAAATGCTGCTCTACTATGTTGCCACACATCAAAGCAAGCAGGTATGGAACTTTATAAATGATTCTATGTTCTCTTTACAGTAAACTTGGTCTTGAACGCATTTTATACAATTATTATTTTATGCTTTGCTGTACCATTTGTTAGTATGTATATTAACTGTCATGGAAAAATTGTTGCATATGGCTCTGTCGTAGGCAAAATATAAATAAGTAAATAAATATAAATTACCCCCTGTAGATGGGGAATGCAGATGAAGAACACACCCATGGTATCCCCTGCCTGTCGTAAGAGGCAGCTAAAAAGGGGCGACCAAGGGTTGATGGATTTTGAACCCTGAGATTACCTCTGATTATGTGAGGAACACAATAGGTCTTCTTCATTTGCGATTAGTACCACTATCACAATTATAGATCAAGATTTCCTGCCTGTATTTAATTTCTTTAAATGTATTTATTCGCGTTAAAAATACATTAATACAGTACCTATTTCCTAGAGAACATCTTCAGTTGAAGA
Organism: Anabrus simplex; assembly: GCF_040414725.1. Classification (NCBI taxonomy): domain Eukaryota; kingdom Metazoa; phylum Arthropoda; class Insecta; order Orthoptera; family Tettigoniidae; genus Anabrus; species Anabrus simplex. The sequence continues at coordinate 2,581,838 of NC_090274.1, forward strand.
ATATTAACGTTAAAAAGATAAAACAACAAATGCATTAATTTAATACATTATTTATTCTAAGACAACGTACAATTTTTGTTGTTAATGATAAATGACATATTAAAAATAATAATATCTATAATTGTGAGTGTTATACCATCATTACAGACCTGTAATGAAATTAATAACTCATGATAGTGCCACTGTGTGAGGAACACGATGGGTCTGTGATTAGTATCACTACATGAGGAACACTATTGTTCTACTTTACCAGTGATTAGTACCATTATGAAGGGCCGGTACCTGGATTTTGGACATCTTTGGACAACAAGCATCATCACTTTGGAAGCAGTCCCGTGCTCAGTTTATACCATTGTTTTAAGTAATTTTATGAGAAGGAGAGACATAGCAGGTCAGATTTAAGTTCATTATAATTTTTTATTGTTGTCCTTTTGAATTTGTCAGTGGATAAATTTTGGAATTTTAATTGTCATTAGATTTCACTTCATCTTGTACCATTAGGGGCCGATGACCTAGATGTTTAAACAACAAACATCATTATCAAATAAATAAAGTTGTTCACATCAAGTTGTTAACCGTGCTGAAAATCTTGTATAAAATGTTCTATTCATTGTTTATGAATTGCTTGGCGAGGCGAGGTAAAGGGGGAGCAGTAGAGAAACGAGCTTCACATACTCTCAGCCCCTGCTTTATCAGGAGGGTGGGTTTGGGGCCATCTCGGTAAACCTTCAGTCCTGCGTACAGCTGGATAAACAAAGCAAAAGGGAAGAGGAAGAAATATAAAGATGATTATGAGTTGATCACAGAAATAGAAAAGGTATGCAGTGGGTCAATACAAGTAGTGGAAAGGAAGAGAGGAAGAATGAAAGAAGGCTTGTCATAATAGGATAAACATGGAGTGGGAGGTGGGACCGTGAAGGACGAACATGAAGGACATTGGCAATCTCCACGTTAGGCAAGTCAGAGTTCGATAATTGAGAACAGGTAAGGAGAAAAAGGATAACAATAATTAAAGTAAAGGTAAATGTTGTTAAATTAAAGGAAATGATAGTTTCAATAATAACTCCAATAAGTATAGTGTGTACATTTCCGACCAGCGGGAGATAACAACTGACAATACCAGGAATAATTTCAGTTGCGAGTATAAGAAAAGTTGCACAAAAATGCCAAATTGATTAGGTGATTTACAAAAGGGGTTGTGAAGACATGTCCTGTACATACAAACACTAATGTGTCAGGGGAATATATTTGAACGTTGAATATAAATTTAGGCAAGAAAATAAGCCTATTTAACATGATCAACAATCAGATTCACTGAAAATTCCTGTAGAAATAATAAAGAAAAGAAACTGCCCAAGTCTTAAGAAGAATAAAAAGACAGCTTCATAAGGACACACTGCAGTTAATTGAAGAATAATTCAATAAAACTCAATCAAGGGACTACTACAAAACCTTCAGAAAACAGCTAAAAAATATGAACCCCTGACCCTACTGATGAAGGATGAAAATGGTAAGCTGGCCCATAACAATAAAGACAATGCAGAAATTCTGGCTAAATATTTCAACAAGCTTCTAAATTGTGAGGAACCTACAGAACTCCTTCATTTGGACACCAACACCCCGATAAAAACATCACCAGAAAACATCAATCCCCCCACAATAAAGGAAGTCTACCAAGCACTGAATAAATTAAACTACAAAGCGCCAGGAGAAGATCAGACCTTGGTGGAAGTCTGGAAATATGCAGGAACCTCAGCAAAAGTTGCCCTCCATCAACAACTTGTCTCTATCTGGATTAAAGAAGAACTGCGAGAACACTGAACAGCCCTCATTCACCCACTGCACAAAAAAGGAGACAAAACCGACCCTAATAACGACAGGGGAATCTCACCCGTAGACACACAATATTTTCAGTAATCATCCTTAATAGGATAAGTTTACAACTTGAGAAAGAACTAGGAGAATATCAAGGAGGTTTCAGACCCTGGAGGAGCTGTCCTGATCAGATCATGAGTCTTAAGTTGATAATGGACTATAACAGGAGAAGAAACAGAGATATGGTGATAACATTTGTTGATTTCAAGAAAGCTTACAGTTGCATCCATAGAGAATCTCTGTTTAAAATTTTAAGACACCTTGGACTACACCCCAAATTAATAAACATGATAAAATTGACTCTCCCTAACACCAAATCAAAAGTGAAGTTTAGGGGTGAAACATCAGAGACATTTGAAATTAAAACTGGACTACGGCAGGGAGATGGGCTCAAGTCACTTTAAATATCTTGGAGAAGTAATAACACATAACCTAAATGGAAAAAATCTCAATCCGAACAAGAACAAATTTATTAGCTAAAAGCACAGAAATTAACATGGGATATCTACAAAAAGGAATGTCTATCAATAAATACAAAAATAAAACACTACAACACAGTTATAAAACTGGAAACTACATATGCAGCAGAAACACTTTTTCACCTGAATAAACAGTCAAAGACTGACAGACTTCAGAAAATTGACAGGAAGATTGGAAGAACCTGCATCAACAAAAATACCAGAAAGATGGACAGTGGCAGATAATACCGAACAAAGTCGTGTACAGAGAGCTAGAACCCGTTACAGATACTATGCATTAGAGGAGATTGGGATTCTTTGGACATATCATGAGGATGCAGGATTAAAGACTTCTGAAACAACTAGGACAACACAATCTCGTCTCAAAAAATACCACAACAGGATGTAAATGGATTAGAGAAGTAAGAGAGGATCTGAAGGAAATAGGCCTTACAACAGAAGACACCACAAATAAGATAAAACTGAATACAAACCTCCGCTTTACCCTTACAGGAAACAAACCAACAACACGCATATTTTCAACCGAGGATAGGGCACAACGATTGGAGCGTGTGAAGAAGTACTGGGAGGACCCTCAAGCCTGAACAGTTCCTTCAAAGAGACTGACTAAAGTGATCCTATGTGGTCATAAAAAAAAAAAAAAGAAAGAAAAAGTTGTTAAATTCTTATACGAAGTATCTTAGGGATGTGTACACTGTGAATGATACCAAAATTTTTAGCAAGATATAGGATAGGGTGGGGAATGGAGGAAGTTAAGAAACCGAGACACACAATGAAAAATAGTGGCCTGTAAATCGATGACTCCACCAACTCCGTCAGCAACCGAAGAATAGAATAAGAGAAGAGAAAATAGTTGCAGTAGATGAAGCAGGGCACAGGCTCTCGTTCAAGCTGCCGGGTTAGGCATGGATATAAGTTCATTCTGGAAATAGAAGTGACGTCAGGGGAGCGGGAGAGTGACCAAGATGGCGGCCAGAAAGTGAAGAACAAGATTGGAAGAAAGTAGTTTTAGAATGAAGTGCAAAGTAAGTCTGGAATATTTGTATCTGCTCAGCAATGACAAATCAAGTCATACAGGTTTATTCTGATTAGATGTAGTGAAATCATGTACCCTCTTGGAAGTTCTGTGGCATGAAAATGTTGATGCTAATTTTCCAGAATTCATTGTCTAATTTCCTTGTGTTTGGCAGGCATGGATTGGCTTCCAGACGCTCAACGAAGGAGAAGAGCCGGACAACTTCTTCTGGGTGGCTCTCGGCGGTCGTAAGCCTTACGACACCAATGCAGACTTCATGAACTACACCAGGCTGTTCCGCTGTTCCAACGAGAAGGGTTACTTCACCGTGTCTGAAAAGTGTTCAGACTTTTGCCAGGTGTGTAGAAGTTTAATGTCTCTTTCTCTGTGGTTGCTGTAATGCTAGAATTTTGAAGCAGAGAGGGACCAGCTCCTTGGCTGAGTGGTCAGCATAGTGGGCCTTCAGTTCAGAGGGTCCCAAGTTCAATTCCTGGCTGGTTAATTCTTCCAGATCGGTTTTAGTACATTTTAATACACACATGTTCATTGACATAAACAAGTCAGACTACTGACCACCAATAATAATAATAATAATAATAATAATAATAATAATCTCATATGAAAAGGCAGTGGATATAGAGTACAAACATAATAAAGAAAATCATTGAAAAAAGTGCAGCAACTTTAGAGGGATTACGTTACTGTCCCATGGTTTTAAAATATTTGAGAAGATTCTTGAGAAAAGATTAAGGAAAATTATTGAACCCCAACTGCAAGAAGAACAATATGGATTTAGGAAAGATAGATCAACTATAGACCTCATATTCACACTGAAAGTATTAGAAAAGCCTGGGAGAAAGATCGTAACTTGACATTTGTGTTTGTAGACATTGAACAAGCATTCAAGAGTGTCCCTAGAACAACTAAATGGGAGTGTCTTAAAAAGAAGAATCTATCTATGGAACTAATTCAGAGATTAAAAATGCTTTATGATGACTCCTACAGCTGTGTTCAAGTAAGAAATGGACATTCAGATTGGTTCCAGACATCTAGAGGAGTGCAGCAAGGCAGTGCCCTTTCACCATTGGTATTCATCACCATCATGGATGAAATCATAAAAGAAGTGAAGCAGAACACCAACATGGATCTTAAAGCAGATGATATAGTTATCTGGGGAAATAGCGAGATGGAAGTCCAGGAAAGGTTGAACGTGTGGAATGATCATCTGAAAAAATATGGACTGAAAGTAAGTGCTACAAAAACTGCTGCAATGTCTGTTAATAGACAGAGAAGTAAAAATAACATAATGCTGGAGGTTGTACAATTAGAAACAGTAAACCAGTGTCAGTAACTTGGATGCATAATATCAAGTGACAACAGAATACGGCTTGAATTAAATAACCGTATTCAGAAATCCAGTCAATTCTATCAGCAAGTTGGAATAAACAAGTGCCACTAAGATCAAAACAAACTCTGTTTCGAACATACTTTGTCCCTATATTGACTTATAGGTTGGAAACATACACAACTACAAAAACGATGACAGCAGACTTCGGGCTTCAGAAGTGAAGTTTCTAAGAAGCATGCTTCCAAAGACTAGGAAAGACAAAGTAAGAAACGAGAAGAACAAGCTGGAATAAATGAGTCCCCGTGAGACCATAACTAGGGCTCACGTCAAACATATGACAGAAGGAAGAATTGCAAAACAATGGTTGCATACTGAAATTACTGGAAAGAGACCTGTTGGAAGACCTAGGAGGAGATGGCTGGACCAAGTGAAGGAAGAAAGGAATCAACTGGGATGAAGTCTTGAAGGAGCAGTGGTACATGAATAGACTAAAATGGAGAGCGCTCATAAACCACACCTGGGACACTGGAGTGATGATGATGATCTGCAAACTAACTATGGGAAAGTCAAGAGGTCAGATAACTTTAAATATGTTGGTGAACGGATCCAGCCGAATAGATTTGATAAAGAAGCAAATAAGGGAAGGGCTAAAAAAAAATTGAGTTAGGCTATAGATGAGTACAGAATAAATACAACGAAAGAACAATATCGTACAGGACAAGGATCAGACACTATACCATGGTTATCAAGCCAGAATCAAAGAAATAATAATAATAATAATAATAATACAATCCGTAAGAGACAGGCACGATATTACGGTCATCTCGAACAACAGGCTGACTAAACAGATCTTTCACTTTTTTGACTCGAAACCCAAAACCACAAAACCCTGATTTATGAACACCAAAGAAAACCTCCAAATGCTGCATATAAAACCCGAAGACGCCTTCAGTAGAGATCTCTTCCACAAAAATGATACTGACGAATGGGCTAAACTGAGACAAGCAACCAAAAAGATAAGGTACCACCTGACCAGAGGAACGCAAGCTGGCCCACTCATAGGGAATGACGCAAACTCCCAAATATAACAAGAATTAACATGGACCTAGATGGTCCGAATGATGATGATGATGATACAGTGAAACCTCGTTAAGACATTTCTGCAGGGTACAAAGAGTATATTAAGCGAGAAAACACACTGGTGGATATACAAATAAAAACTATGCAACAGGGATACGGAAACACTAAATGCAATGTTTTCCGACATGAGGGCATTTTGCATCGTGTATCCGCGGGTACAGTTAAAACTATAGGCCTATCTGCCATTTCTAAAGATGAGAGGAAAGTGTTAAAAGTTGTGAAAAACACGAGAGAACAAATATAAAAATGGGATTATAAAATGACAAGTACTGATACTCTGAAAGGTGTGAAACACACCAGACAACAGATATGAAAACAGGTTGCACAGGGGCCAATAAAAATATTATTGTAGATCACACTCTTTCTAAAACAAAATAATAATAATAATAATAATATGATACCATTTATGTAACTTGACTGCCAATTTTAACATTTTGATAATAATTTTACGTCCCTGTGACACATTACTGTCAATCAGGCTGAAGTGTTAATTATGTTTGTGTTATGGCAATGGCAATATGGAGTTCTGTCGTTTTAGTTTCCCTTAAAAAATCCACTTCCTCACTGAAAATTGATCCTAGAAACTTGAGATTGTGTCGGACACTCTTATGCCGAATTAACCATTGTCATTATCATCTTTTGGGAACATTAAATGCTGTATTTCGTGTTCTGCAGTAATTGATGACGGTATTTCTGTTACAGGATGATTTGGCGGACGATGACATCATGATCCTGGACAACGGTGAACAGGTATTCCTGTGGCTGGGAGCCAAGTGTAGCGAGGTGGAGATCAAACTGGCGTACAAGTCTGCTCAGGTAATGGCTCGGTCAGCGTGCCCATCACTACATGACGAGTACTGTGATTTCTTCTGGAAGTGGAAGGTTTGAGCTTTCGAATGATGTACTGTATAGCGCTCGTCATGTAAGGCAAATATCAGCGCCCTATTCTGTTTTTTCTAATGACTCATCCATCACCTCTGCCAATTTGACTAGCTACATATTGAAATCACGAGACATAACCATCAACAAACTAACCTCAGTGTAAGGATCAATAATTGTGGTTCCCTTATTCATAATGAAGTCTGTTTTCAAGCTCAGTGAGGAATTAAGGAACTTCACTCTTTCTCACCCTCACTCAAATTAATGTTATGTATTTCTGCCTTTATTTTGATATATGCTAACCGCATTCTTCAGTGTTTGCCTTGTGTAAATAATTCAGGTCCCTTCGTGAAATTTGCTATTATTTGTCAAACTTGCATGAAAACACATCAGCGAATATATTACATGTACATTTGTCGCAAGTCAATAAGAATTCACAGTGGTAGTCTACAAACCGTAGCAAAATTGTGAAAAGACAAGATTAGGTTGAGTTAGGTTGATAATAAAATTTCCTTACATTTCAACTGAACTGATCTTTGTAAAGGAGGTAACTTTTTTTTTTCCACAAGAGTTCTTGCAGATTTTTCTTGCTTCTTAGACATCCTAATTCAATTCTAAGTATTGGACGAAATAAGACCGTAATTAATAAAACGCTCCGTTCGTCATTTCAATCAAACTACATTATTTAATGCATTGTTTGAACATGCCGCAATTCTACTTACCTGGTATTACTCAAACAGATTTACAATCCCACAGAAAAAGAACGTAATTATACCCGCAAAATAACACTATTGATTTTAGCAATACGTCAGTGGCAATACGTAATTCTGGCAAGTCATGAAATAGATGACGACTGTTTAGTGCTAACGTCGCAGATTAAGGGTAACTGTAAGACATCGTATCGGCAAGTAGGGTCCCTAAACTCTATGGTTAGGGACACTCAATTGAAGTCAACAGTTAGACAATCGCTACCTTCAGTATTAACAGGGGAGAAAAAGTGAGTGTATAGGCTTACGTGCCAGGGACTATACTTTGATCCCTATTTTGATAATGTTTTGTTCACTGAAATTAGTGATATTCCAAGGAATGTTTATCTCTTGCTGCCAGGAGCAATCACTGCATTTGTCTGCTATCTAGTGCCTACTATGCACACTTCTAGCAATAGACCTTTCGTTACTCTTGAGGAAAAAGCAGATTGTCAACATAATCATAAATTCTGTCTACTCGGGGCTTTGTTGAGACAAGCGTGTTTTAGGGTTCTTTTAGATATTTTTCCTTATGATTCGCTGTCTTGCATTCCACCTATCGTGAGTGGAGATGGCTTCTACAGGCAAGTGCAGCTTATCGAGCATGGAAATAAAGTATGTTTTAAGAGAACAGTTGAGTGATTCTGACAAATGTTTGTTAGATTTAGATGGTAATGTGAGTGATGTCCTTGGTTTGGAATCAAATACAGAATGAGAATGTTCATGTCACGGCTAATGCATTTCGATGGGAGAACATGTCTAATTGATGGGTCAAATAGAACATTTTATAGGGAACGCAGTCCCTCAGAATGAAGCAGTTGGGGAATGTGATGGTGTGAAGGGTGCGTCTGACGTTTCACACCAAACTCAACTGTTAAAGTAAGATAGCATCATTTTTTCTGAAAGAATATCATCATCATTGTACAGTTCCAGTTTCCCAGGTACTGTTAATGAGCTTCTTCCTGTCTATATACAACTTGTCATGGAGAACATCATCCACTGTCCATTGATCGGGTTTTAGGGCCTCCTGCAGGTCTTTTTCCCTCCACCTGTCCTTCAAAATTTATTCTGGCTATTCTTGTGAGCTCACATGCCCATACCACCGTAGTGTGGATGTGCCAATTCGGTCTAATAGGGATGTCTTTATTCTGGCTTCTTTCCTCACGCCGTCATTTCTTAACTTGTCCATCTTGGTCTTCTGGATGGTGGATCTAACAAATTTCATCTCTAATGCTTGCAGTCTTGTTGAATCCCTTTTTTTTTTTTGAGGGTGCACGCTTCAATACCATAGGTCAATATTGGTATGAAATAGCTGTTAAACATAATCAGTTTGGCCGGTTTTGGAGTCGTGTCATCCCATGAAAGCATACCTGCCAACTTTTATGGTTTATCCGTAAAATTGACGGAAATTGCAGCATTTTATGGTTTTACGGATGGACGATGTCATTTCATGACTTCGCGGTCAAAAATTTGAAACTTTAACATTCGATAATCGCTCCACTTCCGTACAATCGTTTGCATGGGTTGAAGCACACTCGGTCTTGGTCGAAGGCAAGTCCACGATAGTTGATAACCCATTCTTTGTGATTATTAGTGTTTCTAACCGTGTGATGTTTGTGTTGTTATTGGAGTTGAATTTAAAGCCGGGTTAACATTCTTCAGTGTGAATCTTACATGTCGACAGGTTCTGCTCTGCAAATTCTTTGTTCCGCTCCTTTCGCTTGTTGTGATTTAACCACATGAGTGTTGTTCTTTGTTCATGAAGTTGTCGTTCCTTGAATGTTTGGCCTTTTAAGGTTATGACTTATTTTAATGAAGTGTTCGAGTTTTTGTGTTATAACTTTGTCCTTCGCAGTTTCCTGTATTCGTTGGACTAATTACATTCATTCCACTGACTGGGTATACCGCTATTAACGAAGCCCATTAAATTATAAAGAAGAAGAAGAAGAAGAATTACATTCGTTCCACGTGTGTGTATGTTTTTTTACCATGTGCATATTCTTTGTCCACGTGGTTGGCACCATGTTCATTTAATGGTTTAAGGCTTTGTGTGCTTTGACGTGTTTTAATGAAGTGTTTGACTGCCTTGAGTGTTTGTTATAATTTTATGTGACATTCAGTGATCCAGGTTCCTTTCAATGTTTCGGTAGATATAGAGACATTTGTTCTGGACATTTTCATACGCTTTATTCCTATTGTAGATTATCATGAATAAATCCAGAAACAGTACTTCCAGACATTTAAAGAATCATATTCTGTATATTTTCCTTGCATACTAAAATCAAGAAAGCGAGAAAAATTTGCCTTTTGCACGGTATGTGGGTGTGATATTAATATAGCCCACGGTGGAAGAAACTATTTAAGTAATCATGTGAAGTGCGATAAACACATAAGTTGCGTTAAATCGAAGGAAGATAACAAGAAAATCAACACCCTTTTTGCCAAGTCTGGAAACGTTGTCGGTTTACTTCCTTTTTGGTGGAACACAATGTGCCCTTAAGTGCTTTATCAGAAGTTGCAAAGTAATACAGCTGTGGTCTCACAAAAACGACATGCATTGTAAATAAAATGGCAAAAAACGTATCATCTGAAGTTGTTAAGTGCCTTCAGATCGGACCATTTTCTTTGGCAACTGATGAAAGCAGCGATACGAATGCCAAGTTGTATCCTGTTGTTGTTACATTCTACGATATTCCACGAGAGCACTGTGTTCAGACTTCGAACATAGTGAATGATACAGATAAATCATCGGTGAGAAACTACTTTTTTACTGCCTGTGACTACATCAACAAGTTTCAACTCAAGGATGATGCTCAAGTTCCTAGGTTAGACAACATTGAAGATGCACAGTTTTCTTCCATTTGTTTTTGCTTGGAAAAGTTTCCTATCATGTTATGCAAGGAAGAGAATGAAACTACAGATGAGGTGGGGAGTGAGCTTCAGAGGCAGTTCACAGCTCTTCAGTTAGATGACACTTTGGTTGAAAATCAAGATGCTGCGACTGATTCCAGTTGGGCACAAATATTGAGAATTCGTGGAGCCGATGGACTTCTTCTTAAGTATAACTGAATTTCTAGAGTAATGCTCTCTATTCTCACCATACTCCATAGCAGTGGAGAATGTGAATTTGTTTTCAGCCTTGTGAAGAAAAATAGTACAGAGTTCAGATCATCCATGTCCAATAAATCTCTGGAGTCTGTTTCTATTTTGAAGATCAGGAGTTCTGGTCCCTGTTATGACAAAACATTTTCTCAAGACTTTTTGCAGGAAGCTAAAAATGCCACAACTATGATTTAAGCCGAACTAGCATGTGATTTGCAGTGTGTATTATAGTATTTCTTGGCTGTGTTACGTTAAACAAGTTTTATTGTGTAAAGCCTTTTTCAGTTATCGCATATGTGCTTAATTTATCAAGGAAGTCCTGTTATGTATGCCCCAAACTAATATTCACCACGTCTGCTGCTGTTTAACATGGATTTCTTCTTGATTGTTATGTTGATCTACATATCATTGGCCTATGATGTAAGTAGATATGATTGCACTGAAGTATCCTGTTTAAAGCATGAATTATAGTATTTTGTAGCTGAGAAGTATTATTATTTTTGTCAAGCTGGGGTATTACATGTTATGAGTCTCATTATGATAGCCGCATTGGAGTACAGAATGTAAAAAATTTCAAACAATTTTATTAAAAACCACCATTCCAAGTCACCGATTCACGCCACACTCCTTCCGCCTACTCCTAATGTCCTCAATGCTCTGCCTACCCCCCCCCTCTCCCGACTCATTCCCCGCCTTCACAGAACACCCCTACAATACACATAGTAGCATAACAACTGCCAGATAGTCTCAAACAACCAACAAGGCTAGTCACCTCTCTGTCAACACTAGGGGTAAGCGTTGTTAAACTTCCACTCATTAATAGAATGTTTCTGTGTTCCAAAACTTACATTCATTTTTCCTACACATTTCAGTTTTCGACACGCACCACATTGTGAATTCTCCCACATGTAAGGCTTTATAGACCACCCTATTTGTTGAATCTACGCTAGACGGCTCACGACCACAATCTTATTACAAAGATTATTCCATGAAAGAGACACAACACTTCTACACTTATGCTTCAAGCGCCTTTTGACCTTATTACGCAACTACTTGGAGTCAACAACTCTACTGTAATTCTACTTACCTGATTCTCATTCAACAACGTTCGAAGATTTATTTTTCGATATTTTAATTAATCCACGCTTCATTAATATCAACTAATTTGTACAATCCAATTGTATGTTAGATCATCATGACTATGTTTCGTTCTACAAATAACCCACTTGTACTTTTTTAGACAAACACTAGCATTCATTCCATGTACATATAATACTATGACAAGTTTATTATTGAATTTTAGTTACATTTAAGAATCGCTTTCTCCACAGGCTAGATTTTTATGACTGTTTTATCTTGTATTAAAGCATGTATTATACTTTAATGAGGGACCCAGTTCAGGGCCCTGACTTAGTTTTAGATTAAGTGTGGCTGAAGATGTTTTCAGAGCTTAAGCGAAACATGTCCCATTTTATCATCTATGTAATATTTGTATCTTAAACTTAAAGATTGTGAAGTATTGGAATGGTGGTTTTTAATAAAATTGTTTGAAACTTTTTACAAACCAGAGTATTACACATTATAATTCTCATGTTAGGTCCGTATTGAAATGTACGTAAATACAAAGTATGTTACAAGTGTTATTTTTTTAATATCCAGCTATTCAAAACAGATCTTTCTTAAGAATTAAATATTATTATAAAGTGTTAAGGGACATCAGAATTATAACGTGTAATGTAAAAGCCAACCAGGCCTATTATATGCTAAACAAATTTCTGAACCTGAAGGTTAAGATTAACAGTTTAAGTAAAGACATAGCTTTCCTAAAAGAATGTCTGAGACTAAAAATAGTACCCAGATTCTTGAGACATGTCCAAAGACTTGTGACATGCAGTTTGATACTACGATTTTAACCAAGGACATTCTAATAATTTTTTATGTTTAGACAAACCCCTACATTGATATCCTCTTTTTACGACTTGTAAGAATAATTAGGATCCTGATTTTTTACCATACAGGTTTGAGTTTGAAGCTGATGATGCCCTTAATATGGGCGAAACATGTCCCTTAACATTTTATAATAATACTTAATTCTTAAAAAAGATCTCTTTGTATTGAATAGGTAGATATTAAAAAAATAACACTTGTAACATAATTTGTATTTAAGCCGGGGTATGTTGAAAATCCTTAGATTTTTTTGTCGCCCGTGAGTTTTACTGATAGCCCTTTTCAAAAGTTCGCAGGATGCATGAAAGTATTCTTACTTGTTGGTAGAATTCAGATCCCTTTTGCACTCTGTTTGTAATTTCCTTTCTGAACAAATTATCACTGGATATTACACTTCCAAGGTAAGGAAAACTATCCGCACACTCTAGCTGGTGGTCTGCTAGTTTTACACTTGCTGGACGCCCTTCTCTGTTGACTGCCATCACCTCCCTCTTGGTCTCGCTGATGTTGAGGTTATATTCCTGGAGCTGGGATTTCCATACGTTGAGTCTGGTCTCTACTTCCTCTTCTGTTTCACCCAAAATCATGATACCATCAGCAAAGGCCACTGCATTCAGTTCACCTAACTTTGCCTTGATGTTCTTCATTATATTGTCCATAACAGTGATGAACAGTAGTGGGGACAGTGCACTTCCTTGCTGAACTCCACTCTTGGTGTCAAACCATGATGATCGACCTTCCCCAAATTGTACAACATCTTAATTTTCCTTACCAGTCCTTCAGGCACCTTTCTTTTCCTCAGGCACTCTCAGATCTTATCTCCTATAACACTATCATAGCCTTTTTTCTATATCCAGGAATATAATGACCACGTTCTTGCCTTTCTCCCAATACTTTTCCATCAGCGTGTGGGTGCTAAAAATTAGATCCATTGTTGATCTGTTAAATCGGAATCCATGCTCATCCTCTAACTGTGGTTCGATTATGGTTCTCAATCTCCCTTCTATGATGTTCTCTAGAATTTTTAGCCCATGAGACAGCAGTGTTATTCCTCTATAATTGGTGGATTTCCGCCTGATGCCTTTCTTAAATAGGAATGATGAAGTGGGGTATGGCTTTTAGTGCTGGGGTGTGTCCGAAGACTTTGGCTCGCCACGTGCAGGTCTTTTCATTTGACTCCCGTAGGCGACCTGCACATCGTGATGAGGATGAAATTATGATGAAGACGACACATACACCAAGTCCCCGTGCCAGGAGAATTAACCAACTATGGTTAAAATTCCCAACCCTGCCGGGAATTGAACCCGGGACCCCTGTGACCAAAGGTCAGCACGCTAACCATTTAGCCATGGAGCCAGACAACAGGGGAATTATAATGCCCTTGCTCCAATCTGCAGGTATTTTGTTTTCTGTCCATACGGCATTTAGTACTCTGTGCAGCCACTGTATACCCTGGATGCCTGCTGCCTTTATCATGTCCGCATTCACTTCATCTGCACCTGAAGATTTTCCTTTAGGCATAGATTTTAAGGCTGTCTCAGTTTCTGTCCAGGTGATGAGAGATTCCTCATTGTAGACTTGGATTTCCGGTTCTGTATTTTGTTCTTTAGCTGGTCTATTCAGTAGGTGGACGAAATGGTTCTTCAGGACTTCTCTCATGTCACTTTCTGTCCTAACCAGATTTCCATTTTCATCTTCAAGTGCTTTTATTATATTCAGGGCTGCCTCTGAGAGGGTCCCTACCTGTTACCTGAAAGACTAGAACTTGCTAAACATGCATTATTATCGAAATTTGTAAAATAATACCAAAGTTAAGCTGCTTTGAGCAAAGTCTTGCACGAATCAGAGATACTTCTAATACCGCACTTAGAAGTGCTCCCGCAGCACATAGACATTCGCGTGGAGGGGGTTAACAGCTTATTGAAATGACTCCCTGAGCTTTGTATTCACAGCTGAGTTTGCAGTCTCTCATATAATAAACTGTTCCCGAGTTATACTGGTGAGGTCAAGTCCAACACACAGTTCAATATTTAAATCTTTGCAGGAGCTGGGAATTAAAACCTAGGCCTCCAGTTAAAAGGCAAGGTTCTTACTCATCAACCAACTTCTGTTGTCTGGGTAATGAAGTGCTATCCATGTTGATCTTGGATCTCTTGCCACTCAGCCCAGTTCTTATCTTCTCATTAGTCTCTTACCTCCATCCGCTACTCATTGGCTACTTTGTTGTAGTCAGTCTTCATTAATTATTTATTCCTTCTTTTGTTTTGGCCGACTATGTACCACGTTAATTCCAATTCAGCTTCATCTGTTTCTGGGCTTTAATCCTCGGCCAGTTCTCTTTCACTCTGCAGTCTCCTCCACGGTGCTTGGGTACGCGATCTTTTTCTTGAAACCTCTTGGTGGCCTTGACTTTGAAGCATCCCTGTTGCTGATTTCCACTCCTTGTATTCCCATTTCTTCCCTTTTGACCTCCTAATACCAACGAACTGTACTTTTCCTGATCTCAAAAAATCTTATCTGATTCGTCAGTCTTCCCGCGTTCATTCTGTAGATATGGCCAAAGAACATGGCTGTCCTCTTCCGGATAGTATCTGAGATCTTTTCCATCTTGGGATATAATTCTTGGTTTCCTTTCTTTCTGTATGAACCATCCTTTATTTATTTATTTATTTATTTATTTATTTATTTATTTATTTATTTATTTATTTATTTATTTATTTATAAAAAGGGTTTTTCAGTTTCCTGTCAGTCCAGTACTTCATTCTCTCGGATCGTAACTTTCTTTATCTGAAATCACTCGTTCCATTGTCCGTCGGTTGATCTTTGTTCATGGTGTGGTTTGTTTGAGTTTCTTGATTTTTATCTGTTTTATTTCTTAAATCTTAATGATTTTGTTTCATGATTTATGTTTCAGGTGTACATCCAGCACTTAAGAGTCAAGCAGCCGGAGAAGCCTCGTAAGCTGTTCCTCACCCTGAAAAACAAGGAGTCGCGCAGGTTTACCAAGTGTTTCCACGGTTGGGGGGAGCACAAGAGACCTCCAGAGTGAGCCCCCATACACTGTGTGACCTCCACCTTACAGCTCGACCAATGGCACATGTTAACATTATTACAGTTTAAATGGCTCTTTATATTTCACATATAACATATTACAAGGATCTCACAGTGTCAATTGTTGAAAGCTCTGTGCAGTCTAGATGAGTTTTTATTGAACTCCAAACATTTTGTGCCAAAGAAACGTTTTAATAAGAGCAGTTTCACTTTTGTATTTTTTAGCTTAAAATATTGAGACTGTAAATGCAGTATATAGCGCAGTAACATCGTCAGACATTAGACAGGAAATGACTTTAAGATTGAATTATGGGAGAAGGAAATAGAAGGATGCCTCGCTCTTCTCTCTGCTTTAATCTCTGAGCTATTCAGAAGATGAATGAATGCAACGAAATAATTTTCTAATGAGTAAAATATTTCCGTACCATTAGAAACCTAAGATGATTCAGGTTGGAAGAGAATAGAAAGTAATTGAAGGAGGTTGGGCATGAATTATGAAAGAGAGCCTGGTGTGAGTAAATGGAAGCAATGCATAGACCTGTGATCACCATCGACATCTGTCGGAATAAACGAAGAGATACCTTAATAACTTAGAAAAATAAGCTATTTGTATCAGTGCTAAACACATGATCTGCTGCAGTTTTGAAATGAGTGACCAGAAGCTGATTGTTTTAAGAAGTTCGACCAGGCAACCATCACCTCTTTAATGCTTCGTTCTTTTCCTTGTACAGGTGCCTGGGTATCACTCGGGGCCAGCTCAACGTGTCCTTCCATATCTGGGCCTCTGGGATGTCTGGCCACTGCATTATTCTTAGGTGTTCCTCAATGTCTCCTTGGTTGAGCAGTGGCAAGAGCCATCTTCTTGCCCGCTTGATTTGCGAGAGTAACACGCGCAGATGAGCGCAGCGTTCTCATCTCTATGGCGACATTTGATGTATGCCCAGCATTTGGAACCGTACATGTGGGCAGGTCCGACAATCGCCTACTGGATTTTCCCTTTAAGCTTCATGGGCATCCGCCCTGTCGCTCAAGATACCAGTCAACCTTAATGCAGCGTGTGGTAACTAGAGGTGAAAACAGAAGAGTTCTGAATCGTCAAAGAATTACGGTCTTGATTTACTAGTTTCATTTCTGTATTGATAGTACACTTATTATAGACAAGGAAGGTGGAACCCTTTCTTGTCTATAATAAAGAATTACGGTATTGGCAAAAGAAACGAAAGAGCCACGAAGGGCATGAAAATGACTCTGGATCTTAGAGAACAAGAGCTGGCATAGTGAGGAGTTCACACCAGGAAGTGGAAGCTATGCCAGTGAAGGTGGTGGTGATTATTATAAGAGGAAGTATAAATGGGCAACCATCCTCTGTTAACACTAATCAGACAGAAAATGTTTAAAGAACAAGGATATTGAGAAAAAAGGGGAAGGGCGTGAAAATGAGACTCGAGGCCTTGCAGAGCTAATATCTTTGGAATCAGAAGAGAACACAAACTGACCAAAGGAGGTCAAACCCTCATCTCTGCTAGGATACTGGGGTTGTGAACACCCATAGGGGAAATTAACCAGAAGCTGTGTCAGAGTGATGAAAGATTCTAAGGAATAAAATCTTTGTACCCCTGATCAGTATCAAAGTCAATAGACACCAACTATTACTGAAGGGGGAGGCTGGATGTTCCTTGGGAAAGAGAACCTTCAACAAGTCGGTGAAAGCAAAATTAAGACACAGCTCAGAGACCAGAACTGGTCATATTTTAAAATCTATACATGAAGACACTATACCAGTCTGTGCCTTCCAAACTCCTAAATTTCAAATGAGTTTAAATATACACAATCAAAGCAGTTAAAAATCAAGCCGGTAAAATAAATCTATATGTTTTAATAGCTCAATTCTTATGTCTGTGTATGTAGAATAACCTACAAGAAAATGGAATAGACTTTACTGTTCAGATTTCAGTCGCTTACGTTCCAGAGTTACTGAAAGCAACCGGGGGAAGTAAAAATGCTGTAAATGCTTTAGTCCCATTTCATCCCAGTAAACCCTGTACCATCTCAGGAAGAGACAATAAAAGACTACAAAGTGTAGAAATGAAGTTTCTGAGGATAATGGTCCAAAAAAGAAGACAAGGCAGAATTGGGAACGGAAAAAAAAAAAGCGCAAACCTCTAATGAAATGCACGAAGTATCAAAACTGAGATTACTTGGTGGCAAATGGATTAGGAAAACACAGATATCAAATGTAAGGTTCGATGCTCTACCAGCATTAGTGACAAAACCAGCAAAAGGAAATACCTATGGTGTATGATGCTGGGCTGAGTGGCTCAGACGGTTGAGGGGCTGGTCTTCTGAGCCCAACTTGGTAGGTTCGATCCTGGCTCAGTCCGGTGGTATTTGAAGGTGCTGGAATACGCCAGCCTCGTGTCGGTAGATTTACTGGTATGTGAAAAAACTCCTGCGGGACTATATTCCGGCACCTCAGCGTCTCCGAAAACCATAATAGTCGTTAGTGGGACGTGAAGTCATTATTATTATTATTATTATTATTATTATTATTATTATTATTATTATTATTATTATTATTATTAAGAAGTATGCTAGGAGAGGCAGATTGAGAAACAGAAGTTGTGAGAATGGAAACTGAAATGAGAGAACTGATAGGAGTAATCAAAGATGGTTTAGACGTGTAAAGAGGATGGAGGAGAAAGGAGCACCATATTGCACCAGTTTGAAACTGCTGAATAGAATTTTCCTGTTTACTCTTGGTGTTGCTGTGCTCCTGTCTTAATCTTTTACATAATAAATAAGCAGGTAAATGAGTTACCACTTGGGCCAGGGGTGAGCTAAGATGGAGGTCATTCAAGTCTTTGTGATCTCCAGAATGTGTGTGTGTGTGTGTTTGCACGGAGGACAGCCACTGCCTTGCAACAGAGTGAGTTGTACAGTTCATAAGGGTCAGACAAGAGCACCAATTACATGGCAAGGCTTCCATTTTCAATCTCACCTTCTTGTGTTTGATACTGAGTGAATGTTGCACCACTATGTTCTAGCAGCATATTTTGACAAGAAGCAGGGAAGGCTTGGGCTCCTGAGGAATATCACTTTTAGAATCACGAGTGGATTTTCCGAGTCCAGCTCCAGCTCTTCGGCTGAAAGGCCAGTGGAACGACCCCTCCAGGTATTGGACTCACAATCTTCAAGATCTGGATACAGACACTCTACCACTGATCTACACTGGGAGGCATAGTGTATGATAAG
Organism: Anabrus simplex; assembly: GCF_040414725.1. Lineage (NCBI taxonomy): Eukaryota > Metazoa > Arthropoda > Insecta > Orthoptera > Tettigoniidae > Anabrus > Anabrus simplex. The sequence continues at coordinate 2,600,672 of NC_090274.1, forward strand.
TTCAACATTTTTTTCACTAGAATGTAATCCTTACTCATGGTATCCAGTTTAGATACAGCTACAACAAAATAAGTTGAGCACTGCCATCTGTCAGTATAGTCATATGTTACATTTGAACCATAGTCGATACACAATATGTTTGAGGAAACTTTAAGGTACATGTTCTGGCTCTTTCAGCCTTAAAAGAGCAATGTATAATGTTATAAAGCATGCTTGTGACATTAACACAACATTAACTGCTTCATAAAGTACCCCTTTAATGTTGAAGTTCTTGTCATCAAAAATATAACAAACTACATAGGAAAAAAAAAAAAAAAAGTGCACTCATTCTTCAAGAATTCGCGCATAAATTGTCTTGTTGATAATGTGATGGTGGTTATATATAATCTGTGGTGTGTTACATCAAAAAATCAGAACCCATAAAGAAAGTTTTGATTTTTAGTATTTTAGAGATTGATTTGCCTAAGAAATGGCAGAAAGCCGCTTCTTTTTGATGACTTTTGCATTCTGCTGTGTAGCCTCCCAAGGGTTCAATTCCACTGCGGTTGGCAACACTGAATACCTTTAGGATTAGAAGAGTTGACCTAGGGAGGTCGGATTTTGATGAACAAGGATGTCGACTCGTGGCGTAAGGGTCAAGGTCGATTTGGGTTTGAAGTTCCCAGTGTTTCACCGATGTTCTGCTTGATATTTTCAGGGGTTCATAGTTCAGTAGAAGATATTACCCATGGTCTGCAAGCTTGGGAAATTTCTGTTGGGTGTTTGTAAGCGAGCTGAGAGGTAGAACCACTGCCTTCCACTCCTTATAGGTGCATATTGTTAACTGAGTATTTGAAACCAAGGCTGCTTTAAGGTAATGGCAGTCACATTTAAGAGTGCTTGACATGGGTTGGTTAAAATATTACAAAAGCCTAATGTAACTAGATGCAAAGTGCTATGAAGAGAGAACTTGAAATAATGTTCGAAAGCATGATTTAGTTACGCTGATTATCATTCCCGCGTCAGTTTCTGTGAGGTCGGAGTGTTGCCTCTTCTTCCACCACTCCTCTTCAGTAATTCCAGTCATAATTTCCTTAAGAGTCTATCCATCTTGTCCTCTTTCCGTCTCTCCAACACTTGTTTTGGTATCCTTCCTTCCTCCATCCTATCACTAATTCCAGTTAAATAAAAACTGTAGAGTCTTGCATTTCCAACCAGCACATTATTGATAATGCTCATGTATAAAAATGTTGTTCCAAATGTGGTAAAACCTCATCACGTCTAAACCTCTGTTTTACGTGTGGGAAATGAACAGAAGTTTTTCTCTGTGATACTGGCCAACTGTGGACCATGTAAAATTGAGGCTTTTTGTAGCCAAACTGTTCCTACTTTCCTACTTCTTATCTTGCTCTGCTCCTTGGGCCTAATCTTTATCTGCTTCTCATGGAGATTTTGGAGGTTATAGATTTGATTCTTGAACTCCTTTCTGTTGTGAATCTACTCTGCTTTGATTGCAGTGTCTTCTGCTTCATTCTTGAGCTCCTCCGCCCACTTTGATATATTCAAAGTTCCTTTAGGTCAATCGGTTTTTGTCCGCTCTCACTAGATGTCCGTGCAGTGTCAGCCTTTGTGTCTACATTATAGCCACGATCTTATCAGCATACTCGTAGAGGTCCCGCCTATATTTTTCTGTTTCCTAGAATTTTACACTCCTTTCCTTATTTCGAATCCTTCTGCTCCCCTATTTTAATTCAGTCTGACACACTTGGAGCCAATTTCTAATATGATCATACGTTATCAAGTGGCAAGCTCTGGTGAGAGGAAGTTGAAAATTCCATCCGCACCTCAGAGGGCACCAGACCACTAAGTGTAGCTGCACTTGAGCTGTGTTAACACCAATGGAATCGCTGAACTCTGCAAGTATTTTGTTATTGTTATGACAAGGGGACCTCACGTTTCTCTTCTCACCACGGGCCTGAGAATGTGTGCATTCAGACTTGTCTGAAATGCTGTAGCCGTACAACCTGAACATTGCTAGCGAGAATCATTGCTTTTTTCCCCCCTTTTTTCACCATGTTGTTCAACACTAAAAGCTATGTAAATTGGTGCTTCTCGCAGGTTTGTCGACTCTTATGGAACGTTGATGCACAGGGTGTTTTATATTTCCATGTACACTACTTTTGATAAGGAAAAGTATTACTGCTTTCTGTTTTGTGAATTGCACTCCCCAGACTGAAGATTCTTGTGTCAAATGTCAAATAACTTATTTTTTCATTCTCATGTCAGTGTGTTGTGTTGGTAAAAGTGTATATTTTTATTTATTATTTATTTGTCATTTTGAAATAAAATGTTTCACTATCATTTTGATTCTATGTTATCTGTTTTTTTTTTTTTCATCCTCCAAACTGGTATTATACTAAGATAAAACAGAGAGAATGCAGGAAATATGGTGTTGCTAACCCTCTTTACCAGTCGCTGTGAGTGATCCTCAAAACATGAATGAAACTTGCCAACATCGCCCTGAAAGACTCATCGTTTCTTTGTTCTTTGATAGGCTTCTAGGTGGAAACCTAATCTTGGCACAACCATTCAGAAGGGTTCAAGTTCAAGCTACCATGTTCAGACATTCTCTTGTTTTCTGTGTACTCACGAGCGATGTTTAAAGTTCCTTGACTTGTTCGCGCAACTCAGGATTGCCCTTGTCAACATTCCTTTCTTCCCAGTCACTATTTAGTATCAGCATCATCACTATTTCTTGCTTGGTTATGTACAGTCACATTCTGCACTGAGGAGATCAGCACTTGGGTAGTCACAAAGATCGTAATCACTCTCCATGAAGTTCAAGAGATCACCACTTGACTCGCTAGTCATTGGCTATACTGTAATAATCGTGGTCGCCACGACATTTACATAATTTGATTGCCCACCCGAATTAATTGTATATATATGTATCATGTGTAATTTTATTCATTATTAACGTCCATCATCATCATTTATGTAATTGTACGTAAGAACGAGAAATAATTTTTAACTGTAATATATTAGAATATTCCGTGTTAATGTCAAGACAGGTCTTGTGCTAACAGGCTACTTGGTGTCTCGCAATAGTCCAGGAAGGTTAATTTTGGATGGTTCTTGGAAACGTACGCAACAGCAAGAGGAAGATACCTAATTTCGTTGTTGCGACGCTAAATTACCCCATATCACGTGCTCCTATCAGGAGGGCTTTTTCTGTCAAGGACAGACACTTCATCTATATATCAACAGGGTAGTGATGTATATCGGCTCTCATTGGAACGAGATGTCATGCGACACCAAGGGAGGAAGGGGGAATCTGAAGAGGGTTTATATAGATCTACACAGCGTGGTGAAGATCACACTTCATTCTGATTCTGATTCTGTTTCTGTATTCGGCATTCTGCATTCTGCATCCAACTCTGCTATTTGAGTGCATCGCTTACGATGTGCTTATACTCAACATTTCTTATCGGCTCTGTGAGACTTACTCAGATTATTTAGAAAGACAAGTTCAAATAATATAGAAGGACTGGATGTTTTCCGTTCTCTCTATTCAATTAATTCCGATGTGGAATTTCACATTGTAAGGCTGGTACTATGTTTTTGGTACTCAGCACAATAGGGAGTGATAGATTCAGGGTGGAATCCATTCCATGAAGCAGATGCCAAGGATGATGCTGGTGGAAGAGGGACGACAATGATCAACCACGGAAGCAGATGACGAAAAGATCAACCTACGATGAGCATTAGTAATCCCTGTTAACGCAAGTCCGGGCGTGTAGTAATGAATTGTAATCTGTTAGTAATTTTTAATTTTGATAAAAACTTGTTTTTACGTAATTTCATCTTTTTTTATATAAAACTTTTTTCTTTTTACGTCGTTAAATAATTGACTTTTTAGTAGGTTCCCTATGTTTTTCCACATGGTATTTAATGGTTAGTATCCCTATACCTCACGACCGAGATAGTCTCATTAAATTATGTTTAGTACTTTTTATATCTAAATTCGGTTTCAAATTACATTTAATTTTGAAGCCTGGCGTCCAGCGTGCAATTGTTTTTAATTATCTATATCGGGTGTTTGATCTGTTACAATACGGCTGTTTATTTTCACTGCCATCATTTAATTGTATTTCTTTTTGTGATTGCCAATGTTGGTGTATTTCAGAATTTCGGATATTTGACACCCCTCAAACAAAATGCATTTCTTGGTTCTTGTATTATGAAAGGTGCCCTCCAGTGTTCATGTTTACTCCATGTGAAAGCATGTGGTAAGAGAAATAATAAAATTTTCCAACTTTTATTTTCCTGAATAAATTATTCTAATTACTGTAATTAATAACATGAGGAATATATTTCATAGTGATCTTAAATATGTCCTGAATTATGGTGAGTATGTTTTGCACTCCTTTCTTATCTTTAAAAACAGAAGAGTTAAGAGGCTAGTTGAAACTAGACTTTGACCTCGAATGACAATGAAAAGACAGCAGGAATGGCACATCATTGTTCAGAGGGGAGCAACAGAAAGGTGGAACATATTCCTACTGTGCCATCTTCAGGTAGACAGGCTCTCCCCATCAATTTCTTCTCAGGCCCCAACAAACTTTTCTGTCTCTAAGGTTCATCAGGATGATGGGCATCAACCACCCATTGAGAGGCCTTCTTAACAGAGCTTTGGATGGAATGTGTAGGATAAGAAGGAAGCCACATATGGACAGGAAAAAGGAAGGTTTGCTCCATGAAGCATCTCAACCACTGTGAAAGCTCAGAGAACTGGTACCTAGTTCATAACTTCCTTACACTATCTAGAAGTCATTCAGTGCAAGTAGAAGCTTGAGAGAGACAACACAGCTTCAGAGTGTCAGATAATTTAGAACAATGAGCACTTCATAGTCTACAGCAACCTCCAAGTCTCCTTCCCCAAGGGATGAAATCCCAGTGTGCTCTATGTAAGGTTTAGCAGCTTGCTATTAGACTCCCCTGTAGCCAGGTGCTACATTTTTCTTAGCAAGTTTGAGCTTGCTATGTACCCTCCCAGTACAACAGTTTGAATCGACATTTATACAGTTGGATATTGAACAGTCTCGTTAGGCTTCTTGACTTGAGGAGTTGGCCGACACTCTTACAACACCGGTTTCCAGCTTGGATTCAATCCCCTCCTGCACTTGAAAACTCGCTTTACAATCTGTGACTCAGAGCATCGATAACCCTCTTCTCATGCCTATTTGTCCCTGCCTCATCAAAAGGTATTCAGTCTTTGCCTCATTGATGAGCAGGCCAAACTTATTCACTATGATCTCCTACTGTGTGTTGGCTCATCCTTGAATTACGCAGCGGACGCAAAATTTCGTGCTCAAGACCAAATCAAAGGGAAAATACTTATCATATGGGCAAATTGGAATACCCCACTATGACGGACTAAATCATCAGCAAGGCGAGGTGTGTGGTGGTCTCTCCCCTATTACTGATGCTATTGAAGATGACACATGTTCTTTTCAAGTGCGAAACTGAAGAGAATAGGGGATAATCCGATGCCTTGTCTCGGGATCATGATGTCAAAACTTTTGATCATAGTATTGACAAGGAGCTTCCTGTTCACTACCAAGCTTGCTGAGGCACTTGAACAGACACACTGTGTGTGCAAGTAGGCCTTCTTGTAGGCTACAAAGAGCACACAGTTCTTCACTGTATTCCCCCATTTTCTTGCTCAGCTGCCATAAGATGAAAACGTGATACACTGAGAATTTACTGGCTTGGTACTTGCAGATCTCTGAATCTGTGATGGGTTGCGTTGAGCCGGGGAGGCAGTTGTACTAATCAGTAAGAGTGAGCCCAATACTGATTCCATTGCAATAAAGGGTGACACTGTTAGGGATGGGGAACAAAAGCACAGTTCCCCAGAAGCCCGAGAACTTCACAATGTTTTCTTCTTCTTCAATATTGAGTGGGCTTGTTCCATATTTCGTGCATTAGGGTAGCCTTTAGAACTTGGTATATTTCAAGTTAAGTTTATAAACATAAATAAAATACACACTAGAGTAATTACATTCTTCTCATAGTAAATACACACGGATATTACTTGCTCTTCCTGCTTCATATTTGGACAAGTTATTATGCTAAGTTATAAGATTAGCCTGATCAAGAAAAATATTGATTTCATTATTTATTGCAGAAGTAAGTCGTTATAATAATAAAGAGATACTTGATGGAATATGTAACTTCATTAATTTCTTCTACTTGAACAAACATGCTCTGAACATCATAACATGCAACACGTGTCTAACAGCATGTGTTCAAAATGTGCAACCTCTCATGTTGTGCATTGTTTATAATAGTTCTGTAGATTATGTAACATGTTGATGAGCACACGTCACCACAAGGAAACAGAAAAGAAAAGTCCCTCTTGTAATTCGGGAAATTCTTAGAGGGGTCATCTGATTGGAAAACTGATTCTTTTTGCCCCATAATGTAGGCATCTAGGGGTATGAGATCTGGGAAAAAAAATTCCATTGCACAGAAAAATAAGGTCGGTATTCATAGTTGCAATAAGTATTACTTATGTTCAAGTCGAACTTAAATCTTGATTTTATTCCAGATTCCAGCACAAATAAGTCCTACTTAATAGCGATATAGTTTATAAGTCTAACTTCATGAAGCTGGACTTATTGGAATTCAGTCATTCAAGTGCTACTTATGTGACCGAATAAGTTCAACTTCCTCAAGTCAAGGAGACCCTTGACTTATTTTGCATCTTAACCTGTAAAATTGATGAAGATTTTGAGGAAGTGTTAGAAGAAATACGTGCTCCAAAGCGATACTTGCGAAATGTTATGGACCCATTTGAATTCTACAGTGAAGTGGAATTCAAAAGGAGGTTCCTTTTATGGCATTTCATATTTTCCCATACCGGTACCTCCCGCAATTGTTTGGCATCTCGCTATAATAATTCTAACCAAATTAGTGCTAGGTATAATAATACTTATATAATTTTCGCTTCTGTAATAGTATTTTTACCATTATAAGAACATTACTTACATATTCTACAGTATGTATTGAGGAACTGAATTCTTCAGCAATACTTAACCAAGCATCTTCCTTTTGTTTAGAAGATACCGCGTCCGTCTTCTTATTCTCTACTACCAAATGTACCCGTGCTTCGCTACGATATTCTACATTGTATATGGATTTCTACGTGAATTACTGTACGCGCGGTGAGTGAGATTTTATTAAATAACATGTCTCTTGGCATTATCGAAGAAACGCCATGGGGAGGACCCCATACGTTTTTTCCCATGTAGGGTGCGAGTTGTAGAGTTGTGATGATAATGGCAGGCCCCCTTGGTTATTGTAATACAGTAATTACAGTAATTACATCCTTCCCTACTGCCAGCCAAAATTGAGTTATGCTGTTATCATTATGGTGACAGGCCCCACGTCCTAATGCCAGTCACCTTAGTGTCAAGTCACAATCAAGTTGGGGAGTTTCGATTACAATACCAGGCCACTTTGCCTAATGCCAGTCACATTTTAATGGGTACATTTCTTTATAATGGTGGGCACCCTTACCTACTGCCAGACACAATCGGGTAGGGGAGATTTGAACAAAATTGCATGCTCCCTTGTATTCTGCTAGTCAAACCGAGAAGGGAATCATTCATTAAAGTGGTAGGCCCTCCTTACTAATGCCAGTTACAAAGGAGTTGGAGAAGGACCCCATTCCTACTGCCAGTCAAAGTAGATGTGGGGAGAATTGATTACAAAAGAAGACGCCCTCCTGCTGACAGTCACTAACAATGTAAAGTATTGATGATAATAATGAAAGACACACACTTTCTAGATTGTTCCAATCAACTTGCTTTTATATACAGATGATAGATAAACATGGGCATGTTTGTAAGAGTAGACTTTTATTTCTAGATGTACTGCTGCTATACGGTTCATCATATCGACAAACGATTTAAGCCATCAGACGCCCTTTTTATCGTTCTGCATGTTTAGTCCTAAAACATTTTCTCGTATCGTCCATATTTATGGGTTCAACTGAGTTAGAAAATTTGAATGGGGTGAAATTTGGGTACATTTTTAACACTTTACATTATTTTTTTGCATACTTATGTGGAAGCTAGAAACATGAAATTTGGCTCGCATATGGCCAGCATCGGTCGTGACAGTGTGCGTGGCAAATTCGATGAATCTGTCTTTCCTATTAATGTGTCAAACTATGAAATATACAAGTAAAAATTACAAAAATAGAGAAATACAGCCAAATCTAACATATAAGAGAGAGAGAGAAATACGACAATAAGTCATTGGACCCAAGTTGTAGATTACTCCAAATTGAACGAAGATTGTGCAATCCGCTTTGTGATACGACTTACCGTTTAGCCAACAAATACCTCGAAAGGAAGGTCTGTACAGTCATTAAAATTGCCTCTAAATTTCAATATTTTTCGGGGGTAAAAAGCGCAAAATTTAAACATCTTGAAATATTTCCATCACTTACAGGCAAAAAGCTATAATTTCGCCAAATTTAAATTTATAAGTAATAATAATAACAACGTAAACGTTTCCACCTTTTCAATACTACAATATATTCACAAAATTACAAATTACACGGTACTAGTTTCGACCCATCTAGGGGTCATCATCAGCCGTATTGGTGCAAAGATCATTTGTAGCCGCCAGCTTGATTTTTAAGTGACTGCGTTGTTATGTTGAGCACAAAATTTGAAGCCTCCCCCCACTGTACCCCTTAAGGGAATTCTGAGAATTTTAGATTTGTCTAGGCCACGAACCTGCTACACAGGTGTAGCAGGGGGAGAGGTGATACTCCCAAGTGGCGCGTCCCAGGTGGCGGATAGGAGGGTCCTAACCAGCTTGCCGGCGGACTTGAGGGAAATAAAATACCTCTTGCGGACCAAACACACTACACCCTGCGGGTGGGGGACGCACATGTAGAATACACCTGTGGTATCCCCTGCTTGTCGTATGAGTCGACTAAAAGGGGCGACCTAGGCGCGGATATGGAATGCGGTTTGGTAAAACGTGTTGGACCTCCTGCGGATGGGAGGGGTTGACATTCACAGGTAATCCCTGCCTGTCGCAGAAGGCGACTTAAAGGGTCATGTGGCCATGGTCCCCTCTTTATTTTTTTAAATGTTTTTCTGAGGGTCAGTTGTAGACCATTTCAAAATTTTGATGTGCGTGCTGCCCGGCGATGGGCCTCTTACGTGTGCGATTACGCCCAAAAGCCTGCAATTGCCCACCCAGGAACATTGCGGGTGGGAGCGCCATGTACCTTGGCAGTATTATCCGCCTGACAGCACAGGTCCTCGCACAGCCAAATGCCAGGACATATTATTATAATTATTTTTTTCTCTATATTTAGTGCTCTGTACATGCTATGTGGGTGACTGGAGGAAGGGAGTCTTAGTGGTCGTTGCCTCAGTCATCCCATATTAGGCATCGTCCAACATCGGACCCTGGGCAGTACCTGCTATGACCAGGTGGGTATTGCCTTGGCTGCTTGGTTTGGCTACAGAGACCCCTGATCGGAGTGGGTGGCATTCGCGGAGGAAGTTTTCGGGCATGGCTTCCAAATGAAGTCGGCTCTCTCAAGGTGGTCCCCTACCTAAGTCTTTAACTTTTGCTTCCCTGAGAAGTTCAACTCCCTGGGAACATGCGCAGCGTGAAGGAATGGGATCCAGCTTCCCTAGGTTTCTGGTCGCTACCAGAACCGATGGGCATGATTTTAAACTGGTGAAGTCGATCCTATTTAGTAGACACATCAAAGGCGCCTACAGCGAACTTGAGGATCTCAAGAAAATGCGCAACGGTAGTTTGCTTATGAAGACTCGTACAGCACTGCAAGCTGATCAGTTGCTTAAGTGCGACCACTTTGGCAAAATCCCCGTCAAAGTGGAGGAGCATAAGTCCTTGAACTTGGTTCGCGGAGTCGTCTTTCACCGCGACCTTATTTTGAACACTGACGACGAGTTGATGGAAGACATGAAGAACCATGGCGTGACACACGCATTACGTGTAAGGTCAACGGTGAAGACGTTGCCACTGGTGCCTTCATTGTCTCTTTCAAGTTGTCAGTGTTACCAGAGAAAGTCAAGGTAACAACTTATTGTTGCGATGTGAGGCCGTACATCCCGCCTCCTATGCGATGCTATCAATGCCAGCGATTCAGACATATATCTCGCTGTTCAAATCAGGCTGTATGTGGTACACGTGGACGAATAGCTGACAGCGTGGAGGAGTGCACAACTCCATACAAGTGCACTAACTGTTCCGGTTTTCATTCTCCTCGGGATCGGAATCGTCTGACATATCTGATATATTGTGTGATTTATTCTAGCTGATGAAGTCCTTTAGGGGAAGAAACATGTACTAGATTTAATAACTTATATATGTATTGAATAGGTGGACAGCTTAAATATAATATTTAAATTATTCTAAAATATTCACTACTTGATTGGATTAGTGCTGTTGTATGCAGTCGAGGCATAATTTTACAGACAAAGGGTTAGAAATCCCAATTTTAAAGGAATTTTAAAATCAACTTTAGCAATTGAAATATATTCTATCCAAGATGAAATTCGATCATTACTTTACTACAGTCTGGAAATTAAACACAGACATTTTCAGTTGTCTACCTAGATAAGAATCCGGGCCCTAGTTGTAAGCATCAGTTGCATGCTCAAACACAAGCATCACCAGCAGTGAAGTGTGAAAATAGCTCGCACTTGGGGAGCAGCATATTGTGATTCAATCCCTGTGACCTCGACCAGAACACACCGATTGGAAGGCACTCACATATTCTGTTCTGTAAGAAGCTATTTCTAAAGCTCTATGGCTACAAGAATGTCTCTACAGCAAGGTGTTAATAATAGAACAAGATAAAACTCAAATAATGATTTTATTTTGTTAACTTAAGGATATACATAAACTGTACAATAAATAAATACAACGGACGAAAATGCTTCGGTAACACTCCCATCATCTGGAGAGGCATAAGGGCGGAGAGAAACCTGAAAACAAACGGAAACACTGTTACAAATGACAAAAGTTTTAACAAGTTACAGTATCAGAGAGAGAGCAGAGTCATTTAGCATATACATAGTGGGATGTAAAAGCAGTGTTATTATTCCAACTACTTTTATGGTTTACGGAGGCTCCAAGGTGCCAGAATTTTGTCCCACAGGAGTTCTATTATGGTGCCAGTAAATCTACTACCAATACAAGGCTGACTTAATTGATCACCTTCAAATACCAGCAGACTGAACCCACAACTTGAGCTCAGAAGACATGTGCTCTACCGTGTGGGCTACTCAGCCTGGCATATAGCAATAGAAAACATACCATCAACCAAAATATTATTTATATTCCAGTCTGGAACTTACTTATAAAATATCCAATCAGCCTACAGAAAATCCAATTACAGCATTTTCCTCGTTTCATTTCAAGGCTAATTTACGTTTCAAATTCTAACTTTATATTTCATTTCATTTTATTGCAAGTGAAACGCAAAATGTGGCAATTTTTAAGTGTGTTCCGTGGTGTAGGGGTAGCGTGCCTGCCTCTTGCCCGGAGGCCCCGGGTTTGATTCCTGGCCAGGTCAGGGATTTTTCTCTCAATCTGAGGGCTGATTCAAGGTCCTCTTAGCCTACGTGATCAGAATTGAGGAGCTATCTGATGGTGAGATGGCGGCCCTGGTCTCGAAAGCCCAGAATAACTGTCGAGAGGATGTGTCGTGCTGACCACACGACCCTTCGTAATCTGCAGGCCTTCGAGCTGAGCAGCGGTCGCTGGGCAAGCCAAGGCCCTTTCAAGGGCGTTAAGTGCCGTGGGGTTTGGGGTTCATCAATACATCAACTTTAAAACATTGTTTCTCCAAAACCTGGATTTTGATTGAATCAAAATTTTAACACAACATATATAATACTGTAGTGCTATTGGTAAAAAAAAAAAAAAAAAATGTTCACCAGAATGTTGGCATACAATTCCAAACCTCTCTGCAGTGTTCATATCGAGTGGGGACATTGGACACTGTTGATGGTAATCTAAAACCTTGAGCAGACTCCTTGGTGCTAAATGACAGGAGTAGACTAAGTGCCGGTACCGAGTTTCATCCTCTCGTATCATATATCACATCATTCATTTCATCTTGTTAACTCCTATGATGAGGTTGACGTCAGGAAGGACATCCAATTGTAAAGACACTTTACAAAGATTTGTCTATTTCATTTCATACCCGACCCCGTAGAGAAACAGGACAAGGGTTGGACATACAAGTGATTGTCGCACCATTTTTATAGTATACTGGTACTCTCTGAAATTATGCCATACGTCTCTGGTTGTTGACTTAATACTCCAGATAAACCTACTACACTACACAATCAACGACTACAGAGCCACCAAACTGTGAATACATTCCTCCACACAGTGTTGGTGTTGGAAGAGCATTCAGCCATAAAACAAGGCCAAGTCAAGTGTGGTTACACTTTACTAGCAGGTACTTTGCTGGTTAGATGTAGTGTTTAATGTCTTCTGGTGTGGCCTAGAATAAACGTGTTACCTGTCTCAGTCACATCCCTGGCTCTGACAATATGAAAGTGACCGAGGTATGAGCAATGCTAGTAATGCCATTCCTTATGCAGCCAGTCCCTGTTATAAATGGTGTGAAAATGTTACTTATGGAGTCGGTTGGTGCATGTATTTCAGTGGGCTTGGCAGACTGATATGTAATAGCAACTTCTGGCTCAGTGAGGAAAGCAAGGGGAAACTACCTCCCTCCTCATTTCCCTAGTATGCCTCTTCAGTGATGCTAGGCCATCTACGATAGCTGTTGGTGCAGCTGTGCAGGATCAAACCAGCCTTGAAATTAATACTCAACATACAACACGCATCGTGCATAAATGACATGAAATTATCCCTAAATTAGTTGAGAAGAGAGATCCTTCCCTCATGGTTGCCCTCCCCTAGAAGTATTGTGAAATGCAACCATTTTCTGTGTTCCTATTAACTGGAGGCAGTTTCTATTCTACTGTCTCCAATAGAGCCCCACTCTACCACATTCCGTGAAAATAATAAACCCATGGAGTTTGAAAGTGATATGTCGTGGCACGTGCCGGATGTAATTCCAGTAGGCCTACTTTAAGGATGCGAGAAGTGACATGCACTGACTATTTAGTTAATTAAATCATTCTGGACAGAGATATCAAAGTGAAAGTGTATGGAACAAAGACAACCGAGAGGAACTTGTGGATCATCTCTACCCACATCAGGTCGCAAATAAAGTAATTTAATTGGTTACTAGGTAGAACATTTGTTTAAATACTGCCTCTCACGCCAAGAGCTGCCAGTATCCTCAGCAGGCAAGTTTTGTCCACTGTCGAACACAGAATGCACTTCATGTTTTTGTCACTAGTAAATACTATCACGGGATCGCAGCTCAAACATTCACTTGGCCCCAGCCTAATGGTCTTGCCACTGGCTGGACTTAAGTTCCTAAGTTAGCAGCTTTGTGCAACATGCCATGATGTCCTGAGAGCCACACCAAGTTGGATTCCCAACTTCTCCCCTCTGTACAAGGGTTTCTTTCTACAATTTTTGTTATGTCGCACCGACACAGATAGGCCTTATCGCAACGAAGGGATAGAAAAGGGCTAGGAGCGAGGAGAAAGCGGTCATGGCCTTAATGAAGGTGGTGTGAAAATGGGAAACCACAAAAAAACATCTTCAGGGGCCGCTGATAATGGGGTTCGAACCCACTATCTCCCAAATGCAAGCTCACAGGTGCGCAAGACTAACCGCACTGCCAATTCTCTCAGTGTATCAGTTTCTAAAGTTTAACCAGTTTGCACCCATGATCCTGCCACAATGTAGGGAAACGTGGTAGAACAAAAAGAATACTGTGTGTGTAAATGTGATATAACCATATTGGTTTCTACTTCTTTCTTTGCACCTACTGAACACTTGTGTTAAGGCACTGGATGGATGAAACTGTCAATTCATGTTACTTCTATATCTTAGCCATTTGAAGAAAGCAAAGGGAAACTACCTCAATCCTCATTTACTTAGTACATCTCTTCAGCGACAACGATAACAACAGATTAATCATCATTGATCTGCATCTGTAGTTGATGGAGGAGCATTGGGAATCAAACCAGCATTTGGACTGACGAGTTAAAATCATCTTAGCCACATAAAATTCGATCGCATCTAACCCATGGAAGCCAAAGAAAAACATGCCAACTTACCTTGGATTCGGACCACACACACAATTCGTTAAAAACAACCTGCATTCATAGGAGCTGTTTTAAGCTGCCGAGGTCGAGCCACTCAATTTTGGCTCTTTGCTGTTGATATCCGCATTAGACTAGGTGGAAAAACTACGTACCTTAAACATTTCCTTGAAATCTTCACAAAGCTCAAGGGTTCGCTTATATTTTTCCAGGGTCAAGTATTCTGCCATTCAGCGTCTCAGACGTCAAAACAAACCACGGTTACCTTGAACTATTAGGGCAAGGCAATTCCGTCACTCCCTATGATGATTAACGGGCAAGTCCACTGCGTTTCAGCAATCAGAGAAAAATTGAGTTACAGGTATTTTAACACTACCATAACATCAAATGGATTACCTAGAGAGCTTTAGTCATCATCGTCATCATCATCAGACGGAACGAAGAGATCATTCTCTTCGAGAAAATTAGCAATACGCTTACTGATGGTGGCGCCTATTAGGAGGCCAGGCACCACAGCCAATACCAGTCCCACCAGCCCAAACGGAGTCTTCGATGGTTCCGGTAGGACTGCTCCAGTTGGTGTAGTCGTGGCTTGTCGACAGTTATTATTAACACATTTTCTTTCGTTGTCCAGCAGCCGAGAGTTTCCCCAAAGCAACCTTAACCTGGAAGCAGACATTCTGCTCTAAACTTCTGATATGTGCTGTTATGCACCAATTTTAACTCAGCTGATTGCGCCAGCTTACGGCGCATACTCGTCAGTGTGACCAACTTAATAAGTTACATCTGTCTGTTCTTGAAATCAATACAAACCTGCAGCGGCGTAATGGCCAAGGAGTTAAATCTGTATTTGGTTAAATCTAAATTCTAAATTTAATGAGCACCCTTGAGAAACTCACCTACATCTGAAACTCAACAGATATTTCTCCTTGCTAATTATAGCTACAGAATGTTACGACAAAGACATTCAATTAAATGTGACGTTCTCTAGCTAGCAAAGTATTGTTTGCTTTTTAATTTATTAAACTGCCTGAAATTAAAGGTCACCACACAAGGATCCAGAACAATACAAAAACAGTAGTTATGAACGAAGGAAATTCAGATTTTAAAAAGGGGCATTTGCGGCATATCCAAGTGTGTCAAGTTTGCCCTGATTGGTTTGTGTATACACCAATCGCAGTTATCCCTCTTCAGTATCCGGTGTTGTTTGGATGTCGCGGTACTTACAAATTGTGAAATGTTTCATTGCGAGATGATAACGATCTGAAAACTTCTCTACACGGTGAAATGACATAATGTTTGTGCCATCTAAGGTCTCTCTGTTACATCATCAGCCCTTAGGCTGGTTGAATCCTCAAACAGCACCATCAAAGGTTATGCGGTGATAGGGAAACCGCAAAAACCGCTGGCGGCGCCATAATGAGGTGTAGGCCGTCTAAGGTAAGTACAGTTTATTCATTACTCCATATATTCGTTCATTTCAGAATGTTGCTATCAATACACCATTAATTAAAAAGCCACAAATAAGACAGAAATTTACCTTTGATGTAACATTATTTTCTAAGTCAACTGATTTATGTAATTATAGTACGCAAAGCTTTTCTTGATCCCTGAGCTCCCTAGTGCTGAATGGGAACTTGGGATCAAGAAAATGTTTGCGTACTATACCTACTGCTTCTGTTGTCATTCTTTTTTGGTCATAGCTGACAATCCCAAGTGAATTATTTTGTTTGTGTACAAGACAAGTAAACTGAAACTAAAGCAACGTGTGGAGTCAGTTCTGCTGTTGTATGTGGTCAGTTATTGAGGCATAATACTGTACTGGTTCTAGATTTACCAAAAATGATCATCATTCAAAGGTTGGTATGCAACATAGAAATGGTGTATTGCCTGCCCTCTTTCAGTTGGTTGTTTGATCTCTTGATAAGGTCGAGCTTGTCTCATGCTATTGAGGAATGCTCTTCTAGATCTTCCTCTGGGTATTTTGCCTTCAGCACATCCTTCCACTGCCATGTGCACCATTTTGAATGTCTTAACAGATGGCTGATAAGTGAGTTTTCCTTCTCTCAATAGCATCAGAGCTAGGCCATACCTTTCTTGTATTACGAAGAACACTTCTTTATTACTTTTCCTCCCTGTGCAAGATACTTGCAACGTGTCACCAGCACCACACCTCAAATGCTCGTAATCTATTCTTCTCAGTCTTTCTCAGGCTTCATATTTCCACCGTGTATTGAACAACACACCAAATGAGACGACTGTGCGGTTTGCATGGCATACTTGTGAGCTTGTATTCAGGAGATGATGGGTTTGAACCTTAACATCTGCAGCCCTGAAGAGGGTTTTCCATGGTTTCCTGTTATCACACAATCAAATGCTGGGGCTGTACCTTATTTAAAGCCATGGACACAACCTTCCCAATAACATTATTATTAGGCTACTGGTAGGAGACTTTAATACACAGATTGGGAGAGAAAAGAAACACAGAGGCATAGCGGGCAACTGTACAAGTAAAAACAGACAAAGGTTTTGCAGACTATTTGATCTTAAATTAATGTCAACTTTCTTGGTCCCCTCCAAATCCGCATTTGGGTTCGTATCAATTAGGTCGTGTGGCAATTATGAAACAGAACTTTAGAGTAAGAAGAGTACTGAACATTCATTCTGACCATTTTTTTGACAGAAATCAAAACAAACTTCCTGCCAAATAAATCCAGACCAAAACTTCCACAAATTCCTAAAATAGACATAAAAGTTTTATCAGACAAGAAGACCAAATTCATTAATTAACTCCATACAAAAAGTATGAGCACTTGGGAAGAGATCAGAGATGTAATAATAGAATCAGCAAAAGAATTGAGACAGTCACCAAGAAAAAGGAAACACCGGTGGTGAAATACAACATGTGACACAGCAATCAAACACAAACTTGCAGCTATGGAATTCTAGTGGGAAAAAATTATTTGGATAGGGAAACTTAATTATGATAAGAAGTGATTGAAAGAAATAGATGTAGATTTTAAAAATAACAACACTAAAGAATTTTACAACTTTTTTTTTTAGAGAGGAGACACAAAGTTGCAAATCACTGAACCTTCACTTCAAGAATTGAACAGGGAGATTGCTCACTGATAATAAAGACAACTGTAAGTTACTTGTAAAATAATTTACTTCAAGGAACTCTTTAATTGTGAAGAACCTTTAGAAAGACTACATTTTACATGGCCACAACAGGAGAACCCTCTGTCAGAAATGTTCAGCAGACACAGCAATATATTGACCATCTCTGAAATAATAAGGCGCCTTGTGATGATGTGATAGCCTACTAACTGAAATGCTGCAAGTCGGTGGCAGCTGAAGTTTTACACAAAGTTATCACAGATCTCTGGGAAAAAGGAACAATACCACATGCACAAGAAAGGGGATAAGACAAACTCCAACAATTATTGAAGTATTTCCTTACAACCAACAGCTTACAAACTCTTTCTAAAGCATTGTTACACAATCTAGAAGAACAAGCATAACATACTATTGGTGATCACCAAGATCATTCTTGTTCAGAGCAGATTTTCAATCTTAAAACAATCCTTAGAATCAGAACATTACATAACCTCAACACCGTTATCTCTTTCATTGACTTTAGAAAGGCTTATGATTCACTTGATAAGTAGTCTATATTCCTAACTCTAACAGAATTAGTAGATGAAAATATTAGAAAAATGCTTGAACAAACAGTCAAAGATACAACCTCAAGAGTTAAGTTTCTAAATTAAATTTCAGACCCCTTCAAAATTAAGACTGGAGTTCAGCCAGTGCTCTTTAATTTGGTATTAAACAAAATCATGAGGGAATAGTACATTAGATTACATGA
Organism: Anabrus simplex; assembly: GCF_040414725.1. Taxonomy (NCBI): domain Eukaryota; kingdom Metazoa; phylum Arthropoda; class Insecta; order Orthoptera; family Tettigoniidae; genus Anabrus; species Anabrus simplex. The sequence goes on from NC_090274.1 coordinate 2,618,792, forward strand.
AAAAAAGCATTCAAGGGATCCATTTGGAGAAAGGAAAATGAAGATTTGAGTGAATTGTCTTGACTTTGCTGATAATATAGCAGTAAATTCAGAAATTACAAACGCAAATAATGGTGGAATCTCTACATGACATAGCCATTAAAACTAGTCTTCAAATTTCATATGAAGAAACTAGGTACCTAACATTACAACTTGGACATACTCAAAGAGTTGGTAAATTTAGATACTCATCTGTGAGAATGGATCCTGTCAAATGGACTCAATAACACAACCTGCAAAGAGAGACTGAAGAAGATGGACATGGCTTATAAACTCACTCAACACCGTTACAACAAACAATCAATAAGGTTCCAGGAAAAAATCAAGCACTACCCAACTGTCATTTTGGATCAGAATGTTTAACGTTGAACAAAAGAGGTGAACATGAGGACTTCGAAAAGAAAGGAAAGTACTTAAGAAAATTTTGGGACCACAAAGGAATAAAGATCTGTGTTTGAAGAGATAAAATGAAGACTTCTACCCTAATATAGAAAAAATTACAGACACAATTAAAAGACAAAGACTACAATTTTATAGTCATCTTAATAGAATGAACGACGACAGGCTAACTAAGAAATTTTTTTATTACATCTCCAAATTAAAACACACCACTGGATGAGATACGATGGGATGTACAAAGAGGCAGGCGATCAGCCGACGTATTAAGTTCTGGGTATTAAAAAAAAATACTGTACCAATAGTGTTAGATCCTAAGCGGTCTATAATTGGCCAAATTTTTTAATTTAAAAGAAAGTTATCCAAAGGTGGGTGGGCAACATGGAAATAGTGCATTGCCTGCCTTCTTCAGCTGGTTGTTTGTTTCTTGATAAGGTCGTCCTTGTCTGATACAAATGCTGTTCTAGATCTTCCTCTGGGTATTCTGTCTTCAGCCTATCATTCCAGTGGCATGGAGCACCATTTTCACATCCTTGCCTCACCTAAAACCTATAAGCCACAAGCGAAAACAAAGGTATTTAATGGCATTCCATCAGTGGCGTATACTGAGGTCTACCAACGCTATCAGTGAAGTCCAAACCTCAAATGAGAATGATGGAAGTCTAAAACAGCTTAGAGTTTAAGCATCTGATACATTATTCCATTTACAAAACTAGAAAGCAGTGAGAAAGAACATTGCACATATTTCTGAGAGCAAGGCCTCGGAGACTGACA